>NC_133435.1:18612975-18917975 GCF_011762505.2 Arvicanthis niloticus
AGCCTACTCAGTGAGACCCGGTCCTAAAGACAAGGTGGATGGCTTCTGAGAAACTACAGAAGTGACCCCTCTCATACACATGAGAAAGAGAAGGAGGAAGAGAAGGGAGTGGAGAGCAGAGAAAGAGAGAGAGAGAGAGAGAGAGAGAGAGAGAGAGAGAGAGAGAGCTGAAAGAAACCTGGGCTAAAATGTAGATTCATTAAATAGTTCTGATTCAAAAGCTAGCTCTTCTTCCATAAAAAGTAACTCAGCGGTTCTCAACCTAAGGGTCGCGACCCCGAGTCACACTTCAGATGTCCTCCATATCAGATATTTACACTTTGATTCATAACAGTAGCATAATCGATTATGAAGTAGTAATGAAATAATTTTATTGTCAGTTGTCACTACAACATGAGGAACTGTATTAAAGGGTCACAGCCTTAGGAAAGTTGAGAAATAAACAATTTTAAGATTCAAGTAGAAAATCCAAAGGTGTCATTTGACCTTTGCTTCGAGAGTCCTGCCTCTCCTTGGAAGATGTAAGCACTGGGCACTTCCTGGTTATCAAACTGGGTGTCCTGGGAAATTATCCTGTGGACAGATGCTGACCTTTTGAATATTTGGCTGTCATAACTTTGTTCTCTGGTAGTGGCCTCAGCAGAACTTTTAAGATACATGTGTGTAGGGTCTGAAGAGATGGCTCTGTGGATAAATACCTCCTTGTGAGCATAGGGACCTGAGTTCAGGTTTCTGGCACCCATGGAAATGCTGACCTGGGAGGCAGAGACAAGAGGATCCTGGGGTTTTACTGGCCTGTTAGTGTAGCTCAGTGGTTCTCGAGCCTCCCGATGCCGCCACCCTTCCTTACAGTTCCTCATGTTGTGGTGACCCCCAATCATATGATTTTTCATTGCTACTTCATAACTGTAATTTTGCTGCTGTTATAAACTGTAATATAAATATCCATGTTTTCAGATGGTCATAGGCAACCCCTATGAAAGAGTCGTTTGACCCCTAAAGGAATTGAAACCCACAGGTTGAGAAACACTAGTGTAGTCCAAACAGCTAGCTCCAGGTTCTGTGAGAGATCCTGTCTCAACAAATAAAGTGGGCAGCAGGGAGAAAGATATCAGCCTACACACATGTGTGCATATGTGTGAGCATACCTACAACACACACACACACACACACACACACACACACACACACACACACACAGAGCTGCATCAGTTTTAGAGAGGAAAGAAGAATTACTGTTTCTCGTGTGTCTCTCTTTTTTTTTTAATCACCTGAAAAAAGTCAGGGAAAGGTATGTTGATCTCTTTTGTGGTGAAGGAAGTAAAATAGTTTTTACTCATTGGATTTCTGAACAGTGAAAAGGGCTGTTTGAGACTTTTCAGCAGAGCTGGAGAAGGACAAGGAACCCAGTCCCAAGGGCCAGGGAATAAGACATATTTTATTGAAATATATCTGAGGGGGCTGGAGAGGGCTGAGAGTTCATTTCTGGGTGTTTTGAGGTGGGCCAAGGGAGCAACAGAACTCTCAAAGATGAGCTTCCATAGTGAGGAAGAGTCTAACAGGGTTGGTCCCTCAGGTCTGCACCAGAACATTGTTGCAGGTGGACTGGGAGCACCTCTGGGGAAATTGAGTGCTCCTGAAATATATCCCACTACCAACTCTGTGAGGTTCAGACAATACTGATTGTGAAGACACAGGCTGCGATGCAGAGTGAGCCTTACATCCAGCTGAATGGCTTCCAGCCACCTTCCTTCACACAGTGTACTGCCCAAGAGTGTGCTTTCCATGTGGACTTCGACATCTGTTCTTGCTTGCTTGTTGTGTGACCTTATAACTCCGTTTCCTCATCACTAACAGGAACTGTTGTATCCGAGTTCTGTAAAGATGGCACGAGGTTGTTGAAAGGCATGTTTAGCTCATTCCTGGTGAGGCTTGGCCATTTTATATGGTGTTTGTTTGTTTGTTTGTTTTTTGGATTTTATACTTTTAGTTGTCTTGTTTTCCCTGATATTTTGAAAAATTCATTTATTATTTGTGTGTGGGTGTGGGTGTGTAGGTGTCTGCATAAGTTTATGTGTACCATATATATGCACATGCAGGTACCCACAGAGGCCAGAAGAGGGCATTGGTTCCCTCGGAGTTAGAGTTACAGATGGTTGTGAACTTCCCACCCTGGGTGCTGGGAGCCAAACCTAGGTCCTCTGCAAGAGTAGCAACTGCTCTTAAGTGCTGAGGCAACTCTCCAGCTGCAGGCCCCTGTTACTTTTTTTCAAATTCTCCCCCTCTCTAGCTCCAAATCATACCCTATTCTCTTTTATCTCACATTACGGTTTGAATCTGAAATATCCTCCCCAGGACCATATGAATACTTAGCTTGTGATGCAGCTAAAACCAATGGAACCTTTAGAAGATTGGCTTTCACTGACAAGAGAGGGACATCACTGGTGGGCTTCTGATGGTTACATCTTTCTCTCCCTGTCCCTAGTGGTCAACCATGATGCAAGGAGTCTGCCACCTGCTCCCGTTACTGAGCATCCTACCTGGCCTTCCCTCCCTGGATGGACTACATTCTCAAAACCACGAGCCAAAATAAGCCTTTCCTCCCTTAAGTTACTTCTTTGGTTGTCATAGCAACTCAGAAATCACAGATAAACCTTGAAAAACACAATGAAAATCGTATGGTTGGTGCTGGAGAGATGGCTCAGTGGTTAAGAGCACTGACTACACTTCCAGAGGTCCTGAGTTCAGTTCCCAGCAACCACACGGTGGCTCATAACCATCTATAATAAGTTCTGGTGCCTTTCTCCTTCTGGCCTACAGGCATACATGCAGGCACAATGCTGTATATATAATAAACAAATAAATCTTAAAAAGAAGAAAGAAAAAGAAAATTGTATGATCATCTGAAATATCCCATCATAATAAAAACTATAGGGAAGCTGAGAGCCAGAGGAGCAAACCTCAATCGCTCAACTGTGGCTAGAGAACAAGCAGAACTTACATATATAAAATAAAAAACGAATACTGTGTGCAGGGCATAGTGGCTCACGCCTTTAATCCCAGCACTCGGAAGGCAGAGACGGGACGATCTCAGTGGGTTTGAGGCCAGTCTGGTCGGCAGAGTAGGTTTCAGGACAGCCAGAGCTGCACAGGAAGGCCCTGTTTCCGAACAAACAAATACTGAACAACTCAGGATGGATCAAACACCTACTGTAAGACCTGAAACTCTAAAGCTGTTAGAGGAAGACACTTCAGGATGTAGACAGACACAAAAACTTTCTGAAAAGGAGATAAACTCAGAATAGAATTCCCAGAATGGACAAATGGAATTTTCAGGAAATTGAAGTTTCTGGGTAGCAACGGAAAGAACAAAGAGAGTAAAGAGGGGGCTATGGAATAGGAGAAAACCTTTGCCAACTGCACATCTGATAGATTAACAGAAAGAGTAATTTATACAGCTTTAAACACAAGAGCAGCTCTCTTAAGTTTTTTTTTTTTTTTTTTTTTTTGGTTTTTCGAGACAGGGTTTCTCTGTGTAGCCCTGGCTGTCCTGGAACTCACTCTGTAGACCAGGCTGGCCTCGAACTCAGAAATCCGCCTGCCTCTGCCTCCCAAGTGCTGGGATTAAAGGCGTGCACCACCACTGCCCAGCTAGCTCTCTTAAGTTTGAGCCTGGTCTGTTTAGTGAATTCCAGGCCAGCTAGGGATATATAGAAAGACCCTGTTGAAAAAAAAACAAAACAAAATAAAACAAAACAGAAAACTCTCCAAAAGTTAAACAACAAAATCCAGCCAATAAGTCGGCAAATGAACTAAATAGATGGAAAAAGAGCTATGCCTGGCCAAAATAGGAGAAACAAAACAAGCCCATCCCTAGCCATCAGAGAGATACAAATGAAAAGAGTGTTGTGTCAGGCATGGTGGCTTGAACCTGTAATCCTAACAGTCTGTAGAATGAGAGGCTGAAGGATCCTGGGAAATTCAGGTCAGCCTAGGCTACAGTGTAAAACCAAAACCCGCAGTGAGAGTGCTTGCGATCCCAGCACTCACCACCAGGCAGCTCGGAAAGGCCTGTAACTGCAGTTCCAAAGTATTGGATGCTCTTTTCTGGCCCCCAAGAGTACCCGCTAATGTGTACATACAAACACACATAAAATAATCACAAAAACAGCCAAATCTGGGCATTGTGAGTTTGAAGCTAGCCTGGTCTACAAGGCAAGTAAGTCTAGGATAGTAAGAGCTCTGTTATGCAAAGAAACGCAGTCTTGAAAAACAAAACAGGGCTGGAGAGATGGCTCAGTGGTTAAGAGCACTGACTGTTCTTCCAGAAATTTTGAGTTCAATTCCCAGCAACCGCATGGTGGCTCACAACCATCTGTAATGGGAACTGATGCCCTCTTTTGGTGTGAGAAGACAGGGACAGTGTACTTACATTAAACAGATAAATTAAAAAGAAGGAAAAAACCCTACCAAATTACCAAATGCTTTTTTTTTTTAGTTTTTATTTTATGTATATGAATGCTTTATCTGCATGTATACCTGCAAGCCAGAAAAGGGCATCGGATCCCATAATAGATGGTCATGAGCTACTATGTGGTTGTTGGGAATTGAACTCGAGACCTCTGGAAGAGTAGTCAGTACTCTTAACCGCGGAGCCATCTCTCCAGCACCCCTCCCCTTTAGATCTCAAATGCTTTAATCAAGAAAATAATAACATATTTCTGTCTGAATGTAGGGAAAGAGGGACCCTTAGACAGTGCTGGTAAGAGTGTAAAATGGTAAAAACTCTGTAACCACTCTGGAAATCAGCCTGAAGTTTCCTCAGAGCACTGAAAGAAATACCTTATGATCCAACTCTACCCCCCACCCCCTGGGCTGCTGGGAGAGCACCCAGGGGAAGCTAAGCACATCACAGAGACACCAGAACACTGAGGCTTGTTTCTGCACTGTGCTACAGTATCCATCAGCCAGACAGTGGAAATGTGATACATAGATACAATGGCATTGTATTCAACCATAAACAATACAGTGTCAGCCTTTACAACCTGAGTTTAGATCCCCTGAACCTAGGTAAAGGCTGGACACAGTAGCACCAGTGGCTGTAATCTGAGCACCACCTGCCAGGACTAGAGGCAAAGACAGAAGAATGGCTGGCTCTTGCAGGCTGGCTAGCTTAGGGTACATAGTAGAGAAGAACAAATAAGAGAAAGAAGCTGGAAAGCCAAGACTGATACTGTGTTATCCTCTGACCTCCACATATGCACAGTAGTACTTGTGTACCTGCACACACACATGCTGGGGACGGGGAAGGACAGAGATCCTAATTCCTACACACAGTAAATGCCAAAGTACTCCAAGGAACATAACCAAGGAGTGGCTCTCCAGTTGCCCTGTTATCGGCTTAGTTCCAGAGTCCTTTGAAGTCTTGGGAGGTCACTCCTCCTCGATGGGGGTGAGCTGCAGAAGACAGTGAGTGTCCTGGAGGCCAGCCTGGTCTCAGCAGCTGGAAGCAATCCTCCTTCCTCTGATGTGTTTGCTCAGTCTTGTCCCTGACTCTTGAATACAATTTTAAGTTAGGGTTATTTATATCTGCATGTCTGCTACTGACCATGTATACACACACACTCTGAGGGCAAGAGCCAGGCTTCTGTCATCTTCCTGTCCTCCTCCAGGCTCCAGCACAGGGTCACATAGTGGGCCAACTCCAAGAAATTAGGATGGAAGATGGGATGACCCGGGTAACCATGGAGAATCTGCTAATGGGAGTTTTAGGACAGGTTCTCTCCTTCCCAGTATGCTTAGAAAAGCCCTCCAGCGTGCTAGCCTGGGTACTGTAAGCAGGTTAAGACAATGGGTAATCCTGATTACAGAGACCTTGCTTACAGTCTCCCTGGGACAAAATGAAACATTAATCATTCAAAGATAGTAGAAGAAAAAAACAACCCTCAGAAATAAAACTACCACACACAACATACAAAGGGGAAATGCCTAGGAAAATGATATTCATTGAATAGCAGCTACGGATTCTAGTACTGTGAGGGGCAAGGGCAAACCCTCGGGTTGCAGTAGTGACAGATGGCATTGAGAAGCAGGCAGGAAGGGCTGGAGAGATGGCTCAGCAGCACTGGCTGCTCCTCCGTGGGACCTGAGTTTAAACCCCAGCACCCACATGGCCGTTCACAACTATTTGTAACTCCAGTCCTTGGGGATCTGATGCCCTCTTCTGGTTCCTGTGGGCACTGCACATATGTGGTGCACAAACATTCACATTGGCAAAACACCCATACACATAAATTAATAAAGATTTTTTTTTAATTGGGTAGCACAACAGGGCATGTATACCTGTAGTCTGAGCATTTTGGAGGCTGAGACAGAATTGTCTAAGGCCAGTCTAGGTTACATAGTTAGACCTTGTCAACAAGAAAGGAAAGTAGGGAACAAAGATAATAGAGAAAGGAAGGAAACTTCTGGATTGTTTCGACGTGTCTGTCTGGTTTGCAGCATGCCTGCAGACACACGCTAACATCACTAGATCACACAGCACACTGTGGGTGCCACCCTCTTAAAGCCCAGGTGGGTCCAAGCATGTGTGACTAAGGGTGGAAGCTCACCACTTCAACAGACCTACTTTTTTGAGTCCTGACTGTCTCTGTGACAAGTTCCTCCAAACCCGAGTCTCAGCACTCTTCAAGCGAAATCATGAATCGATCTATTGGTCATTACGTAGCTTCTCTGTGCAGGATGTTGTATATGGAGGTTACGCAGCAGAGAGGTAAACAGTGGTACTCATCACTGTCCTATCCCTGTGCAAAACGGGACACCCAGTGCTAGGCCCAGCAATGCTTCCTGGAACTGGCACTGAAGTTGTCTGAAGAGCTGATGCTTCTTTGGTCCAGTTTACTTTCTCTCTGCTTTGATACCATCTGCCACCTTCTCCACAGTGAGACAGCCACAGGGGATGCCTGGTCACCAGCCACATCTCCTAACCTGACTGGGCTGGCAGATAATCAGGGGCAGGAGGCTTATGGCCAGCATTTAACTAGAGAGGCCTGACTAAACTAGACATGGAGACTTATTTCTACAGAAACACAAATACCAGGTCAAGCTTGCCCTCTGCTTGGGCTTGTGTCCAGACGGGACAGTGACAGTCTGACCTCCTCTTAGGCTTTGAGAGGAGAATGAGGATCATAAAGCAGCATCTGATGGCCAGTGGCCACAAGGTCTCTCTAATCTGGCATCTGCTGTCCTAGAGTAAGACGAACCAAGTGCACTTCCAAATATTTTCTTCTCAGGTGTCTTGGTTAGTTTTTTGTTAACTTGACACAAGCTAGGATCATTGAGGAAGAAGGAATCTCAATTAAGAAATGTCTCCATAAGTTTGTCCCATAGGCAAGTCTGTGTGTCTGGGGGGGGGGGGATTTTCTTGGTTTATGATTGACACTCAAGGAGCCCAGCCTACTGTGAGTGGTACCATCCCTGGGTAGGTGGTCTTGGGTTGTATAAGAAAGCAAGCTGAACCATGGAGAACAAGACAATGGGTGGTATTTCTCCATGCCCTGTGTTTCAATTCATGCTCTGATTTTTCTCAGTGTCGGACGATAACTTACAACCTGGAAGTTGTAAGATGAAATTATTTCTTTCCTCCCCAAGTTGTTCTTAGTTAGATTGTTATCACAGCAAATTAATTACAGAAAATAAATTAATACATTGAGAGAGAGAAGAGAGAGGAGAGAGAGAGTAGGTATGAAGGGCAGAGGTAAATGTTGGGTATCTCCTTCAATTTCCATTTTATTATTGTGTTATTTTTGTGTATATGAATGTTTTCTGGCTTGTATGTCTGTGTACCACAGTGTGAAATGCTGTCAAAGCCAGAAGAAGACATCAGATCTCCTGGGACAGACTGTTGTGAGCTGCCATGTGGGTTCTGGGGACCCAGGTCAGGTCCTCTGTAAGAGCCATTGGTGCTCTTAATCACTAAGCCATCTCTCCAGCTCCCTACTTTATTTCTCAAGGCAGAATCTATGAGTGAACCTGCAGCTCACTGATTGCCTAGGCTAGCTGGCCAGCACGAGCCCAGGATCCTCATTTTCCCCTTAACCAGCACTGTGAACACAGGTGTGCACTCTTGTGCCTGACTTTTTATGTGGGTGGGGATCTGAACTTGGGTTCTCATGATCATGCAGCAAGCACTTTATCCATTGAGTTTGAGGCCAGCCTGGTCTATAGTGTTCCTGAATAGCCAGGAATTAGAAAAAAAAAAAAAAAAAAAAAAAAAAAAAAGAATTCCCCATATCAAGAATGTCATTGAGAGGCTAGGAATATAACTCAGTTGGTAGAGTGCTTGCCTAACATGCACTAAGCTATGGGTTCAATTCTGCTAGCCTTGCTTCAGACACACACACACTGCACACACACACACACACACACACACACACACACACACACACACACAGGACATAATGAAACTGGAGAGATGACTCCAAGTACCTGTTGTTGAGGAGGGTCCAAGTTCAGCTCTCTGCACCCATTTCAGGTAACTCACAACCATGTGAGGCTTCAGAGGGATTGATGCCGTCTTCCGGGCCCCGTGGACACCTGTACACATGTGTGTGTAGCCACATACAGAAAATTTTAAATCTTGGAAACAAACAAATCCTGGGGATGCTGATGGCCCATGACTGCACTCCCAGCATTGGGGAAGCAGAAGCAGGAGAATCAAGTGTTCAAGGCCATCGTTGCTATCAGGCTCTGAACCCAGTGATGTCACATCTAGGCGATCCCCCCCCCCCATCGTTGCCAAGACAACCGCCATACATTCCTAGAATCCACCTGGCTACCTCCCATCCTTACCTGCAAGAGGTTATGTCACCGCCCATATAAAATAGGCAGAATCCCCTGACCTTGCTCTCTTCTTCCTCTTCTTCCTCTTCTTGTCTTCCCCGCCCCCCACACCTTTGCCCTACCTCCTGAATAAACCCCACTTGGAACTGTGGTCTGTTCCAAGCCGCACAGACATTTATCAGCACGTATATCATTGGTGTGTTGGCCCTGGAATCAAAGACTTCAGGAACCACGACCCGTGCAACCACCACCACAGCCGCTGGCTGATGTGACAGCACAGGACCGACGCCATGTGGCCTGCCTGCCACTGCCACCACTGCTGCCACTGCTACACCATGTGGACTGCTTTCTCTGCTTCCTGCCATCGCCAACCGTGTGGATTTCCACCTCCGCCGCAGACCAACTACACCCACTGCTGCGAGGCTCACAAAACTTCTACCATGTGAGCTGTGCCACTGTGGCCCCCCATGTGAAGGTGTGCTCTGCCACGTGGGTTAGGTAGGCATCTAGACAGGCCCCACACAGACCTAATGGTTCCACCTTTCCTGATACCAGACTGCGGAAGCCCGAAAACACACACCAGCATATTGATTGGTAAGGAGCTTCCAATTGGCAGGAGGGACCCTAAATGCCCAGACAGCGCCTGGCCAGCCTTTCCTGGGCTGGCGTTTCAATGCCCCAGTCCATATGACTGGCCTCCTGGCTGGGCAGGCACTATCTGGGCCTTAGGACTTAGGACTTAGGCTGTTGGGTGACTTCCCTCCTTGAAAGCAGGTCATAAATCTCCTAAGCTCTTGCAGCAGCTGATAAATCCCCGGTACCAGGTTGAGCTGCTTTCTGGTGATCTCTGGGAGATCGCCACTGCTGTGGCCCCTAGATATTCTCGTGATGACCTCAGTATCTAGGTTGGCTGTCTGATCTGTTGCCAACTCTTCTCGGGACGCTGTACGAAGAGTTTGGTAACAACCCACATCACCCAGTGAGCGCTAAATTGTCTTCAACCATACACCCAGACATCCCACTGGGTTGTCTCCTGAAAAACCGCAAATCTCTAAAATTAACACCTGATTTGAGGCCTTCCAAACTGATACACCTCTGCAATAAGGTCTGGATTCAGTACCCTCTAGATAATGGTTCAAAATGGCCACCTAATGGCACGCTAGACCCAGTCATTTTAAAAGGTCTTCATACATACATACAGCAGTCTGCATACATACATACATACATACATACATACATACATACATACAGCAGTCTGGCAAATGGAAAGAGGTTCCCTGTATCCACACATTCATCTACCTTCGCTCTAATCCCCCTATGTGTTCTGCCTGTTCCCCACCCCAGCTTCTCTTAGCCATGAAACCTACTCAACCACTGTTTAGATGACACTACACCTCTAGACCCAGCTGACGGACCACCTTATTTCCATCACAGACCTGTTTCCATGCCGCCAAAACCCCAAACTGCTGCCTCAGTTTCTTCTTCTCACCAGGATACCTCAGAGTCTACTAGTCTGACCTCTCCAGACCCCTGCCCTCCTCCTGTGCCAGCTGCAGGCCATTCTAATCACCCTGTGTTGGCACCAAGCTTTACCCCTCCTATCACGAGTTCTAAGGCCACAGCCGAACCCCCAATTCCTTCTCCTCCAGGGACGCCTAAACCAGCATCTGTCCTTCCTCTAAGGGAAGTGGCTGGAGTTGACGCTCTGGTCAGAGTACCTGTTCCTTTCTCACTAAGCAAACTTTCTCAAATAGAGAGCAGACTGGGTTCTATACCTCTAACTCCTCCGCCTTTATTAAAGAGTTCCAGTGCATCACTCAGTCTTATAGCTTGACTTTCCATGATGTTCATATGATTCTCACTAACAATTTACTTCCTGGTGAATGCAGGCGAGTTTGGGAAGAGGCAAAAACACATGCAGATCAGATTCGCCAGACAGACGGAACATATCCAATCAGATCTGAGGCAGTGCCTGACCAGGATCCTCAATGGAATTACAATTCCGCAGGCGGTATCTTAGCTAGAGATAGATTTATAACATGCCTTTTGCCAGGCCTAAGAAAGGCAGCCTTAAAGCCAGTAAACTTTGAGAAACTCCAAGAGGTTGTCCGGGACAACAGGAAAACCCGTCTCAGTTTTTAGAACGCCTTACAAAGGCTCTATTGCAGTATAGTAATCTGGACCCTGAAAACCCAGAAGGTAGGCAGATTCTGATAACCTACTTTTTCCCCCAGAGCTACCCTGACATAAAAGCTAAACTTAGGTGACTGGAGAGGGAGCCCCTAATTCCACAGGCAGAAGTCTTGGCGCTGGCCTTCAAGGTGTACCATGAGACAGATGAGAAAGCCTGAAAACAGAAATACCACGTGCTGGCAAAGGCTACCCAACCAGCCTCAGCTACTACCCCAGACTCCTGGTCTTTGAAGGCTCAGGGACCACCAGGCCCCTGCTATAAATGTGGTCAACAAGGTTACTGGATGAGGGCTTCCCCCAACCCCAGCAAGCCAAGGGGACCATGTCCTAGGTGCCATCAGAAGGGACATTGGGCTGTTGATTGCCCTCGTGTTGCCCAGAATAGAGGGACATCGCTCCCAGAAAACCTTTCAGCTGACCTTTTAGGATTGGCTATGGATGACTGATGGGGCCCGAACTCTCTCAACCCAACCACACCTATCACTAGCAGGGAGCCCCGGGTAGTTATTATGGTATGTGTACGACCCATCTCCTTTCTCTTGGACACTGGGGATACTTACTCAGTCCTGACAGAGTTTTGGGGAACCCAGTTCACCTTGGAGTTTTCCTGTTGTTGGGGTAGGAGGACAACCTTACCTTCTTCACCAGACCCCCCACTTAATTGCATTTTTAGGGGTGTACCTCTCACCCATTCCTTTTTGGTAGTGCCTACATGTCCTGTCCCCTTATTGGGAAGAGATATTTTTAGCTAAGTTGGGAGCCTCTATTTCCTTTGCTCCCCCAATTCGCCTAAACCCAAGCTCGCCAGCAGTTCCTCTGCTCCTTCTTCTATCCAGTCAACCTACTGACACTAACATGCTATTTCCCTTACCAGCTTCTCAGGTGGACCCCCGAGTTTGGGACGTCCAGAACCTCTCTGTTGCTAATTCTCTTGTTGTCATCCAGTCACTGGACTCTACCAGGTACATCACCCAAGCTCAATACCCTCTCTCTCTCTCCAGAGACTTAAGCTTATCATTTCTGACCTCTTAGGGAAAAAACTCCTTCGCCCTACCTCTTCCCCCTTTAACACCCCTATACTGGCAGTTAAGAAACCTAATGGTACCTATCGCCTGGTTCAAGACTTCAGACGCATTAATTCTGCAGTGGTTCTCCTCCATCCTGTTGTGGCTAACCCTTACACACTTCTTTCTACTATCCCCTCAGGGACCTCTCATTTCTCAGTCCTAGATCTCAAGGATGCATTCTTCTCTATCCCTCTAGATGCCCAGTCACAGGACATACTTGCTTTTACCTGGACAGATCCTGACACCCACCTTTCTACCCAACTTACCTGGACTGTTCTACCGCAGGGATTCCGGGACAGCCCACACCTATTTGGCCAAGTCCTGGCTTCTGACTTGCTCTCTTTATCTCTCCCTAGATCTAAGATTGTACTTTACGTAGACGATGTCCTTCTCTGTAGTCCCTCTCTAGAGATTAGCCAAGCTCACACCTCTGCTCTTCTAAATTTCCTTTCCAGTTGAGGCTACGGGGTCTCACCTTCTAAAGGCCAACTGTCCACTCCTCAGGTCACCTATTTGGGACTAACAATTACCCCAATCCACAAGGCTATTACCTTAGATAGAAAGAATCTGATTCCTTCTACAAAGGAAGAGATTGTGTGATTCCTAGGAATGGCTAGCTTTTTGCATTCCTGGGTTCCTTCCTTTTCCCTACTTTCTTGCCCCTTATATGAAGCAGCTTTAGGCCCCACCCAGGAACCTCTTCTCAAACCTGTTACCAAGGCCTTTCAAAGGCTTCAACAGGAGCTTGTGCTTTGGTCTGGCAGGAGTGGTGGCTGCGAGAGTGGCCGGGAAGATGCCAGTGGCGGTAATGTCAGACAATGCCTTCAGTTTCAAAAAGCTGTTGGATCAGTGTGAGAACCAGGAGCTTGAGGCTCCTGGAGGAATTGCCACACCGCCAATGTATGGTCAGCTTCTAGCTTTGTATTTGTTCCAGAATGACATGATCTGAATTGTTAATTTAAAGAAATTCAGCAAAGAAGAAGGAGAAGAAGAAGAAGGAGAAGGAGAAGAAGGAGAAGAAAGAGGAGGAGGAGGAAGAGAAGGAGGAGGAGGAGGAAGAGGAGAAGGAGGAGGAGGAAGAGGAGGAAAAGGAAGGAGGAGGAGAAGGGAGGAGGAGGAGGAGAAGGAGAAAGAGAAGGAGAAAGAGAAGGAGAAGGAGGAGGAGAAGGAGAAAGAGAAGGAGAAGGAGGAGGAGAAGGAGGAGAAGAAGGAGGAGGAGAAGGAGGAGAAGGAGGAGGAGGAGAAGGAAGGAGGAGGAGAAGGGAGGAGGAGGAGAAGGAGGAAAAGGAGGAGGAGGAGGAGGAGGAGAAGGAGGAGGAAGAGGAGAAGGAGAAAAAGAGAAAAGGAGAAAAGAGGAGAGAAAAGAGGAGGAGAGAAAAGAGGAGAAAAGAGGAGAGAAAGGAGAGAAAAAAGGAAAAAGGGGGAAGGAGGAAGGAGGAAGGAAGGAGGAAGGAGGAAGGAAGGAGGAAGGAAGGAAGAAGGAGGAAGGAAGGAAGAAGGAGGAAGGAAGGAAGGAGGAAGGAAGGAAGAAGGAGGAAGGAAGGAAGGAGGAAGGAGGGAGGAGAAGGAGGGAGGAGAAGGAGGGAGGAGAGAAGGGGGAAGGAGAGAAGGAGGAAGGAAGGAAGGAGAGAAGGAGGAAGGAGAGAAGGAGGAAGGAGAGAAGGAGGAAGGAGAGGAGGAGGAAGGAGAGGAGGAGGAAAGAGAGGAGGAGGAAAGAGAGAAGGAGGAGAGAGAAGGAGGAAAGAGAGAGAAGGAGGAAAGAGAGAAGGAGGAAAGAGAGAAGGAGAAAAGAGAGAAGGAGAAAAGAGAGAAGGAGAAGAGAAGAAAAGAAGAAGAAGAAGAAGAAGAAGAAGAAGAAGAAGAAGAAGAAGAAGAAGAAGAAGAAGAAGAAGAAGAAGAAGAAGAAAATATTATCCTGAAAAAAGTTTTTCATGTCCTTTTTTCCTGGAAAACTGCTTTTCCTCAACAAATTCATAAAAAACCGAGTTGTGCCGTGGCCTGTTTTGGAATAATGCAAGATATCTGTGGAAGAGAATACCACCTGCTATAAAGTCTGCAAATTCTGAACTTGGGGGAATTTGGTCAGTAGGACAGCGAATCTGACAAAGAGATTTCCCTGGGATCTATACAACCATCAATGCCCACCAGTGGTCAGAGACTGTGCAGCCAATCATGGAAGCCCTTAGAGATGCAACGAGGGGCTGTGCCTTTGCCCTGGTCCCTCAAGCTTATACCTTCATCATTGCAGATGATCTTGCAGCCTTTGTTGGGCTTCCTGTGGAAGAGGCTGTGAAAGGTGTGTTGGAACAAGGATGGCAGGCCAACTCCACCACAAGGATGGTTCTTCCCAGGAAGCCAGCCTCAGGAGCCCTGGATGTTTCCTTGAACAGGTTTATTCCCTTACCAGAGCCTGCCCCAGTTCCACCAGCCCACAGCAGCAGCTCGCCAGGCTCACCGATTACATGGCTTTCCTGGAAAACTGATCGATCACTCTGAGTTCAAGATCCACCTTCAGTCCCTGTCACTGACAGACATGGAGTTTTATTCTGAGTTGGGAACAGGGTGAGCGCCTCTGTGTCCTTTGGGTGTAATAAAATGCACGGAGAAGATAAAGTGCATTGTACAGTTTCTTCTCAGACACTTTTGAATGTCCTTGGAGCAGTTTTCATTTGTATTGATCACTTTGGCTGGAGCCATCAGTATTATACATCGAGTTTCTGTCACGGATTGGACTCCTAACACAAGTCCTGCTGCAAGTAGCTGCAAGTATATACCACACTTCTGTGTGCCACTGGCCTCCAGCTGAAGTGACGTGCTTGGGATGTGAGGAGGATTGTCTCGGCAGCTGCCCTGCCCACATTGTCCCTCATGCTCTGGAGAATGTGCTATTCTTCCCATCCCAGAACAAGGAATCAGTGCTGTAGAATCAGAAGGAGCTGGGTGGTGGCGGGTGTCTCCCGGAGAGGAGCTTGTCAATGCCACATTTGTTTTCCCAGCGTGTGTGAGCATCCGTTGCATGAGACAGACAGTGTGCAGGGAGAACTCAACTTAGGTATTCCTGGGGAACGCCATGTTCTGATGCCTCCTTTCAGAAGACGGGAAGGAGCATGGAGTGCAGTGTGCGCCGAAGGAAGCTCCTGAGCTGAGGGATGGCCTGCAGCCCTCCTGCTGCATATCCAGATCCTGTGTAAAAATGCTGAATGTGTCTATTTTTGTTCTTGTATGGCAGCCCTTGAAGATTTGAGGTGGCTAATGTATCTTCAGGTTAAAACGGTCCTGGTTCATTTATTCTGCATTTGTTCAATAAATATTTAATTGAATTAAAAAAAAAAAAAAAAAAAGGAGTCTTAGGTCACCAACCAGAATCATCTTTTGCACCTGTAGCATACTTGTTAAAAAGGCTAGATCTAACCATCCAGGGACGGGCACCTTGTATTCGTACCTTAGCAGCTGCTGAACTCCTTATTCAAGAGTCAAAGAAACTAACCTTGGGATTGCCCATAACTGTCCTCTCTTCTCACAACCTGTCACAGCCCCTAACTTATAAAGGCTTACAGACTATACCTTTCTCCAGGGTTCTTTCTCTTCAGGTAGCTCTAATAGAAGACTCCACCCTCACCTTTCAATCATGCCCACCTCTTAATATTTCCAATCTTCTTCCTCCACCTAATACTGACCACTCCCTATCTCACTCCTGCACTGAAACTTTAGAGGAACTACTATCTCATCCTTTACACATACAGGAGGACACATTGCCTTAGGCCATCTATACCTTGTATACAGATGGAAGCTCCTTTCTACATGAAGGGGCCAGGAAAGCTGGCTATGTCATAGTGTCAGACACTGAGGTGGTGGAGGCACAGGCCCTTCCTGCTCATACCACCAACCAACAGGCTGAACTAATAGCCCTTACCCGTGCCTTCCAGCTGGCACAGGGACAATCCCTCAACATCTACACAGATTCCAATTATGCTTTCCATATCCTCCTGTTCCACGCTGCTATCTGGAAGGAGTGTGGGTTACTTACCACAAAAGGAGAATCAGTAACTAATGCAAACCAAATTATGGCCATGCTAAAGGCCTCTCATCTCCCCACAGCTATTGGGATTGTCCACTGCCGATCCCACCGGATGGACAACTCCATTGTCTCCAAGGGAAACAACCGAGCTGATGGGGCAGCTAGAACTGCAGCCCTTAGGGGCCTAGACTCATCTTACCCTCCCCAGGACATTCTTACACTGCAACCCACATCCCCACCTACACCCCTGACACTCGTCAAACTCTGTCCTATCTTCACCAACTCTTTCATCCTAACAGCCAAGCGTTGTCTTATTTTGTTAAGATCCACCTACAGCCCACTCCTGAGGACTTAAGTTTCTTAAAATCTATCATTTCTTGCAAAATCTGTCAGATGTCAGATCCCAACTCAAGGTATCGTAGCACCCCTTTTCCCACTCATCAGGCTAAAGGTTCCCTTCCTGGAACTGACTGCCAACTTGACTTTACCCACATCCCCACTGTCAAACATGCCAAGTACCTCCTGGTCTTGGTGGACACCTTCTCAGGGTGGGTGGAGGCATTTTCCACAACTAACAAAAGGGCTCAGACAGTCTCTGATCTCCTTCTCCGAGAGATCATCCCCCGATTTGGTGTCCCAGCCTCCCTCCAGTCAGACAATGGTCCTGAATTTACTTCCCAGGTTTCTCAAATTCTGTCTAAGGCCCTAGACATCCCCTAGCATTTCCACATTCCCTACCACCCTCAATCTTCAGGTAAGGTAGAAAGAACTAACTGCTCTTTAAAAACCACTCTTGTCAAGCTGTCACAGGAACTTCATCCTAACTGGGTAAAACTCTTACCTCTGGCTCTTTTCAGGCTACAAGCTCTCCCCAAGCAGCCTCTCCTCATATCACCCTTTGAACTCATGTATGGACATCCAGTTCTAACTCCTGGTCTTTCACCTAAATGCTCCCCACCCCCCAGACCATCTACTCACCCCATTACTTTGCCACCTCCGTTCTCTCCTGTGGAACTTTGCTGACCACCATCTACCTCGACCACACATTGTCTCCTGTCCACTGCCTGTCAACATGGGAGACCAAGTCCTTCTCTCCCCTCCAGATCATCGGCCCTCACTTCTCTCTCCCAAATGGCAGGGCCCTTTTAAGGTAATTCTTGTGACTCCTACAGCTGCTAAACTCCAAGGACTCTCTCATTGGGTTCACCTGTCTCACCTCAAGCCTTTCATCTCCCCACCTAAAATTGACTCTTCTTCATACACGTTGACCCTAACAGGACCGTGCTCTGTTAAGCTCCAGAGAATGTCGAGATCACCCACCTTGTCCTCAATTCCAGAAAATGAGACTCCACTCCAACAGCCAAGCTCGACCTCACTAGACTAGACATGGGTTTCTTGTCTGCCCCCTGCTGCTTGCTTTCATCCAGGTCAGCCTTATATCCACAGATAACAGTCTTTTCAAACAGGGTCAGGAAACTGCTCCATAGCTGAATGCCAAGAACCAATCCAAATTGCTATCATTGCTATATCTGTTGTCCCATCTAAATATTATGTTCTCTATACTTGCTTTCTCTTTGACCAGATAGAAGATTATTATAGAAAAATGGCCAGACAATTATGGGGGCTGCCCATATTGGTCTTGTCAGATACACATGCTAGGATCATGGACCAACCATTTCTTCTACTAACAGCACAAGACACTTTTTTCTACATACAAGACCCATGGGATTCCAGCTGTGGTTCTTCAGAACCGACGTGGGCCAGATGTCCTGACAGCTAAAGAAGATGGTCTTTGCTGGTTCCTCCAAGAAGAATGCTGTTTTTAGGGAACATGAGACCTCCAGTTCTAAGATCAAAACAAACAAACAAACAAACAAAAAAACCCATATGGAAGTAGATACTCTATTTTGTAACACCCATTCTAGTCATCCTCCTGGTGTTATTATTTCTAGCCAAACTATTAATCAGTTCCTGTTACAGGCTTACCAGCCGCTGTCCACAGAGGAACCTGATGGTGAAAGCCAGCTATACCCCAAAATAGACTACACCCCTACACAGCAAAAAGTAGTTTAAGAGACACTGCGCCCCAAATCCCCTTTCACCATGGGCTTCCTCTCCCCTTTTTTCTTCTCTTTATAATAAGAAAAAGGGATGTATGTTGGTATCAGGCTCTGAACCCAGTGACATCACATCTAGGCGACTCCTACATCGTTGCCAAGGCAACCGCCATACATTCCCACAATCCACCTGGCTACCTCCCATCCTTACCTGCAAGAGGCTATGTCAGCACCCATATAAAACAGGCGGAACCACCTGACCTTGCTCTCTTCTTCCTCTTCTTGTCCTCCTCACCTTTGCCCTATCTCCTGAATAAACCCCACTTGGAACTGTTTGGTCTGGTGTGGTCTGTTCCAGCCGCACACTTACTGTGCTTGCACGAGGACATATATCAGTCATCCTCAGCTACACAGTGAATTTGAGGCCACCTGGGCTTACAGGAGACCCTGTTTTAAACACAAAGACCAAAATGAGGAGTAGGAGGTGCTTAGGTGGGTCCTGGTATGCAGCCAGATTCCAAATGTTGCTTTCATTCTCCTGTCCTCTGTTAGACCAGGCACCTTAAGACCTCCTCATGTTGGGGCTAGGGGGATGACTTGATGGGTAAAGTGTTTGTCATTCAAGTGTGAGGACCTGAGTTCAAATCCCCAGAAATGGAGTAAAGTCAAATCCAGCAGGACATAGCTATAAGCCCAGCACAGAGGCAGAGACAGGAGATTCCAGAGACGCTCATGGGCTAGCTAGACTGAGGTATGGAGCAGGAAACAAGAGTTCTTGTCTGCACTGACACTTGAGGCTGTCCTCTGACCCTTCATGTGCACCATGGCACTTGTGTGCATGTACTCATGTGGTTTGCGTGTGCTTGCACATACACTGAAGAGTTGTGGGGTTTGCTGTTTGGCTTTTGTTTCGTTCTGTTTTAAAACAGGGTCTCTCTATGTCCTGGCTGTCCTGGAACTCGATCTGCAGACATGGCTGGCCTTTAATGAATAGAGATCCACCTGCCTCTACCTCTGGAATGCTGGGATTAAAGGTGTACACCATCACCGCCCAGCAAAGGAGTCTTTTTTTTTTTTTTTAAATATTTCTCAGTATCTCCCATAATGTTAACTGAAGAGGCTGAAAGCATTCTAGAGTAATGCAGAATGCTCTGGAGAGAGGTCCTGGGAGTGAGCCATCTATTCCTCATAATACTTATCATAATTATTTATTTCACATCCACAGCATCCCTGCTGTGTACCAAACATTTTACCCTATTGCCTGCACCTCAAGAGCCCTAAGGACACAGACCGAGCACTCTGGCTGAGCTCAGCTCGTCAGGAATCAAGGAGGAAAACTGGAGAGCAGGGAGGAACTCCATGTAATTGCCTTAAAAATTCCAGCTGAAGCCGGGAAGGAAGCCCACAGGAGTCAAACAGCTGGAGGGAGAGAGGGAAGGAATGCAGAAGTGGGTGTGGGTCCGCTTTCACTCCATCCAGCATTTGCTGAGGGGTAAAGTCCACATCTCTCTTCCCTTGATGGCCTCACTTGGAAGTCAGTCTCTTTCTAGAGAGCCCAATGGAGAGGATGCCAGGCCTCCAGAGCTCTTGTGAGCTGGGAGGGCCAACCTGTCTTTGCCTTCTTTAGGGTCCCCGTTTGCTCTGAAACCAAGGATGGAGTCAGAAGCTGCCCTTCCCCTGTTATTCTCCCTCCTCCCTACAGAGCACTTTCCTGTCCTAGAGGGGAAGTCTTTCCAGTCCCTCCTTAGCCCCACCCCCACCCCTTCACTGTCCCCAGGGTTGTTGACACCAGAAGAGAACCTGAAGAGCCTGGGGTTTTTCCTAGAGCAGTCTACTGCCGGGACACCAGGGAATGTACTGCTGACCATTAGGGGCCCTGGCAGGGGAACCCTGTCTGCAAAGCATCAAGAAGCCTTTGTCACCTGCCGCCAGGGGGGATTATCAACTCAATTGGCTATTTTGAGGTTATCAGTTTAAAATTCCTACCTGGCCTGAAGGCTCTGTCTGCTCTGCTCTGCTCTGCTGCCCCTCCAGGTGAGGTTTGCCTGTGTGGCTGCTGTCTTCTTAGGTTTATGTGAGGACCTTTATTTTGTAAAACCAAAGCCAGGCTTCACATCATTGCCCCATGACAACATCAATTCTGCGCTGAACATAAAAGAAGAGTTTTTGAGGTCAGAAGCCTGGCTCTTCAGGTCAGTCCATGCCTCCCACAACCATGTCTGTGACGGTAGAGTTGTGATCTTTTGAGCCTTTCCAGATCATCACCGTCTCCCCACACCCAAGCCCACCTCTGACTCACAGGAACAAATAAATCCAGAAAGCGCTCCCCTGTGAGGAAGAGCATGGAGTGCCCAGTGCACGAGGCTGGAAGTCAGACCTGATGAGAGGCTTTGGCAAGATGAGTGTGCGTGCGTGCGTGCGTGCATGTGTGTCTGTGTGTGGGTATGCTTGGGTCTGTCTGTCTGTCTATGTGTGAATATGCAGATGTGGTGGCAGATCCTGACATCTGTGGCCATTGTAACCTCAGAGAATGACAGAGTGCTTCTCTCTGTTAGCTCACCCATTGTTGAACCAACTTGTCTTGGCCGCCTGTTCTTTTAAGAGCCTGTACTGTATTAACTGTTTCTGGGGTGGTAAGATGACAATTGCATGACAGCCTAGAAAAAGTTCCTGTGCATTAATGTCATATGGGGTGGGAGCGTATTTCTAATGCAGGGAGGGTCCATCCAGAGCAGGAGTGGATGGGTGGCACTGGGAACGAGCTCTGTAGACAGGAGAAACCTGTTTATCTTCACACTCCAGGGAGGCCATCAGTCTTTCCTGACAGCAGTACTGTAGGGAGTACATTCCAGGAGGGAGATATGGGTTCCCCTGGCCAAGTGGCCTTCTCCTGAGGAGCAGAGGGTCTGATGAGATAAAATGGGCCAGAGCAGCAGGAAGCCGGTTCCATCTTCCCCCCAAGTCTTCAGAAGAAACTGATCAAAGGGGAATGGGTATTTGTGAAGAGTTGAGAAAACTTGAAAGAGCATCACAGTGGCTCTGGATATTTGTTTCTGTTTGTCAGGCTTCTGGGGTAGTCTGCCATTTCTCCAGCCCTGCTCCTTCCCCAAGGGGGTAGCTTTCTAGACGCTAAGGAGTGTGTGTGTTTGTGTGTGCAAAGAATATATATGTAAGGTATCTGTATTTATTCATCTAATTCCAGATAATAATTCAGGAGCTTATCCTGTATACCTTAATGGGCTGAGAAAAGAGCTGGCTAGTTTCATCAGATTTCACCATTTTTCATATCTACGAAAGCAAACTTTTTCAACAATGTTCTTGTCTGTCTCTTTGGCCTTAAAAAGGGAAGGCTCGTGCCTTCCTAGAAAAAAACCAAATGTGTGTGTGTGTGTGTGTGTGTGTGTGTGTGTGTGTGTTGAGGGGCATTTTTTTTAGATCAAAGAGTTTCATTTGGTGTCTGTCCTTCCCTCTTCTTCCTCCCCAACCCCCATCCCAGATCTGTTTGCAAATAGCTCAGATCTTTTTTTTTTTTTTTCCCACACACAGACTGACCTGATAGTGGAGGAATGAGTGGGGGAGGGGCCCACTCTGGTACGGGGTGCAGCCCATTCTACACCAGCGCTCCCTGATCTAAAGAAGATTCTGGTAGGAACAGACTGCACACTCCACGTACGGAAACAAAGTATGAGAAATAAGACAAGACTCCATTTTTGTATTTTAAGGGCAAAGGGTAGAAGCCTCGTTCTCCCGTTGTACCCAGGGCCACAGCAGTTGTATAGCAGGACAGTGAGCACTTGACTGTTCCAGGCATTGGGCTGAGTTTCTTTCCTCCCACTGGCAATGTGCTGCAGGAGGCATCACCTGGGGGCTCTGGTGAACACACTGGAGTTGGTGCATGTTAACTGGCCACAGAGTGTTTCCACTTGGTCCTTATACCATCAAATTCAAGTTCTTATTCCCTATGCACTCAATATTACCATGTACTATGATGCATTTAGATCTAACGAGGGACTTCTCTGACAAGTGTCAGGCAATACACCATCCAAGACAATGCAAACAGAATCAGGACCATATGCTGATAAACATGGAAATCTCTGTGAGAGAGACTCTGGCTGCAGTGACAGATGGAGACGCTGTATCCATCACTGACTACTGCACATCTGGGAATGGAGGCTAACCTTGAAATCCGATGTATTCCAGACACACACAGCCTCCCACCCCCACCTTCCCCCCCCCTTGGAAAAACCTTTGCTGGGTCCTGCTGTGCCCTCCAGCTACCATACTGTTCTCTCTTCCTTTTCCCTGCCAAACTTTCTGAATGAAAAATGGAGCTGCTCACTCTCCCATTTCCTCAGCCCCACCCCCCACCCCCCACCCCTCCGCACGCCTGTTTCCTCCCCCTGCTCTCTTGAAACCTCCAAGAGGTCATAGGCTGACTAGACTACTTATTTCCAAAACACTGGCATTATTTCTTCATTTCATCCTCCTTGACATTGCTCAAGCGCTTGATCTGCCCATTGCCAACTCATTCCCCTCTGCACTGTGTGAGCTCAAGTGTTTCTACTGTGACTCTTCTGCAGCGACCCAGTGTGGCCTCTGAGGGACCTTCACCTCACTTCCTCCTCTCCCTGGCCTCATTGGTGATGTCATTGAGTTCTTGCTGTTCCAGTTGACCCTTGGTGAAGAAGACACCTACGGTGAGGTTCCGAGGGAAAAGGATGGAACCAGAAGCCTAACCATTGCTCCTTAAGCCAGTTGGTAGGCTCTAGAGAATTCGCTGAGTTTTTAAAGCCTCACTTTCCTGATCAGTAATCTTAGGATGGCAGTAGATACTAAACCTCAAGCCAGACCTCAAGTACCTTGAAAGATTTAAGCATCTTGCAGAAATGGAAGTATATATATACTATAAAAGTGTCAGTATTGGTATCACTATTGTTTATTTTAAAAAATGATTGTGTGGTATGTATGTGTGTGTTCATGTATGAGTGTCTGTGCATGTGTCTGTGTGTGTACATGTGTATGTGAAGGCCAGCTGTCAATGTCAGGTGTACTCTCTATCACCAATTTCTCTCCCACCCTCCTCCCTCTCTCTCTGTCTCACTCTCTGTCTGTCTCTGTCTCTGTCTCTCTCTGTCTCTCTGTCTCTCTGTCTCTCTGTCTCTCTCTGTCTCTCTCTCTCTCTCTCTCTCTCTCTCTCTCTCTCTCTCTCTCTCTCAGGGTTTTACTATATAATCCTGGATGGTCTTGAAACAGGGAAAGGAAGAGAGAACAGGATGGTATCTGGAGTGCTCAGCAGGACCCAGGTCTAGGTCTAGATTAGTCTGGCCTCAAATTCACAATCTCTGTCTCTCATGTCCTGGGATTTAAAAAGCATGAGCTGGGGCTGAAGAGATGGCTCAGTGGTTAAGAGCACTGACTGCTCTTCCAGAGGTCCTGAGTTCAATTCCCAGCAACCACATGATGGTTCACAATCATCTATACGGGAATCTGATGCATTAGCCTTCAGATCACAGGGAAGAAGCCTTTTAGTCTTAGAATCAGAGAGGCCCAGATTCAAACCCTGGCTTGCACAGGATGGATGACATCCAGTAGTTCATTTTGTCTCTCCAAGTCTTAGTCTGCCTCTCAAAAGAAAATGTATTAGCTGAGAAGTGGTGCCACACGCCTTTAATTCCAGCACTAGGAAGGCAGAGGCAGGTGGATCTCTGTGAGTCTGAGGCCAGCCTAGTCCACAGAGTGAATTTCAGGACAGCCAAAG
The DNA here is from genome assembly GCF_011762505.2 of Arvicanthis niloticus. Lineage (NCBI taxonomy): Eukaryota > Metazoa > Chordata > Mammalia > Rodentia > Muridae > Arvicanthis > Arvicanthis niloticus. The sequence continues at coordinate 18,636,910 of NC_133435.1, forward strand.
CTATACAAAGAAACCCTGTCTTGAAAAACAAAACAAAACATACATACAAAGAAAGAAAAGAAAATGGATTGATATTAGGGAAGAGAGTCTCCAACTTGCCTGTCACACAGGGAGCTCTGATTGTCTTTAACCCACCATGCTCCTGTACATCATACCAATAAACTCACTGGTGCAGCACTCTAACTGAAAACATAGTGAAGCTGTAGCCCCCAAGACCTCAGATGTGAACCTATTTGAAAATGGGATAGTTGTAGGTTCATGAGGATGAGGCTATACTAGATTATCATGGGTCCCTATTGTCTCACAAAGGCCAAATGAAGACACAGGGAAACCATCCTGTACAGAGAAAGGTGAGGGCCTGAAATGGCATCGCCACACATCAGAAGTCCAGAGACAGGCATGGGCAGATCCTCTCCCACAGCCTCAGAAGGAACAGACCTGATGTGCCCATTTGAGATGCAAGAGAACGCTACTCAATGAAAGTCATGTTAAGAGTCTTATTTGCCAGTGGTCCAGAGCAATCTTATGCCAGAAAGAACTCTTGACCCCAGAGAAAGGGAGGCAGGGTTTATGAAACCAAAACCCACAATTACATCCTACCAGAAGCAGGCCAGGGGACAGAAGTTTCAAAAGTTCCAGTTCAATTGATTAAAACAAATTGTTTTATGTTGTAAAACAACGGACCTCCCAAAGCACAGTGCATAGGAATCCTCTGTTCAACAGGATATGGGTAGCAGAGGCTGGGGAGTGGTTGGGTGAAGCACTAGATAGTTAGCTAAATCTAGGACAAGATGGAGTCACTCTGGGTAGTTCACAACCCAAGTGTGCTACCTAGTTGTCTGTCAACTTGACACAAACTAGAGTCATCTGGGAAAAGGAACCTTAACTGAGAAAATGCCCCCAGTACATTGGCCTGGGGACAAGCTTTTGGGCCGTTTTCTTGATTAATGATTGATGAGATGGTCCAGCCCACTGTGGATGGTGCCACCCCTGGGCTAGAGGTCCTGAGTGGTATAAGAAAGCAGTGTGGGGTCTGTGAGATGGTTCAGTGGTTAAGAGCAGTGGCTGCTCTTCCAGAGGTCCTGAGTTCAATTTCCGGCAACTCCATAGTGGCTCACAATCATCCATATAGAATCTGATTCCCTCTTCTGGTGTGCATGAAAGCAGGGCACTCATCTCATATACATAAAATAAATTTTAAAGTCTTAGACAGAAAGAAAGAAAAGAAGAGAAAAGAAAAGAGAAGAAAGCAGTGTGAGCAAGCCAAGAGAAAGTGAATTAGCGGCACTCTTTCATGGCCTCTGCATCAGTCACTGCCTTGGTTTCCCTCAGTGATGTAAAATGAACTAAGCCCAGTTGATTTTGGAATGGGGTTTTAACAGAGCAATAAAAACACTGGCTCACCTAACTAAGACAGCAGGTGACTTTAGTCTCAGTGTCTAGGGTGGAGACCTTAGATTCCTGTTGTCCAAGTTGTCCAGTTTATAACTCTTTGCTGCTGTAGCACTCACTACAAAACAAATACAGAAACAGTACTCCAAATTCTGCCTCTGGTCTCTCATCCCTTCTTTATCTTCTCACAGCCTGTGAGCTGCAGTCTCATAGGCTCTGAGCAGAGGTGCCTCAGTTGCCAAAACAGTGCCCCTAACCCCCAGTGGACTCTGTCTCTCCTCCCTTCCTCCCACCCTTCCCACTACAGACCCAGCCTCAGCCATACCTTCTGGTTTTCATCCCTGTATTCAGAAATCCATCTCTGAATTCCCTCCATCAGTCACCCAATTGGCATCACTCTCTATTGGCATCTTCAGCAAGTAATCCACATTAGCAGAGGATTTAAGATTATATTTTTTTGTTCCATATATATTTTTAGGTTTTTTAAATTTTAATGTAGGGTATGAGTAGCTTATTTACATGTATGTATGTGTACCACATGCATGTGTGGTGTCTGTGAAATTCAAAAGAGGGCATCATATTCCCCAAACCTGGAGTTAAGGATACTTGTGGCCACCATTCAGGTGCGAGGAGATCCTAGATCCTCTGCCAGAACGACCAGTGGACAAGTGTCTCTAACCACTGAACCATCTCTCTACTCAGCTCCCCATCTGTATACTGTTTTAAAATTGAAAATAGATTCTTCTCTCATACACTCTGACCACTATTTCTTCCCTCCACTTCTCCAGGCTCCCCACAACCGCCCTTCTCCCCCAGATCCATTCCTGCTGTTTCCCTTCAGAAAAAAAGCAAGCCTCTCAGAGACAACAACCAAACAGGATAAGACAAGGCAAAATCCCTCATATCAAGGCTGGGCAAGACAACTCAACAGGGAGAAAAGAGTCCTAAGAGGAGACAAAACTGTCAGAGACACATTCCACTATTAGGGGGTCCCACAAAAACACTAAGCTGATATGATCAGAGGACCCAGTGCAGGTCCTTGCAGGCCTCGGTCTTGCTGATTCAATCTCCAAGAGCCCATATGAGCCCTGCTTAGTTGATTTGGTTGGCCATGTTCTCCTGGTGTCCTCCATCCCCTCTGACTCCTACAGTCTTTCCTTCCCCTCTTTTGCAGGGGAGGGGTAGAGAAATATTTTATTTCTGTGTGTAAGTGTACATGTTAGTGTGGTGCCCATGGAATCCAGAAAAAAGCATCAGATTCCCTGAAGCTGAGGCTATGTGAGGTGGGTACTGGGAACCTGGACTCTGGTCCTCTGGAAAACCACTCCTAGCTACTGAGCCATCTCTCCGGCCGTCTTGTCTCATAACCTTTTTCCTTTGGCTCCTCTAGCAGCTTTAGACTAGTCAGTCTTCAGTAACTGAACATCTTTGAAGCCACGGACATTGCTCTACAGTGGAGCCCTTGCCTACCACGTGTAAGGTGTAAGCTTGGCCTTCAGTTTACAAAAACAAATGAAAACACTTGGTAGTATTCCTGAAGTCTTAGGTTCAAGCCCCTAGCATCACATGATCCATGTCTGGTGATACATAACTGTAATTGCAGCACTGGGAAGGAGTACAAAGCCATCCCCTGCTACATAGCAAGTGTGAGACCAGACATGGACATGGTACATCTTGTCTCAAAAAGTTAATTAATTCATTAATTAAAGCCAGGTTTATTTTTTTTTTTTTAAGTCTCCATCTTCTTGAGATTGGACAGCAAGGGTACTTTTTAATCCATCAACTGTCTTTTCCCTCCCTTCCTCTCACAAGTGCCTCCAAACAAGGACATCTAACAGTGAGGTGGATATTTTCTGTGGTCGTATTCTTCCCAGCTCATAGGGGTAGGTGAGATAGGTCACATCCTTACTATGTAACCTTAGGACCTTGGTCATAGCTAATGGATACAGGGGTGAGTAATTCCTCTTCAGGCCCCTCTCTAGAAGGTAAGATATGGAGGGTATAGATAGGGAGCTTGGGGCTTGGTTCTAAATCAAGTCAAAGGCAGAGCCTCACAGACAAGACAAGCACAAGACCTACAACTGCCTGCTTCTTTACTTCCTTACTCTGGGTCATCTGCTTCTTTCTTATTCCAAAATAGGCCATCTAGAGGCTTCTGAGTTTTTCTTTGGAGGCCTTCACATCCATCCCCATAAGAAAAAAAAATGTTATACAAACCAAAAGTCAGTAACTCCACTCAGAGCCATGAGAGGATGAACCTATAAAGCAAACTGCTCACGTGTGACTTTCCCTGCAGAGTCCATTTCTAACCACACCAGCTAGAGGGGACAATGGCAGAGCAAACAAAGGTTTCCACTCAAGCCTTGCTTGGTGAGCAATTAGTTTATTTGGGGTTATACATGAATACAAGAGTGGCATTAGAAAAATCTATAGTTATTAGATAAACTATAACACCTAAATTCTCATCCCACCTCACATGTCCTTGGGAAAGAGGAGGTTCGTGTGTTTCCTACCATCCCTGAGGGAATGTCAGTAAGCTCTATTCCATGACAGCCCTCACGCTGATGAACACAGGTACTCAGTTTAAGAGGGCCATGATCACGACTAGAGAGAGTTCAGCAGTTTAGAGAGCTTGCTGTTGTTTCAGAAGCTCTGGGTTCGGTTCCCAGGACCAACACAAGGGTGGCTCTTAATCACCTCTTCCAGGGTGCCTGTAACATGTGCAACCCCCACTCAGGAAATACGTAAAATAAACCTTTTAAAAATTGTAATACAGTCACATCACATGAAGTTTACTTTAAAAACAAACGAACAACAATAACAAGAAGGGATAAAAATCTTATCCTACTCAGAGGAAATGTCACACAACACACTAGCCTTTTCTATTCTGTCTTTGTATTCTCTAAGCTTAGAGAAGGTGACGTAAATGTATGGTATTTTTTTTTTTCTTTCAGTTAAGGGTTGAGTGTTGGGTCACTGTGCCACAGCATCAAGCATTTATTCCCAGAAGATTGACCGGTTATGAGTCTCCATAGCAACCCCCATTTACTGCAAAAAGAAGCTTCACTGACCGAGGCTGACAGCAGGGGTAATATATTGTGTCTTTACAAGCACATAGAATCCATTCAACAAAACAACACTAGTAGTTTCCCCACAAGGACCTATGGCCCCAGATTTTTGCTCCTACTTACATAGCAACCGCAGGTTCCGTCCAGTGGAGCAGGCATCAGGTCCAAGTGGAAAAGAGTTCACTGTACCCATAATAGCTGCGCCACTATTACATCAGTCTGCAAACCCGGCCTAGCATGCTGCTAGTGTTACTGTGTGGGCTCACAGTTTGGTAGGACCAGTGGTAGCAATTCTCAGCTGTATTCTGCCCTCCAGCAGTATGAATGGCAGCCAATTGGTAGGGGGCTTCTAACTCAGTTCCTGCCTAATTCTTCTTGTCTACAACCCAAGAGTACAGTGCCTTCAGCAGTAGGGACTTAACACCCAGCTGTAGCATGCAATCAACAACCTGCTTTGGAGAGGGGGGTGGGACTTCCTGACCAACACCCAACACTGAGAAAGAGAGAGCGAGCCCTCTAGAACTTCATGCTGCAGGGAAAGAGAAAAATAATAAAATAAGAATAATAAAATAAGCAAACAAAACACTAAGTACAGTTTTCTCTTACCTTCAGAGAAAAGAATAGAGTTTACAAAATAATTTAAATATCTAGGTTTTGAAACTACTCCTTCAACACCTACATTTAAAATGTAAGTGTGTGAGTATGGCTGGACTTAATCACAGCACTCCAGAGGCAAAACCAGACTGATCTCTATGAGTTCAAGGCCAACCTGGTCTATATATAACAAGTTCCAGGCCAGCCAGAGCTATATAGTGAGACCTTGTCTCAATAAACAGACAGACAGACAGATATGTATATGGACTGGAGAGATGGCTCAACAATTAAGAGCACTGGCTGTTCTTGCAGAGGACCTGGGTTCATCTGAGCACCCACATGATGGTTCATAACTGTCTGTACTGCACTCTCAGGGTTCTGATGGTCTCCTCTGGGTTCCTCAGAGACTGATGTACATGGTATACATACATACATGCAGACAAAACATCCAAAAACATCAAATAACAAATAATTTTTTATAATGTAAATATAGCTGCCTTTTAAACTTAATATTGCCATATAACATTAATATTTCTTGGGTGGGGCTGGAGAGATGGCTCAGCGGTTAAGAGCACTGACTGCTCTTCCAGTGGTCCTGAGTTCAATTCCCAGCAACCACAGGGTGGCTCACAACCATCTGTAATGGGATCCAGTGCCCTTTTCTGATGTGTCTGAGGACAGCTACAGTGTACTCACATGCAAAAATGAGTATATAAATCTTTAAAAAAAAATATTTCTTGAGTGCCTATAAGTGCAAAACAGCCAGAAGAGTCTAGCGGGAGAGACAGACACACAACTATGTATAATTCTGAACACATAGAAAACACTCATGCATTTTGACCAATGGGAAGACAATACCTTAGGAAGGTGGAGCCTGGCCTGGGCTTGGAGAAATGTGGAGAAAGTTGCTAGGGCACAGAGTGGTTTGTAGCTATAAGATTTTTCCAGATATTCTGTACGGTATATGACAGGTTTTCTTTTTCTAACAATCTCTCTCCATCTATCTGTCTCCCTAAACTAAGTACTCAGTCTGCCTTTAATTATCTCAATATCACAGGTTCCTTCCTTGATTTTTAAATCTCTGTGGGAGAGACAGAGCAGAGGGCACAGGCTCGCCCTCTGCAGGCGGCTACCTTAGCCACTGCGCAACACTTCTGCTTCTTTTAAATCTGTTAACTGCTCAGAACCTTTACTGAATTGTAATTCCTCCCACCCCTCAGCCCTCTGCCACTCCTCTAGGATTTTTCAAGCTGCTTTCTCTTCCCTTTTCTGGATTACCCTCCATGACCTCTGCCCCCTAGTCAGATCTGTTTACTAAGTCACACCCATTCTTCAAGACTGGGTTAAAATGCTACCTCCTGCTAGAAGCCTCTCTGGAGCTCTCCTTTCCAAACCACCATCTCCCCTGGGTCCCCGCCCACTAACTCTTTTGTATCTTGTGTGAGATCTGGATGTGTTTCTCCTTCTCTGCCATTACATGATGAACCTGTTGCTTATACCCCTTGAATGGTTGTTGCATCTCCCTTGCTCATGGAACCAAATATTACCACGCAAGGCCAAGTGTGATGGCACACACCTTTAAATCCCAGCACTGGGTAGGCGGAGGCAGGCAGGTGAGAGACTAGCCTGATCTACATATTGAGTTTCAGGCCAGCAAGGGCTAAACATAAGCAAGCAAGCAAGCAAGCAAGCAAGCAAGCAAGCAAGCAAGCAAACAAACAACAACAACAAAAGTTTTATTCATGGAAATACTTGTGGAATTGAATCAGATTTAAACAATTCTAAAATTGCTTGGTTCTTGTGTGTACATCTTGTGTGCACATCTCCCAGATGTCTGTGGTGCCAGGGTCATTAACACAATTATTAACACAGTTATTAACACAACTGTTTCCTCTTCTCCCCTTGGCATTTTCTCCTGAAATGGAGGAGCCCTGGCAGGGAGAATTGTCCTTCTGCCAGTCTCTGGAATCCTTAGGGGTGAGGGAATGGAAGACACTCCACACTAGGCTTCCATCATTGTAGCCTCCTGTGGGGCAGCAGACACACAAACAAGTGTGGTTTTAGGGAGCCTGGAAAACATAGCAGTTGAAATTCCAGCAGGCTTTCCAAAGCAGGGGGAGAGAGAGGTAGAAAGGACTTGCAGCTTCATCCTGCTGACTTCTTTTCCCAATTGATGGAGGGAGATTACTGAGGAAGGACTGTCACCCTCAGTTCAGGGAGGGGGCTGGATCTCTCTGCTCAAAGGTTGTCTGTTAGAATGTGCCTTCAATGCTCAGAAGAGAACCTACAGCGTAGTCTGTCTCTATTTAAAAAAAAAAAAAAAGTGCACAGCATTGTAGTGGGGTATTGGGTTCATCCCAGTGCCATGTCACACATGCCAGAGAGAACAGATAGAACCAGGCTCTGAGCACACATGATGTAGCAGAGCTTAGATGCTTGTAGTGAACGCTAAAAAAGAAAAAGAAAAAAAAACTTTTCTAAAACTTCATTTTATTTTATCATTTTGCACATGTGTGTATATGTGTGTTCATGAGCACAGCCATGATGCACATGTGTAAGTCAAAGGACTGCTTGTGGGAGTTAGTTCTTTCCTCCCACCGTGCAGGTCCCAGGGATCAAACTCAAGTCTTCCGGTTTGGCAGCAACTGCCTTTATCCACGAAGCCATCTCTCTGGCCCCACTCACACTGAAGTTCCGGAGTCCTCCGGGACCTGACCTTTAAGCAGGGGCTCCCAGAGTCTACTGCCCCTTGTACAGCACTGTTAGTCACTCACAGAACAAAGCTAACGCGGCAGCTTCATCCCTGAAGAGCACAGAAAACAAAATGTGATCTGTTTTTAATTTTACTAATTAGGAACAACAAAAACAAAATGGTTCAGGCATCTTACCAACCCAAATGAATGAGATAAAAATCGAGAACGCACCATGCAGTCCAAATTTCTCATTTTGTTAATGAGGAAGAAGAAGAAGAAAAAAAAAGAGTCCCCAGGAAGTGTAAATGACTTATCAGAGGTCATCAGAGACATAGAAAAGCGGAAGGGGAAGGAGAGACCTGAAAACAGTGTCTGCATTAGACAGATTTGTGGGGTGGGGCACGTAAGAGGTGGCTTCTCTCCGGGATTCTGGCTCCTGCCATCCTGCCAAGTGGGAAGAGGCTCTGACCACAGCATCTGGCTGTCCATGTGCCCTTCGACTGGGGAGGTCGGTCCGTGAGTCAGATTTCAAATCATGGTGGTTTTTAAAAAACAGCCAGGCAGGATGAGACCATCAAGAAGAGAGCTTTTAAAAAGCTCTCCACAAAAGTCAGAGGGTTCTCCTGCACCAATCCTGACCCTCACCGACCTTGCGACCTCGTTACCTAAGGTCAGCTTAACACTTTAGAAATGGTCCCGGCTGGCTCCGTAACCTCTGTCACTCATAACTAACAAATACGTCTTTAAAGGGGTCACCTTTGGGACGAAAACTGGCTGTTTCTTTCCTTTCAATCCAGGAATTACCCAAAAGTCCCTTCAGTCTCAATTAAGAAATTTGAACTATCTAATTTGAGACCATTTATATGAGCACAAGGTGCTTCGATATTTTCATTCATGCAGAGTTTACAAAGTCTAAGTGAATCCTAGAGGACTGGGGGTGTGGCACAGTGGTAGAGTATTTGCCTAGCATGAATGAGGCCCCTGGTTCGATACTTATTACCACCACCAAAAAAAAAAAAAAAAAAAAAAAAAAAAAAAAAAAAAACGGAAAGAAAACCTAAGCTTGGGAAACAGGATATTTTGTATGATTAACTGGACAGCAAACACATTTGCCCCCAGAGTCTTCTCTGCAACTATACAAACACAAGAGGACACAGAAAAGATGAAAAGTCAAACACCAGGGATCCAAACAGACCCTCTCTGTGTATCTTCCCATATTCCATAGTCCAGAGGAACTGTGGCTCTCCAGAGAGAACGGGAGAGCAAATAAGGGAAATGGCCACCCACCCTTCTTATTTGTCTCTTCACTGCCATGTGTTGCTGGGTCAAGGATGTCTTCCCAGTGCCGCATAAAATCTGGCATGAGGTCACTCACCTCTATTCCCAGCACTTGGGAGATAGAGGCTGGAGGATCTCTGGTTCAAGGTTATCATCTACTATCTGTCAGTCTCCAGCCAGCCTGGACCTACGTGACACTAGGTCTTAAAAAAAAAAAATTAAAAAAAAAAAAAAACCAACCTTTGTTGCAGATATTCAGCATGATTATCGAACTTCTGACTTCATCCAAAGGAAGCAAGCAATCAAGAGTAAGGGTCAGGGAGACGGCTCAGTTGGTAAAGTACTTGTCGTGCAGGCACTAGGGCCTGGGTTCAGATCCCCAGCACCCACATAAAATAGTGCAGGTGTGGACATATTGGTAATCCCAGAGATAGTCAGGAGGAGCCCTGGAGCTTGCTGTCATGCCTCTTAGAATAGATGAACTCTAGGTTACTGAGAGGATAAATGAACCCTAGGTTTACTGAGAAACCTTGTTTCAAAAAATAAAGTGGACAATGACTGAAGAAGACACTCGCTATCTATCCCTGGTCTTAAAAAGCATGTGCACACAGATGAATGCATACCCTCACATACACGCACATACACATGCAGTGCCATGCCTCCACCTCACAAAAGTATTATACATACTCCTAGCCCTCAACTTCTTTGTGCTATTGACATAATATCCTATTTCTTTTCTCTCTCTCTCTCTCTCTCTCTCTCTCTCTCTCTCTCTCTCTCTCTCTCTCTCTCTCTCTGGTTTTTCAAGACAGGATTTCTCTGTATGGCCCTGGCTGTCTTGGAACTCACTCTGTAGACCAGGCTGGCTTTGAACTCAGAAATCTGCTTGCTTTTGCCTCACAAGTGCTGGGATTAAAGGCATGCGCCACCACTGCCAGGTTTTGTTTTTTGTTTTTGGGTTTTTTTTTTTTTTTTTTTTTTTTTTTTTTTTTTTTTTTTTTTTTTTTTTTTTTTTTTTATCTTAAGGGATTTCTACATTCCCTCTGGCTCATATTCAAATTCAAATGAAGAACAATCTACTTAAGGGTAAGGTCTACTTCCCAGTCTGGTCTTCAGATTTCTTTCCTTAATTAAATTCAGTCTATCCACTGTGGTTTGCATGCTAGCAAATCAGAAATAATAAAGCATAACCCTGCACCTCCATGAGCTCATAATGAGGGAAAGGGAAACTTCCCTATAAACAGACAGATAAAGTGGAGGGTTATATGAGTCAGAGGAGAGCAGAGACAAAGTTTAGCAGAACCTGGAACTTTAAGTCCTGAAGGACTACAACTGTCAACTCAGATATAACACCCAGAAAACTATCTATTTAGCCTGAAGAAGAAACAAAAACTCTCCATAGTAAAAACAGATTTAAAAAGTATTTATGGCCACTAAGCCAGCCCTACAGAGAATTTTAGGAGAAATATTTAATCTGAAGGTTAAACACATCCAAGAGGTCACAGAAGAAAAGTAAATATCAAAATGAGCTGACAAAATGTCATAAAATCACCAAATGACAGAAATTGACTCAAATATTATAATAATAACTCATAATATTAATGATCTCCAGTCCACAATAAAAAGACACAGACTGCTGGGTGTTGAAACACACTCCTTTAATCCCAGCAGCTTGTTGACAAAGCAAGTTCAGGACAGCCAAGGCTACACAGAGAAACCCTGTCTCAAAAAACCAAAAACACAGCAAAATAAACAAAAGCAAAATTTAAAAAAATTAAACACAGACTAACAGATTAAGTTAGAAAACGATATCCATCTTTTTTCTGCTTCTGAGAAACATGCTTCACCATCAACAATAGATCACCTTAGGTAAAAAAGGAGAAGAGTGTTCCAGGCAAATGGAAGCAAGAAGCAAGTGGGCATAGCTATTCTAATATCTGACAAAATAGACCTCTAACCAAAACTAGTCAGGAGAGATAAGGAGGGACACTTCATACTCATTAAAGAAAATGTCCACCATGCTATATTACAATTCTAAACATATATGCACTAAACAGTTACATATATTTCATGTAATTTCCAAGTACATGAAAGAAACAGTTTCCTATATAAAGTTGTTGGTTGATTGCAGCATAGGGATAATGGATGATTTTTCTGATTCTACTCTCACCAATAGATACATGATCTGGGAAAAAAAAAAAAAAAGCAAAGAAACAGACATCATAAATAAGATGGACTTAACAGAACATTCCACACAAACACCAAGGAAAATGCATTCTACCAGCAGCCCATGGAACTTCCCCCAAATAAACTACGTATTAGGATACAAATGGAGTCTCAATAAATATATGGAAATTGAAATGGTGTCTTGTATTCTACCTGAATAAGTTAGAATTAAGTTTAATTAATAGGTTAGAACTTATTAACACTAACAATGCACTATAAATGATAATTGTGCCAAAGAAGACGTCAAGAAGGAAATTTAAAAATTTCTAAAACAGTATGAAAGCAAAAGCAGAGCACACTGAACTGTATGGGGCACAATGAAATCAGTCCTGAGGGGAATTACAGCAGCGTCTGCCTGCATCAAAAACATTAGAGCTAAAATAGAAAGAGAAAAAAATTACAATTAGTTAATGAAATGGAGGTTAGTACTTAAAAAGATGGGCAGCCCTGATAAAATTTTAGTCAAATTCACCAGAAGAAAAAAATTATTATCTAAATTAATAAAATTAGTTATGAAAAGAGACACTTAGTCAGTGTTCAATTGCTGTGAAGAGACACCATGACCACAGCAACTCAAATAAAAGAAAGCATTTAACTGGGGCTGGCTCACAGTTTCAGAGATTTAGTGCATTATCATCATGGAGGGAGCATGGCAGCACCCAGGCAGACATGGTGCTGGAGAAGTAAATCAGAGTTCTGTATTCTTATCTGTAGGCAGAGAGAGAGAGAAAGAGAGAGAGAGAGAGAGAGAGAGAGAGAGAGAGAGACAGAGACAGAGACAGAGACAGAGACAGAGACAGAGACAGAGACAGAGACACTTGGGCTTGACATGAGATTTTGAAACCTCAAAGCCCACGTGACAGACTTTCTCCAACAAGGCTACACCTTCTAATCCTTTCAAATAGTGGTCCCTGGTGAACAAGCATTCAGATCTATGAGCCAATGGGGGCCATTCTTATTCAAACCAATCTCAAGAGGATGAGATTATAACAGACACTGGACATTCAGAAATAAGCACCCAGTTTAAAAATCTGTGTTTTATCAAACTAGAAGATCTAAAAAAAAAAAAAAAAGGGACAAATTTCTAGCTATACATGACAGACTAAAGCTAAATCTAGATGAAATAAGTAAATTAAATAGACCCATCATATCTAATGATATAATAGGAGTATAATGTCCCAACTAAAAAGTCCAGGGCTAGATGGATCAGCATGGAATTCTACCAGGCATTCAAAGAGCTACCAGTAATACTCCTCAAATTATTGCGTAAAAAAGAAAATGAAGGCGCATTTTCAAATTCAGTTTACAAAGCCAGTACTACCCTGACACCAGAAAACCAGACAAAGAATACAACAAAAGAGGAAATTATAGACCAATATCTTTGATGAACATAGACACAAAAATTCTCAGAAAAAAATAATTGCAAAAATGAATTTAGAACATATCAAAAAGATTATCCTCTATGATCAAGTTGGCTTCCTTACAGAGATACAGGGATGGTTCAGTAAAAAAAAAAAAAATCAATTAATGTAATTCACCACAAAAATGAGCGGAAACTGTATCGTCTTACTAAATGAAGCAAAGGTTGACAAAAATCTAGCATTCCTTCATAATAAAAGTCTTGGAGGAAATGAAGAATACAGAAGACATCTCTCAAGATAATAAAAGCTATTTTGCTAAATGCGTTTATCTGTTGTAGGAGTTTTCGGGTGGACCTTTACATATAGAATTATATCATATGGGAGAACAAAAGACCCAGAAGAACCAGAACAATCCTCAACAATAAGAAAAAAAGCTATTGGTGCCAATTGCATCTCAGATCTAAATCATACTACAGAGCTATCATACTAGAACAACATAGTACTGCATAAAAACAGGCACACTGATCAATGAAATGGAATGGAGGATAATACATAAGGACCCTGCACCCCAACTGCCACCTTACTTTTGACAAAAGGGCCGACAATACACACTGGAGAAAAAAGACGCCATCTTCAACAAGTGATGCTGGTCAAGATGGATAAGCCGGCTCCATGAGGAAGAGTGAGGGTGGATCTCTTTCTCTTGTTCTACACAGAACTCAACTCCCAATGAATCAAAGACCTCAATACAAGGCCGCATAAGGCTGAGTCTGATAGAAAGTGGGGAATGTTCTTCTTGCCACAGGAAAAAACTTTCTAAACCAAATCCCAGACTGACAATAAATGGGGCCTCATGAAGCTACAAAAGTTTCATACAACAAAGGCCACCAATATTTAAATGAAGAGGCAGCCTACAGAATGGGGGGAAATGTATACATATGACAGAGGGTTAGTAACTAGAATACACAAAGAACTCAAAAAAGTAGACATCAAGAAAACAAATGATCAATTAAAAACTGGGACAGAACAGTAAACAGAGTTCTGAAAACATGAAACACAAATGGCTAAGAAACACTTTTTAAAATGTTTATACCCAGCAGGGAAATGCAAATTAAAAAATACTTTGAGATTTCGTTTTATCCCAGTCAGAATGGTTTAGATGAATTAATCTAACACTGAGAAATACCATAGTTTGAGCTGGAGAGGTAGCTCAGCATCTAAGAGCACTGGCTGCTCTTCCAGAGGATCCAGGTTCTAGTCCCAGCATCCAGATGGCGGCTCACAAAAATTTGTAACTCCAAGTCTAAGGGATCCAATGCACAGTTCTGGCTTCTGTGAGAACCAGGCACACACACAGTGCACAAATATACATGTAGGCAAAGCACCCATACTGTTGTATCTTATAAAAAAGAAAGAGAAGCCACGGATACGTTTAGTGGATGCGTGGTATGGTGTGGGTGAAGGGGGTGGGTGCCTCTGTGGGCCCATGCTGAGGCATCCCTTTCCCCTGGGGGACCAGCCACATGATGGTACAGTATAGACTAGAGTTTATTTAGGGCATGGAGAGGGGAGTTGAGGCGGTAGGAGGGAGAGAGAGAGAGAGAGAGAGAGAGAGAGAGAGAGAGAGAGAGAGAGAGAGAGAGAGAGAGAGAGAGAATAGAGGAGGCCAGCCATGAACATGTGGAGAGAGAGAGAGGGGAGGGAAATGGGGGGGAGAAGGGACAGAGAGGGAAGAGGGAAAGAAAGCAAGGGGGGCAAGCAGCCCCTTTTATAGTGAGTCAGGCACACCTGGCTATTGCCAAGTAACTGTGAGGTGGAGCCTAGAAGGAATGCTAACACCTACACCCAAAATAATAAAAAATAAAATGTTTAAAATTTTTTTTTTCAAAACAGGGTTTCTCTGTGTAGCCCTGGCTGTCCTGGAACTCACTCTGTAGACCAGGCTGGCCTCGAACTCAGAAATCTGCCTGAGTCTGCCTCTGCCTCCCAAGTGCTGGGATTAAAGGCGTGCGCCACCACCGTCCAGCAATTTTTTGGTTTTTCAAGTCATGGTTTCTCTGTGTAGCCTTGGCTGTCCTGGAACTCAGTAGACCATGCTGGCCTCAAACTTGTAGATCTACCGGCCTCTGCCTCTGCCTTCTGAGTGCTGGGATTAAAGTGTGTACCACCACTGCCCAGCAATAAATACAGATTTGCTCCTTCAGAAAGGTTGAACAGCTGACAACACACAGGCCCTGATGACTGCTGCATGTCACTTGGCCATAGAGAGCAAAACACAGTGTAAGTGAGTTCACATCCTCTGACACCTCCTGCAAGTATGTGTGCTATTTTTGTCTGAACTAGACCAGCGGGGACACTTTAGCCCATTTCCCTACACCTGGAGCCCCTCTAGACCGCATTTCCCTCAGCAGGGAGTGAGGTTAGCTCCTGAGCTTGAGTTCACACCAATAGAAAATGGGCTGGTGTGTACAGAAAACCCTCCCTGGACCACTGAATCAACGTGCGAGTCTTTCTTCATTAGTCATGAACATTCACACTTGGTATAGCATAAGAGGTAAGCATGAAATAAGCTAATTGTAATCGTCCTTGCTCTATCTGGCCTGCTCGCCGTGAACTTTTTTTGATCCTCCTGTCTTAATCTCCTACATACTAGGATCATGAGTCTTCAACACCACGCCTGGTTTTATGCAGTGCTGGGGACGCCAGTCAGGGTCTCATGTGTGCTGGAGTGGCATCAGCCACTCAGGGACAGCCCCACTTGTCTCCATTGAGTTTTGATTCCTACCTTCATGCTTCCCAGCTCCCCTTTCACTTTCTCCACTGCTCGGCCCTTCCCTCTTCCCAGCTTTTTAGATTTATCTACAGGAAAGATGTCAAGCAACTAATCCTCCATATGAGAAAACCACAAAGAAGCCAACATTTTTTTTTTTTCCAGAAATAGAAAAAAGAAAATGCCAAGGATTTATTTATTTAACAAAAATCACAGAAATAGGGGTACGAAGATAGTTCATTAGGTAATTGTTCCTGGTGTTAAATTTGACAACCTGAGTTCAATCCCTGGTACCCACATCGTGGAAGTGGCTCACATGGGTTGTTCTCTGACATCCACATAGGTGTCATAGCGGATGTGTGCATGGGTGTACAGACATAAGGGAATAAAAATGTCACAGAAATAGCAAGTGAAATATTATACAAGATTAAGAGTGAGAAGCCACTTAGTTAATTATAAAAATTATAATGTCTACAGGAAACCTTTACTACCTTACTTAATGGATATTGTGCGGCAACAAAGCAGGAAACACATCTGAAGGAGGAGACACTGTCTGAGGGAGGAGACACTGTCTGAGGGAGGAGTGCATCATAGTAGGAACATGAAAGAGGATGCATAGTGGTGGGGATGGAAAGTCTTCCAGTGTCCAGGGAAGGTTTCTCTCATTTTCTCCTGCCCCTTCTCTGCTTCCTCCGACTCCAGAAGAAACAGGGCAGCCTTAAAAAACACAACCAGATTCTGACTGAGCCAAGGTTCTCAAGCAGAGGTGGCAGGGAGTGAACAGGGCTCCACCCTTCCTCCATACACTCTGGGTGAGAACCCAGAACATCTGTGACACCCTGAGGAGAGTCCCTGCACTCTCCAAGGCTGAGGGGAGGCAGCTGTGAAGACTTTGAAGCCAGTAACACTTCATCATCAATACTGGGGCTTTGAACTGGAAGCGAGGACTCAGGGTAGCAATTGGCCTTAGGAGGTGCCAGTCATGAAAAGTGGGGTTTGATTGGTATAAATGGATTAGGGTTCATTTGTTGATATCCACTTCAAGGAAAGCTTAAGAACAGCTTTGAAATGAAAATCTCCTTTAATATTTGGAGCATACATCATCAAGGAAGACTCGTTTTGTCAGCTCCTACCATAAGCTAGACCTATTGCTCCCTAAATAGAGTTATAAATTTTTACCTTGGAAAATGAAAATGTATAGAGTCACGCGGTCTTTATTGCCAGCTTGTATACTATTACCAAAAATCCTACATAAGAGAGTTGCCTTGTGCTAGAAAGTGAATATTCATAGACAGCATTTAAAGAAGTATTTTCAAATAAATTAACATTTTAAGCCTTTAGTCTTTTTTTAAAAAAGATTTATTGTACTTTAAATTATGTGTGTGCATATTATGTATCTATGTGTGAGTGTGCACAGGTGTGTGTATGACACAAGAGAGCATCAGATCCCACAGAGCTGGAGTTACAGAAGATTGTGAACTCACATTCTTGGGTGCTGGGAACCGAACCCTGGACATTTTTCTCTTGACAAGGTCTAATTGTATCCTAGGTCTAATCTATGGAAATCTAGCACATACTTGAATCTATGATTCTAATTATAATTATTAAAATGTTCTTCTAATTGTGACAGCTACCAACCCAACATATATATATATATATATATATATATATATATATATATATATATACACACACACACAAGAATATATACATATATACACATGTATGTATATATGTGTTCTGTTTGTGACTATGAAGGTGCACATATCCACATATTTATTAGCTAGAAGCATGTGTACACAGTTTCAGGGACCTATGAGTTTAGAAATTCATAAATACAGATAGAAAACAATGTAGATACAGCTATTTAGCCAACGGTAAAGAAAAGGTACTAGAATACCAGTATTTGGGCTGGTGAGATAGTTCAGCAGATTAAAGGGCTTGTTGCTAAGCTGATGACTGAGTTCCATCCCCAGGACCCACACAGTAGAAGGAAAGAATGGCGGAATCCCGCAGGTTGTCCTCTGACCTCCATACTTACACATGCCATGACAGGCTCAAACCCGAATAAACATTATTTTCTTTTTCCCTCTTTCTTTCTTTCTTTCTTTCTTTCTTTCTTTCTTTCTTTCTTTCTTTCTTTCTTCCCTTCTTCCTTTCTTCCTTTCCTTCTTTTTTTCTGAGATTTATCTATTTATTTTATGTATGTGAGTACACTGTCACTTTCTTCAGACACACCAGAAGAGGGCATCAGATCCCATTACAGATGGTTGTGAGCCACCATGTGGTTGCTGGGAATTGAACTCAGGACCTCTGGAAGAGCAGTCAGTGCTCTTAACCTCTGAGCCCGAGAACGTTCATTTTTAATGTGGCATTAAATACCAGTTTATAGACATCTTTCTTTTTTCTTTGAACAGTCTTATGTTGAATAGGCCACCCTCAGACTCACTGTGTAATGAAGGACCTTGAACTTCTAGTTCTCCTGCTTCTACCTCCAGATTACAGGTACACACTACATACCTGGTTTTATATGTTGCTGGAGGTAGAACCCAGGGGTGTGAGTGTGTGTGTGTGTTTGTGTAGGTGTGTGCACATATATGCATGTAGAGAGCAGAGGACAACCTCTGGTGTTGTCTCTCAGACCAAACGAACCATGTTCTTTTAAGTGATATGCATCAGTACGCATGTTTGCATGTACATGTGGGGCTTTGGGGACCCTAAATGAAGAGCTTGCCATTTTGACTAGTCAGATTAACCAGATTGCTCTCAAGATTCCCCCTGTCTCTGCCTCCCATGCACCAGGATTACAGGATCTGTCCCCACAATTAAAAGCAGGTGGCACTTGCTTTTAATGATGTATCTATGTGTTACATATCCTCAGGGATACATAGATATGTAATGTGCACACACATAATTTAAAGTACAATAAATCTTTTTTTTAAAAGACTAAAGGCTTAAAATGTTAGTTTATTTATTTGAAAATACCTAGATTAGACCTAGGGCAGTTTTAAGTGGTTTCTGGAATCTGAACTCTAGCCTACATACAATGGGTGAAAAGCATTGATTTATCACCCTAGTTCTTTCCTCCTCCTCTTTCTCCTTCTCTTCTTCCTCTTCCTCCTCCTCTTTCCACACAGCTTTTCTCATTGGCTTAGAACTTAACAAGAAGGACAGGTTGGCTAGCCAGCAAGCCCCAGGGACCCTGGCACTTCTATTTTGCCTCCTCAGTGCTGGGGTTACAAGCATCAGGCTCTCACAGGGCAGCCGTGACACATACTTTTAATCCCAGCACTCAGGAGACAGAGGCAGGTGGATCTCTAAGTTTGAGGCCAGCCTGGTCTACAGAGTGAGTTCCTGGACAACTAGAGCTATACAGAGAAACCTTGTCTCAGAAAAACAAAAACGAAACCAAAACAAAAAACAAAACAAAAATGAAACAACAACAACAAAAAAAAGAAAGACAGACAGAAATAGAGAGAGAAAGAAAGAAACCCGCGAGAGAGAGAGAGAGAGAGCGAGAGAGAGAGAGAGAGAGAGAGCGACAGAAAGAGCAGGTCCCCATGCATGTAAAATAGGTACTTTCACAGTGGAGCTTGCATCTCTCCAACCACAGCCCACCCCATAAGATGAGCTATACCCTCAGCTTTGGACCAATCTTTGACGAGTTGATCAGAAAATGATTGTTTCACGAGACACACGTCAGCAAATCCCAGCTGGAAGCCATTACAAATCTCTCTCACATATCACTGTTTGGTAAGGCAGGGAGCTCAGAAAGAATTCTGTTCCTTGAAGCTTGGGCTTAAAATGCAACCCAGGTGAGGGCATGGGTAGCGTTCAAGGCTTCTCTGTCTGTGAGCCACTTTTCTTTTCTTGCTCCACATTGTCCCCTAGACACCTATGAACCCTTAACCAACCCTTCTATTTGGCAAGAACCAGTCTTAAAAAGCATGACATTCCTCCTCTATAAAATCTGGGGACCCCCCTCAGCCCACTGTGTGCAAAGCACTTAGCTAGGTGCTATACAAAAGTGTTGAGGCCTGGTGCACCCTTTGAGCTCAGCCATAAAAGGAGCAGTGTGCTGGAGTCCTTTAGACCCCCGGAGAGCCTTTAATGGAGCATGAAGGTGTTGTGGCCTAGATGTCTGTCCACAGAATGCCCTGCCCAGTCAGCACTTCATCTCTTGTCCACCCAGTGGCTCAGTCGATGGCACAGCCTCCTCCTTGGCAGCAGACTTACGTAGCATGGGTGGGAACATGGATGCTTGCTCACAGCCACAGATGCTCTGCTGCTGTAATGTTCTTCTATTACTTCTACTTTGTGTTAGCGTGGTGTCCCTTCTTCTCATCCGTCTGACTTTGTAGAGCTTTGTGACCTCCATCCACCATCTTCCAGTTTCCCATCCCCCCGCCCCCCATTTAGGTTATATCAAGCAAAACTGGGAATGGAACTCAAATAGGAATGTAAGATCATTGCTGAAGAAATTTACAAATGCCTGGGGATTGAACTTGGGTCTTCAGGTTTGGCAGCAAGCACCTGCTCCCTCTGAGCCATCTCTCTGACCCAAGTGATCTTTTATTTTAGCGTTCTAGTGGTGTACTTAAGAGACGACAAAATGTGCATGTCTTCATTCATCTCTGAGACCCACATAGTAGGAGAGAACCAACTCTCCAAAGCTGTCCTCTGACCCCCCACATATGTAAAGTGACGTGTGCTCGAGTACGTGTACACACACACACACACACACACACACACACACAAAGAGAGAGAAATGAATAAATGTTGATTTTTTAAGATATTTATCTTACATGCATGAGTGTTTTGCATGTATTACATATGTGTACCATATGCATGCCTGATGACCACAGAAGTCAGAAGAAGACATTGGGTCCCCTGGAACTGTAGCTAATGGGTGGTTGTGAGCCACCATGTGGGTGCTAGGAAACAATCATGGATCTTTTGCAAGAGTAACAAGTGCTCTCAAACACTGAGCCATCTCCCTAGCTCCTAAATGCTTCCCCCCCTCTCCCTTTGTAACCCTGGCTATCATGGAACTCACTCTGTAGACCAGGCTCTGGCTCCTGAGTGCTGGGATTAAAGGTGTGTGCCACTACTGCCTGGCCTAAGAAAAAAGAGACAAAGAAACAAAGAAAAGAAGCAGGAAAAGAAAAGAAACAAAGAAGCTCAATCCAGGGCTACAGATACAGTTTAGTTGTTAGCATGACTGCTTAACACACACAGTGTCCTTGGTTCTGGCCCCAGTACCTCGTGAGTGAGTTGTGATGGTGACTCCTGTAGTCCCAGCACTCAGAAGGTAGAAGCAGGAGAATCAGAAGTTAAAGATCGTTTTCAGCTACAGAGCAGGTTAGAGACTATCCTGAAACACTGGGAACCCTATTAATTAACAGTAAATCCTATTCTATGTAGACCAATGTACATGGTAAGCAGGTGCTTAGCAGGAGGCTCAGGATGGGAAGAGAAACAGTTACACACAGGTCAATGAGACATCAAATGGGCACATACACCGTGCAGATACATACATGCAGGCAAACACAGACACACTAAACACAAACGTCTTTAAAACTATATCTATTCAGTTCTGAACTGCAAGTCAGGGAGGGCCCTTCATGCTGAACAGAAAGAACAAGTTAAATCAGAGCCTGGTCTGTGCACACACACACTTTTTTGGGTGCTGGCAAGAGGGTACCTTGCTGTCAGTGGGTAAAGGTACCCATCACTTAGCTGAACACCCTAAATTCAATCCCAGGAACCCATATGGTGGCAAGGGAGAATCAATTCCTAAAAGTTATCTGTCCTCTGACTTTCACCTGTGTACAGTGGCATGTATACACACACACACACACACACACACACACACACACACACACACACCCTAAATAAATGAACAAACAATTGCAGTTTAAATGATTATTGTGTTTTGTTTTGCTTTGTTTTCCCGAGTCAGGTTATCTGCTCCAAACACCTGATCCTCCGGCCTCAGCTTTCCTGGTTCTGGGCTTACAGAGTGTCTGATGGTACCCACCATATTGTTTACTCTTTGGGGACCTTCCATACTCTCTTCACAGCAGTTACACCCCTCCTTCACAAACATTCATTTCAGGGTTTTTCGTGGTAGCTGCTAGCCATGCCTAGGAGGGACTTCTAACGTGAGGATGGAGGCCCAGGCTGTTTATGGGGCCTGCTCTTCTAACCACACAGGGAGCTCAGTAACTATTTGAGAACTCCATTATTCTGCTGCCTTGTAATTCTCTAGGGCTTGCAGTCTTCTGCAAAGACTGTGAATCCACACATCAGGTAATGTTCAGGGGTCAGTGGCTTTGAAGATCACTCCACAGTCTGATGGGTGCAGGTGTATTCTCTTGATGTCCTGAAAGGTGAACATATGAAACTAGTTTCTTGATTTTGTAAAAACAAACAAACAAACAGATACAAAAACAAAAATAAATTTAAATATAGCCCACTACTTTACTCCAGATTTCAGTGTGCACGTGCATGTATGTTCACATGTATATATGTGTATTGTGCGTGTGTATATGTATTATGTATGTATAAGGTTGATGTTGGGCATCTTCTTCAGTCCCCCACATGCATGTAAGTGCATTGTGTATGTCCCTGGTGCCCTTGGAGGACAGAAAATGTCACTGTTTTCCCAGAACTGAAGTTACAGAGGGTTATGATACCCCCCTTCGCCCCCCCCGCCCCTGTGGCTGCTGGGAACTGAACAAGGTCCACTGTACAGAGTAAGTGGTCTTAACTGTTGAGCCATCTTTCCTGCCTCTCCATCTTACTTGTTGGAGACAGGATCTCTTGCAGAGCCTGGAGCTCATTGATTTGGCTGGATGGCTCACCAGTGAACCCCAGGACCCATCCTTCTGCTTCCCCTATTGCTTGGGTTACAGATATTCATTGTCTTGCCTGGGTCTCACATGGCTGCTGAGGATCTGAGCTCAGGTCTCCACGGCTCTGCAGCAAATACTTTACCCGCTGAGCCAGTTCCCTGACCCCTTCAGTCCTTCACGCTCAGTATCTATGAATGATCTACTCTTTCAGTCTGAAAATCAAGGGCTTTGCTCAGAATATGAAAGTAAAATGGGTTTAAGTAGTTGTCTCAGTAAGACTCATCCTCCAAGAGTCATCTCCAAGTCAATCGGATTTGACTCTTAGAAACAAATGTTTCAAAATCAAGCCTGCCTGAAAGGATGAAGATTTGTCATTATTGGGACTGTCTGCTTACTAAACAGTAATGGTGGCAGTCACTTACAGAGCTAGGTAGCAGGTGCTGCCCACACATGCTAGGGTATCCCTGCAGCCGGCTGGGATTATCCGCCTTTACGTTCATTAAATACATTAGGTTTGAGAGCTTCAGGAACTTGTTTATAAAATATTGAAAGATGAGCTTGAGTGTATCAGAAACCCCAAACCCCATACCTGTGGCATAGTTTAGTGTATGTAACATACACTTCTGGATGGAGATTATGGATCATTCCAAGAGCTGGATCGTAAGCTCTTAAATGGCTACGGGACATAGTATATGATGAAAGAGTTATAATAATGTGAGGGCAATGGGTGAGGAGATGTGTATTGTGTTATTCAGAGAAATAGGCTATAAATTCTTAAGCCATGGGAATAGAGTTTTTGTTTTTGTTTTTATTTATTTTATGTATACAAGGACCCTGTTGCTATCTTCAGACACATCAAAAGAGGGCATCAGATCCCATTACAGATGGTTGTGAGCCACCATGTGGTTGCTGGGAATTGAACTCAGGACCCCTGGAAGAGAGTCGGTGCTCTTAACCACTGAGCTATCTCTTCAGCCTTGTGTCTTGTTTTTAGGTAGACAAAGGGGACTAGGGATAGAAGTCAATTGGTGGAGACTTGCCCAGCATACATACGGCCCTGGATTTGATCCCCAGTTGCAGAATAAACAGAGAATAGTGATTTCACAACCCTTGGAAGGTGAAAGCAGGATGATCAGGAGTTCAAAGCTGGTCCCAAAAAGTGAAAAAATAAAGTGAGAGATAGCTCGACAGTTAAGAACACATACAGCTTTTATGGAGGACTGAGTTTGGTTCGTATTATCCAGTACAGGAGGTTCACAACCACATGCAAATCCAGCTCTAGGGTGTCTGACACCCTCTCTCCCTCCATGGGCACCTACACTCTCAAGCACAAAACCACACAAACACACTGATGCATACTTAAAAATAAAAAGTAAATCTTAAAAATGATACAAAATAGAAAAGACAAGGGGGTTGAGGTGTGTGTCAGTGGTAGAGTGCTTGCCCAGCAAATATGGGGCCTAGGTTCAAACTCTAGTACTAGAAAACACACTTGAAAAGAGAAGATTAAAGCCAGAAAGAATTCTATACAAAACATGAAGCCTGGTTCCTAGTTATTAATTATTAATGGGTGACCTTGGCTAAGTCTATTTCTTCAAATTAAATAGGAGATATCACTAGTAAGAGCATCTATGCTGACTACAATGTCAGCTTGGCACAAGCTAGAGTCATCATTTGGGAGAGGAGACTTAATTGAATAAATGTTCCCTTCATACTCGCCTGTTGGCAAGCCTGTGGTTCATGTTCCTAACTAAGGATCGATGCTGTAAGGCCAGCTCACTGTGGGCGGGGCCACTGCTGGGCTCCTTCGTTCTAGATGCTGTATTAAACAAACAAAAAACAAAACTCTTTCTCTTTTTCTCCCCCCCTCCCCCCCCCATCTCTCCACAAGCCAGGAAATAGTACTCCTTAATGGTCTCTGCTTCCTGCCTCCAGGTTCCTGCTCTGACTTCTCTCAGTGATGGATTGTTAGCTGTGAGATAAAATAAACCCTTTCCTCCCAGCTTCTCTATCAACCTCACAGGCTTATCACGGGAGGCCAATGAGTACACATAAAACCTTCTGAGTAGACCGCGAATCTTACACTATGGCATAATATACATGGCCAGAGGAACTCTACTCCTGTCCAGTGTTATGCAGTAAATACACGTTCAACTTGGTTCAGTATGTTGTTTAAAGTATTACATCATCTTTCTTTATTTTGTTTCAATGCAAATACTAGTCCTCAAAGCAACACCATGTCCCAAGTCATTAAAGGTCCCTGGCTATAACTGAATAAAAACACCTTAAAACACATCTTATCCAGGAAATAGGAACGATTGGGGTCGGTTGGGACTAAGAACAGGAAGTCCAGAGGGAGGCGAAAATAATCATATAATAAAGAAAAATCTAGCCAGTCTGGGAATGCTAGCTCGAGCCTATGTTAGCCTGGACCACATACAAGTGAGGTCCATGTTTGTGTGGACTGCAAAATAAGACCGTGTTTCAAAACAACCCAAACAAAAACGTAATTTAAAAGTCAACAGCTACATTTCATTTTTCTTTCTCCACGAATTTATATTCTGAGGTTTAGAAATTGTTCAAACTCATCTAAATTATAATACGAGTTTGGACGCAACAGAGCCAAGGGTACTGTTGTTTTACACGGGGTTAAAATGAAATTGCAAAGTAGATTGACTTTTCTTGAGTAAGTTTTAGGGTAAGTAGTGCCGGAGTCCTAATGGATTTCCAAACCCACGCTCCCCTCTCTCACTCCCCCCCCCCCCCCCCAAGCAATCAGGAGGATTCCTGGAACTCGCTAAAGGCAGTTAGTGACAAAAGCTAGATTTCCGTCAGCGGCTTTAATTAAAGTTAGCTTTTAGCCTGTGCCCTCGTCATGTGCCAAAGATTTAGATCGGGATTAGCAAACGCTAATCCACGTGTAAAGGCTCTGTAGGCTCCATACGGCACCCCCCCCCCCCCCGTTAGCCCGCCCTCTTTAAATGTACGTTTCGACTCCTCTGGGTTATCCTTAATTAATTTCAAGAGCTGTGAACAAATTCCCATCGTTGGAGTCTTCTTTCATCAGCCTAACTTTTATTTAAGCAGGTAACCCACCAAAGTCTGGCCTCTCACAGCAAGCTCTGGACAGCCCCTGATCTCGTCTCTACTCTCAGAATAGGGACCTTTCTGCGCTTAGTTCTCACACATTAAAAACTTAATTCACTTTAAGCAGAGTTAAAACGTCTCCTCCCAAAAATAACTGCTAATTTTAGGGCTCTCTAAGATAATTTTGAAGCCACGGCTGTATCTGATGAGACCAGAGAAGATAAGAACAGTCTCCAAATGTGGGTGGTAGTTGGGGGGGGGGGGTGGGGGTTGTCGCCATAGGATGCCTCCAGGGGCGCTGACAAGCCTCAGAAGTGGGAACTGGACTTCCCTGAACAGGGCCTGGGCGGGTGAGCAAGGCAGGGGGATGGGCAGGGGGCCATCAGGGGAGAAGTCTCCGGCCTTTCCACATCTCTCAACACCATCCCTCCACCCCAGCCCCCTCCTCCGTGCAGAATCTTCAACTGGCCCGCAGGAGGGAGAAGGGCCCCGGGGGGCTGGCCGCGGCCAGGAGGATTGGCCTTTGTGGCCCGGTGGCCGGCCGTGGCGCGCAGGCCGAGGGGCGGGGGCTTGACCCCCAGGTGCATTGTCCGGCGGGGCCCTCCCCCTGTCCCCGGGGTCGCCCAGGCGATCTCAGCGTGTCCCTCCGCCAGCAGCGCCGACCTCGCCGTGCGGGGCCCAGGGGCCAGATGTAGAAAGTAGTCCCCGGCCGGCCAGGCTGTCCACTGCGCCGCCCTCTACAGCCTCCCTCCGCCCCCGGCTGGACGCGGCGCGCGTGGTCCCCGCGGCTTGGCGCACTCGCGGGGCTCCGTGCGCCTGCAAGCGGCGCGTCGCCTCGCCACGCCGGAGCAGCGGGTTGCAGCAGGAGCTGCGGGTCCAGGAGAGCAGCGGGAGCAGCGGGCGCGGGCGAACAGCCCGGGAGCATGCCCGCGCAGCCCCGCTGAATGGCGCCTCCCGTGCGCCCGGGGATGCTGCCCCTGCTGCTGTTGCTGCTACTGCCGCCGCTCGGCTCGGTTCCAGGTGGGCGCGCTCCCCATGCGAGTGTGCGCGACCGTGCGCGGGGAGGGGGACGGGCCGAGGTGCCCCGGGTGGTGCGGCCCGCCAGGGTTCTCTCCGGATGCACTCTCCCAGCGCTCCGAGGCCGAGGCCGAGTCTTCCTGGAGCCGCTGACCACTATTCCTGCTCATGCCATTGTCCGAGCTGCGGCCAGCTGGGGGCTCCGCGCTGCCTCCCGGGCCGCGGCCGCACGTGGTTTTATTTATATTGTTTCCTGAGTGGCAGCCTCGCCACGCAGGGGGGCGCCGCGGTTGCGCGCCGTTTCCAGGGTTTGCAGTGGGGTTCCTCCAGGTCTCACGGTGGTCGAGCTGGGCGCCCCGCGTTTTCTCAGCTCCAAACTGAGCAAGGAGATGGGAGGATGAAATTGCAAAGAGAAGGAGCTTGAAAGTTGGACGGCCCATTTGTGCCCCAAGAGAGGCAGGGAGATAGGTGTCTGGATAGAACTGTACTTTCTGCATGTAGGTCTTTGGGGTGCCGGCTGGAGGTCCCTGAAACCTCCAGATTAACCTTGCACAAACTCACATAAATTTATTTCTCTATCTGCAATCTTGGTTTTTTTCAAAGACAGAAAAATGTAAAGTGAATATTAAAGAAAGGAGGATCTTTGACCAGAGGGGCTTGAATTATTCATTTGTAAGTTAAAATCACTGGTTGTTTCTTCTTCTTCTTCTTCTTCTTCTTCTTCTTCTTCTTCTTCTTCTTCTTCTTCTTCTTCTTCTTCTTCTTCTTCTTCTTCTTCTTCTTCTTCTTCCTCCTCCTCCTCCTCCTCCTCCTCCTCCTCCTCCTCCTCCTCCTCTTCTTCTTCTTCTCTCTCTCTCTCTCTCTCTCTCTCTTTTTCTGGAGGAGTTAGTTTTAGTTAGCAAGAGAAAGGATCAAAGTAGGATGCGGCTCAGAAACACAATGGGCGTCTTCCGGAGTGGTGCATGCTGCATGGGGCTGTTGGGGTAGCTGCCTGAGGCAGACCTTAGGGGAAGTCTGGAGTCCCAGACTCTGAGGTGTTCAGGATCTGTCTTGATCAGAAACAGATAAATCATTGCTGGTTATTTGTAATCAGGGCTTCGAACTGACCAGAAGAAGTGTAAAAAAAAAATAAAAAACTCCCTCCAAGACCCCTAATTTTTTGCCGGCTCAGATAAAATAGATAGATTTTTGCTTTTGCTCTGATGGCAGGAGGCAACGAATGCTTTATTCTGGGGGGACCTGCAGCTTGTGTATGCTTGGATAAAGCATTTCCTCTGCTCTGATAAAAATGTGTATTGGCTGATTAAGCAATCTCCTATCCCTCTTAGACAGTAAGGACCAATTAGTCACGCATTTTTTTCCAACAGTTGGTAGCACTAAAAAAGTGAAATAAAGGTTTCCTAATCCGATCACCCACTGAGTACAAGTGGCAAGTTACCAACTTTTCAAAGTCTATTGTGTGCCCTTTAAATACCTAGCTGGCTTGGCAGAAATGAAGTAAATGGATTTCTTTTAAGGAGAGGAGACAGCATCCCTGCTGTAAAAGGGCAGATAGGAAGAAAAAATGCAAACTTGTAATTTGTCACAAAAGATAAACGTACTTCCCAACAGAGTAGGTGCTGGGTTTCCCAAAAACACTTCAAGAGACAAGGAAATAAACTCGCTTGTTCACAGAGTTGGAGTTTTGCTAATGATTTCTTGTAAAATTAGACTTTTATGACTTAACCCTGTTCAAGATCTTTTTGACAGGCTTGTAAAAGTAGCCAACGGCTTGTGCTAGTAGGTTCTGATGATTTTGGGTCTCTGGTGAGAAACCTGAGAACCAAATTTTTGGGCTGCATAGAAGGTATTAGAATCTTCCCATGTTTTGAGTTGTTGGAAGGATCTGTAGCTATTAAAGTCTTTGGAAGTTGATGGTTGTGGCTACAGGAACTACCTTTTACCACAAATATGTGTTTACACTTGTGTGCTAAATGATTTTATACCTGTAATTCTGGATACACCTTTCTCCCTTTTTTCCTTTGCAGGAGTGTGGAGCTTTAACGAACTGTTTTTCATGAAAGAACCACAGGATACAACAGTCACAAGGAAAGACCCAGTCTTTTTAGATTGCCAGGCACACGGAGAAGGTCCCATTAAGGTCACATGGTTGAAAAATGGAGCAAAATTGTCTGAAAATAAACGGATCCAGGTTCTATCTAATGGCTCTTTATACATCAGTGAGGTGGAAGGCAGGCGGGGAGAGCCAACGGATGAAGGATTTTATCAGTGCTTGGCAGTGAACAAATATGGGGCCATTCTTAGCCAGAAGGCTCATCTGACACTGTCAAGTAAGTGTTGAAATTCTTCTTGGTGGTTAACAGTTTTATTGTTAAAAGTTTTTTTTTTCTTTAAATTGGCTTAAGAATAGCACTAAAATCATGCATATATTAAGAATTTTACCAGAGATGGTACTAGCTGGTGCTAAGGGAGGCAGAAATCTATGTATGTAAACTTGACTGGCTGGAAAGCAAACTCAAATTAGACTTTGAACACAGCATAAAATAAAACCTGACTAGGTGGGCCTATGCACATTTCAAACGTTGCTCACTCTAAGAATTACATGAAGAAGTTTGACCAGTGCAAACAAAGCTGTTGTAAAATTTTTAATCTTTGAGAAATCACTGAGTGGAAACAACCTCAAATAAATCTTTCTGCTGTGTGGCTGGATCTTCAGTGCTAAATCTTTCTTACAGCCCAGCCTTCCATCTCAGACTGCCCTTAGATCACCCATGTTGCTTTGTGATCCCAAGAGAGGGCATTGGTTAGTGACTCTCCAGCCTTTGAAGTAGTTCTAGTCTTTTCCAGCTGGGAGGGAAAGAGATTACCGCTGTTTCTGTCTTAGGCCTAATGTTATTAGGTCAGATCTGCTTTTGCATTTTTTTTTCTTGGTAACTTTTAAAACTTTTATTTATCTTTATTTCATGTGCATTGTTTTGCCTGAATGCACATTGGTGTAAGGGTGTCAGATACCCTGAAACTGGAGTTGGAGACAGTTGTAAGCTGTCATGTAGGTGCTGGGAATTGAACCTGGGTCCTCTGGAAGAGAAGCCAATGCTCCTAATCGCTGATGGCTATTTCTCCAGCCCCCAGATCTGCTCATTTCTTATTTCAGTTGCCATAAAGTTTGCCATTTAAGAATTTTCTTTATATTGACATCATCTGAGCACACCATCAGCGTAAGTGATCCTCTGGATGGTGGTTGACTTAGCAACTGCTTTGGGTGTTGGGATGGGCCTAGGACAAGGAAGGGAACTCCTTAAGGTCACCACCTCTTCAGGTGACTAAGCAGTATTCAACAAACTGGGCTGGTGGCAAGAGCATTACAGTCCAGCTGTGCTGCTAACCCAGAAAGGTCAGATTCCGCACTGTACTCACACTGACTGGTTCATAAAGTGTAGGACAGGAAGAGCACGTTCTTGAGATAACCACATAGGCTTTAGGGAGTGGTCTGTCCAAGGTCTACAACAACAGAAGCTTGGAAGGTAGCTTCTGAGATTCTCAGGTGACTTCAACTGCAGCTCACTGGCATGTTTCTGCGGTGCTTAGAGAAGTTCTTGGTGTGATTTGAGCTGTGATGATGAATCGTGGAAAAGAGATGTTTGTGTTGAACTACATTGGCAGATTTGAGATGCTTCCAAACCTAGCCCCACCCCCACCCCACCAAAGAACATAACAGTGAAAAAGATTTCTGATAAACTCCATCCCCAACACCCCACCCCTCTGTTCCCTTTGGCTATGGTCCCTGGTCAGTAATTTTTCTTCCATTGAGTACTGGTTTCACTAAATAGATCCACTTTGATAAGAATATGCATCTTATCTTAGCTTTATGTTCTGTCCATCCTAGTCTTGTCTAACATACAATCACTGTGTGATTCTTGCGTTTTCATCTTTCCAGATTCATGCAATCTTTTTTTTTTCTAATTTTGTCATGCCAAGGCACTGTACTTTGGGTTGCTTTTGTAGGGAAGTAGATGATGGAGGTGAGTGGACAGATGCCTATCAAGACCATCCTTGCTTCCAGGACCTCCTGAGACAGAGTCCCATAGCCCACCCAGCTTTCTGACTCCATAAATAAAATCGGAAATGAAACAAGTATTAGGAACGGGGCCTGGGTTTGTGGCACAGTGTTGGAGCATATGTTTGCTGTGCATGAGTGTCTGGGTTCAGTTCCAGATCCCCAAACCAAATCCAAACCAATCATACAAAAAGCTTTTACCATTTTGAGTATCTTCACATTTTTGTATCTTTAATATTTTTGTTCATAATACTTACATATTAATCACTTTGCAAAGTATTGTGGGGAAGTAGATGACCTAATCTCCATATTTATAAATATAAGAACTTGCATTGAAAAGTCAGGTATGGTACATACCTGAGATCCCATCCTGTGGAAGGCAGAGGAGGGAGGGTGGTGAGTTCTAGGCCAGTTTGGACTACATTGGCAGATGTAGTTAGGAATGTTTATTTGCCCACTGATCCATCTCACAGGACCTCACAAACAAACAAAACTCCCGAGATTGAGTGTTTAGAACATCTCTTGCTTGGGTTGGGGACTGTACAGTCACTGTTACAGATTTAAAACAAGAAGTTCACAAGATATTCAAATTTACGTTTCTCTTTAAAAATAAGAAGGCTCCCAGTGATCCTAGATTCATAGTTTTGATGTCTGAGAAGCAGTGTCTGGTAACAGGGGCTTTAATCGCTCTTCCTGTGCAGATGTTATCCAAAGTAGGAGGAGCAGAGCGACATTCCGTGGGTTCTCTCTCTCTCTCTCTCTCTCTCTCTCTCTCTCTCTCTCTCTCTCTCTCTGTGTGTGTGTGTGTGTGTGTGTGTGTGTGAAGCTAGTTCTTCCCCTTACGGATAACACCAGGGTACTGTGGGGTTTTTTTGTTTGTTTGTTTGTTTTCTTAGGGATTTTATGAGCGAATGCATCGTTTGCTTTGGTGGTGGTAGCCATCTGTAATCTAAAACTTTAATCTGCGACACTCTTAATGTTTTTGTTTTTTAGTTTGTTTTCTGGTTTTTTTTTTTTTTTTAAACACACAGGCTGAGTCTTAGTTTCTGAATTTAGCAGTGTAGAATCAGAAAGTTGCACTCTCTGCCAGAATTCCATTATTCATGTGTAAATTAGGAATCCGCAGGGTTAAAAGGTTAGACCCTGGCCAGGGTGAGGTTTACCCTGTGATAAAGAGCAGATGACCCTCATTCATTGGCCCCAGCTTTCATGTGGTTCTTCTGCAAAGTTGCTTATTGCCATGAATTGTTCTTGAGGAATGCAGAAATTCGAAAGCGAGCTGGCCCTTCCTTAAGTGTCACTATGGGACCTTATCTCCCCGGCACATCAGCACAAGGCTCTTCCCTAAAGCCTGGAGGCTTGGCTTTCCGGTTGTTCACCCAAGCACAAAAGAATACGGCTAGCTTAGTTTTGCTAAGGCATCCCTTTTTAAAAAGGAAAACATAGGGTTAACATAATATATACCTATTTTTTTTCAAGTAATCCTTTGTATGATAGCAATCTCATTGGCCACCTTTTTATATTTTCATGTAATTAAAAAAGAGGGGGAAGTGGTGTGGGAGACCCCTTCCTAGTTGCATATCATAGTAATATATATAATAATCAGAACATTAAAGTAGGGGTTATGAATGTAAATATGTTAAATTTTAGTACATTAAAATTTCACCTACTTGAGTGCTGTCTTCCTTATATAAACACTGCGATTAAAATATTTTAGGAATACCAAGTAACCAGAGAGCCGCATTGATGTTCCTTGCATCCTTAATGCTGGCATAAGATAAATCTCAGAGGAAAGCGTTAGTGTGCTAAAACAGTCTCATATTTCAACAAGTTTAAATTAAGATAAGGGGAGTAGAGGAGGCGGGCGTGTTCTGTGATGTGTAAAAGTCTGGCCATCAGCGAGGATTGAACAGGAAGCTGTCTGTTTGTTTCCTTTCCATAAAAGGTGGAACTCGAAGCCTCTAGCTGGGAGGGAGGCAGCACAAATCCTGCTTATGTTTTAGGGCTTTTATGATCAAACCTCCCCCCGCACACCCCCCCCCAAAAAAAAAAAAAACTTGGGCAAAGGCTTAAAAAAATGTAGGTGGAATTCTTTTACCTTCATGGTTTTTTTGGGGTTTTTTTTTGTTTGTTTTTTAATTTGAGATTGATTTTAGCCTCGGTGAAGTTGTTCCTGTGAGCATTTCTCGAATTTTAAAGTGACTGGAATCACTGCCTTTAATAGGACACGCTGTTTTTCTTGAGGAAAGCGCTGCTGCTTTTGTGTAAGGTGAAATTCTTAGCATTTTTATTTTGTGGGTGTAGGTTTCTGCCTTAAAGAGTCCTTTATAAATTACTACCCAAACTTCATTTTGAAATGTAAAGGACATTAAGAGTATTTAAAATAATGTTTGAGAAAAGGGAATGACGTGGCATATGAAAGAATAAGAATATAAAAATACAGCTCAGATATTTGGATTTTTATCAGAGATCCTGGACCCAGAACTGGCAAAGCTTCCTGCAGTGAGTGTCCTTGTTACAGTGGGGTTTTGACTTGGAGGCAGACTCCTTTCTGTGAGACACACAAACACTTACAGCTCCCTGTCTCCATTCAGCAGTTCGACATGGAACTCTGAGTCCATGGATACTGGAATAAAGAAAGAGAATAAAATATGTATTTAGAGAGACAGATCTGGCAACCTGCACAGTAAAGCGTAGTCACTGCCTCCTGGTACCCTAGGGAGAGAGAGCATGGTTTGAACGAATCTGTTTAAGTTCTGCCAGATGTCCAGGACTCATGAAGTCAACTCAGTAAGAGCTGTAGACACCTCCTTCTGCAGGCTGGCTCTGAAGAGCTCCCTGCTTGAGGTCTGTGGATCAGGGCCCTGATAATCTCTAGGTCAGAGAACCAGTTTTTCCTCCTTTGCGTGTGATTCTCTTCTCATTTTATGCCACTTGTAACACTATCTCCCTCTTTTCAAAGTTGGTGGGTTTTTTTTTTTTTTTTAAAAACAAAGCAGGCATCCAACAAGAAGGTAGAGTTCTCCTTTCCTGAAGACATATAGACACTCACTCACACACACACACATAGACACACACAGAGACACTCACACACACATAGACACACACACAGACACTCACACACACACACACACACATAGACACACACACAGACACTCACACACACAGAGACACACACAGAGACACTCACACACACATAGACACACACACAGACACACACACACACACATAGACACACACACAGACACTCACACACACACATAGACACACACACAGACACTCACACACACACATAGACACACACACAGACACTCACACACACATAGACACACACACAGACACTCACACACACACACACATAGACACACACACAGACACTCACACACACATAGACACACACACAGACACTCACACACACACACATAGACACACACACACAGACACACACACAGACACTCACACACACACACATAGACACACACACAGACACTCACACACACATAGACACACACACAGACACTCACACACACATAGACACACACACACAGACACTCTCACACACACATAGACACACAGACAGACAGACAGACAGACAGACACACACACACACACACACACACACACGAATGTGTTTGTTTTATTTCTGCCCATTTTAAAATGACACCTTGAAAGTGCCCTGGGTCTATACCCTTTTGGTCAACTGTCTTCAAGGTTCTAAAGAAAAATGTTCACAGCCGGGGGTTGTTTGTACAAACCCTGGGAATCTGTGCTCCCTTATCTGACAGTTGAGCCTGTCGAGGAAGCTCACAACAATTTAAGAGACTAACAGAAAACTAATCTTTTAAGCGAGGCTTTAGGTTTAATGTGTATTTCAGCCAACGAGTGAAATGCATTTGACGTTATCCCTGTGACAGCCATACTTTTACTTACAGTTTGGAGACATGATCTTTATCTCATAGCCAGGGGTGTTCAGCTGGAATCCTTGCTTTTAGCTAGTAACTGATGGAGACTCACTTGCAAAATAATCAGCCATGTTGAGTCATGATCTCTTTTTTTTAAGAAAGATATATTTATTTTTATTTTATGTCTATTTGTGAGTGCCTGCTTGCATATATGTATGTACCACATACCTGCACAGTACCCTCAGATGCTGCTAGATCCCCTGAAACTGGAGGGTGTTCTAGGCAGCTGCGAGCATCTTGGTGTGGGTGTTGGGAACTGAAGTTTGCTCCTCTGTAAGTAGCAGGTACTCTTTACTATTGAGCCATCTCTCTAGCCCCATTGCTTGAATTTCTTAAAAAATAACTTTGATGACTTAATTAAAAAAAATTCTAAAGACATCTCAAGTAAGTCTATTTTACTACTTTGAGTTTAAATTGTCTGGCCCCTTTGTTATAAAGTATCTTTAAATTCGTAACTGATACATTGGTAAGTGAGAAAGGAAGCAGATACAGATGCTTGGCCTGTCAGCATGCTCAGCTTGAAAGGACATAGGGAGATCATGTGTAAAACAGGTAACGGTGTTCCACAATTTCTCCAGTGCTGGGGTGCTGGGTGCTATGGTGGAGTGAGGTGCTAGTGGGCTGGGCATTCGTGGTGGCGGTGGAGGCGGCATCCTGGCAGATATCTCTGACTCTAATCTTACAGATTTCTTTCCTGACTTTTACATTCCTTAAGAAACCTGGGATTCTTAGGGACTGCTTTTGATGAACCCTAAAATGCCAAATTCTTACAGACTATGCTGAAGGCATGAATTTAAAATGTTTCTTTTTGTTTGTTTGTTTGGTTGGTTTCTCAAGGGCTTATCTTTCTGGAGTGTTTATAGATGTTTGGCGCTTCAATGTTGGCAGCGTTACTTGAATCGGTTAGATGAATCAGTAGACTGTGGGGAATTTGGGCACTGCCCAGAACCCTGGTTTTCCACTGGTGTCCTCTGGTTAATGTATGACGATGTGGTGAAGAGAGTTTCGATAAGAACTTCCTTTATGAAGCTGCAGTGGTGCTTTATTTCATGTGTATGAGTGCTTTTTCTTAAGCATTTCTGTGTGCCAGGTGAGTGTCTGGTGTCAGGGGAGGCCAGAAGAAGGTGTTGAATCATTTGGAATTGGAGTTACAGGTGGCTGTGAGCTGCCTGCCGTGTGGGTGCTGGGAACTGAGCCCAGGACCTCTACTTAGCCATTTCTCCAACCCTTTATTGAAGTTATTTAAAATTGTTCTTTGTGCTTTATACTGTGTGTGTGTGTGTGTGTGTGGTGCACAAGTAGGCATGCATGTGTAGGCCAGAAGTGTAATTTTTTAGGTGCTGTCTTTCCCTTTGGGACAGAGTCTCTCATTGTCCTAGAGCTTCCTGGGTCGAGGCTGGCCTGGCTAGTCAGTGAGACCCAGTGACCTGCCTCTCTGCTGCTGGGATTACAAGTGTGTGTCTCTGTGCTCGGCTTTCTTTGTAGGTCCTGACCTCATACTTGAGCAGTGCGGGCTTTACTTGCTGAGCTGTCTTCCCAGCCCCATCAGCACAACTTGAGATAAGTCATATTCTTTTGCAACAATCCTAAGTATAAGCCTTCTTACTGTTTTATTATTTTTTATTAACAGTTACTACAGTTTGAGTGTGTATGTGTGTGTGTATGTGTGTGTGTGTGTGTCTGTGTCTGTGTGTGTACATGTGTGTACAGGTGAGAGTTAGAGGACACCTACCTCAGCTTGTCTCCTTTTACTCTGAGTCCTGGGGATTGAATTTAGATCCTCAGGCTTGGTGGCAGGTCTCTTTATCTGCTGAGCCATCTTACTGGCATTTGGTTTGGAGTTTTTAAGTAGTACTTAGACCATAGTAAAACTCAGAGACATTTTATCTCTGCTGCCAACAAGTCCCAGGCCCCAATAATATGTTGACAAAAGGGTTTTCTGGTTGGGAGTATCATTTCTCAGAGTTCCTAAGCTTTGGCACAGCTGGGACTTGGGGCCAGATAACATCTCACTGTGTTAAGAGCTGGTGCCTTCCATGATGTGTTCCAGCATCCCTGGCCTCTTAGTCCCTCCTAGCAGTGACAACAAAAAGGCCCAGACACCCCTGTTTGAGGACCCTACTTCTGTGGATGGAAGAAAATGCTTACCCAAGAGAGGCTCTTGGGACATTCTGCACATTGTGTGGCACTGACAGGCCACAGAACATTGGCTATGTGGTAGCTAGTATTAGTGAATGGTGAACACATGTAAGTCAGCAGTACCCAACATTCTTGTTTTGAGCAGAAGCCTTTTAACTTCTGCTAGAAAGGATGCAAGAATGGTAGCATCTTAAGGGACCTGGGATCAAGTAAAGCTCAACTGGTGGTTACCAGCACACAAGGAAGTTTGCAGACAAAATTTCAAGCGGTTTTTTTTTTTATTATTTATTTATTTATTTATTTATTTATTTATTTAGGTTTTTCGAGACAGGGTTTCTCTGTATAGTTGGCTGTCCTGGAACTCACTCTGTAGACCAGGCTGGCCTCGAACTCAGAAATCCGCCTGCCTCTGCCTCCCAAGTGCTGGGATTAAAGGCGTGCGCCACCACCGCCCGGCTGTGTGTTTTTTTTTTTTTTTTTTTTTTTTTTTAAATATATTTGTTTTTATTTGTTTTAGATTATTTATTAGTGGCAGAAAAGGAATCTGGTAGATTTCAGTCTTCATCTTTCTCCAGATGGTGGTGTTGGTTGTGGTAGTGTGTGTGTGTGTGTGTGTGTGTGTGTGTGTTGTATGCTGTAGGTACATGTTCATATGTATATATATGGCTGTGGGTGCATGTGTTTATGAAGGTCAATATCTAGTGTGTTCTTCTGCCTTTTCCCATCTGTTTGTCTGGGATATGGGGATTCACTGAACCTGCAGCTCACTGGCTCAGGAGTATTGGCTGGCCATGAGCCCCGGAGATCCTCCTGTCTCTGTCTCCCTGCTTCTGGGTTGCAGTGTACGCTCTTGTGCACTTTTATATGAGTGTGGGAGATCTGAACTAGGGTCCTCATATTTGAGCAATAGACACTTTACCCACTGAGTCACCATCTCTCCGGCCCTAAATATATACTTGATGAGAGTTTGTTCAACCCCATTATAACAGAACCATTTAAAACCCTGAGAAGAAAATTAAAGTAACTTGGGTAGTATTTAATGTACCATTTTGGACTTTGTTCATGGAAGATTTAAAGCCAAATACAGATGATTTAGATACTTGTATTTTATCTATGTTTATTTTTGTGGTACCAGGGATTAAACCCAGGGCCTTCCCCATGGCAAGGATTCACCTTATCAACTGAGAGGTATCCATAGCTAGACTAGGACTATTTGTTTATGATTTATTTTTATGTTATGTGTATGAGTATTTGCCTGTATGTACATATGTGCATTATGTGTGTGCAGCGCCCTTTGAGGCCAAATGAGGGTGTTAGATCATCTAGAACTGTATTTGTAGGCAGTTGTGAGCTGCCCAGGTCCTCTGCAAAGGCAGCACGTGCTCTTAACCATGGACTCATCTCTCCAGTCCCTGTTTTTAAGACTCTAGGAAAGTGTATTAGTATTCTATCTGCGATTGTTCAATTCTATATGGCTATGATGCTTTGAGAGTTTGTACATGTGATATACAATTTTGTACACATTGATGGTAAATTCTGATGTGTATTGATTTAGCATTTTCTTAGTTTTGATTCAGTGTTTTAAAAACATAGTTGAGACTTTCTCTTGAGCGTTGCTAATGTATTTGTGTAGAAACAGATTATACCACTGGCCTCAGGTTTAGTTTTTCCTAGCTTTCAGTCTGAATTAGTGTGAGTCTCTTTGATTGGGTTTACAGTAATTCAGATTAAAATATTGACCTCGAAGTGGATTTAGAATAGGAAAAAATGCTTTGATGTTAGCAGTGCCATTAAAAAGAAAGAACAACAACAACAACAACAACAACAACAACAACAACAAAACCCCACAAACCCAACAAAACCAGGGAGCACAGCTTTTCTTAAGATATTTTGCCAGCTACTGTTTTCTGAATAAGTAGAATGAACTTTTAAAAAAATGTGTGTGTGTGCATGCGCACATGTGTGCACATGTGGAAATCAGGTGACCACTTGCAGGAGTCAGTTCTCTCCTGCCACCATGTGGGTCTGAGCTAGAACTCAGGCTGCCAGGCTTGGCAGCAGATGCCTTTACCCACTGAGTTTTCTGTGTTCCTGGAAAGTTACATTCATGTTCTAACTTGGCAATTAAAAAAAGAAAACGTTTAGCCGGGTGGTGGTGGTGGCGCATGCCTTTAATCCCAGCACTTGGGAGGCAGAGGCAGGTGGATTTCTGAGTTCGAGGCCAGCCTGGTCTATAGAGTGAGTTCCAGGATAGCCAAGACTACACAGAGAAACCCTGTCTCGAAAAAAACCAAAAAAACAAAAACAAACCAAAAAAAAAAAAAAAAGAAAGAAAGAAAGAAAGAAAGAAAGAAAGAAAGCGTTTGATAGATTTATTCATGATGGCTTGTGTATGCTTGTGTGTGAGAAGGCATGTGTGTGTCTCATGGTGTAGGCCATAGGACAACTTGCAAGAGCTGATTCTCTTTTCTCCCATGTGGGTCCTAGGGATTGAACCCAGGTCTCCAGGCTTGGCAGCGAGTGTCCTTACCCACTGCGCCATCTTACCAGCCCAGTCAGTAATGTCTTTAACATAATTTTAGTTGAGGAACTACTTTGACTAAAGCTGTGTGATGGCCAGAAGTGTTTCTGAAGTTATCCAAGTGATAGGATATGGCTTTTTTTTTATTTTAATTTTTTTAGATTCTTAGTTTCCATTTATATGTAAGAATGCGTTGCCTGCCTGTGCATCTCCTTGTGTGGAAATATTTTGTTTAGTTTTCATATTTAAAGAGTTATCAAATCCACACTATAGGAAAGGGAATATTACAGAAGTGACACTGAAATTAAAGATATCCCTCTTTTATTTTGTATGTATCTGTGGTGTGTGCAAGTATGTGGAGGCCAGCAGTTAGTGCCAGGCACTTTTGACTATTCTTCCACTTGTAAATTGAGACAGAGTCTCTCATTTGTGCCTGAATGCACATGCTAAGTAAAGCAATTAAATACTTATTTACACTAAGTAGATTAAAACAGGGAAGTTCAGATGAAAACTGCCAGGGCCAGAGAGATGGCTCAGTGGTTAGCCACTCACTGCCCTTCAGAGGACCCTGGTTTTATTCCCAACACTGGTGGTATCGGGTAGCTCACAACCACCTGTGATGCCAGGCCCAGGATATTGTCGTACTTTCACATATACGTGTGTACATACATGTGCTCACACATACATGTTCTCATAAAAAAAAAAAAAAAAGCACAGAAGATGTGAAACACAAGTGACACACAACACGTGTTTGTGTGGGTTTGAGAGCTGCCTTGTGTCCTTCCTTTTCCATCTGCCAGACTCCCTGTGTGTAGAACAGTAGTGACAAGCTCCCTCGGCTTTAGTTTGTGTATCTTGGAAAACAGCAACAATAAGAAAGGTGTTGAGTGTTTTTCACCATTATTCTTTATTTGAGACAGGGACTGTCACTGATGCAGGAGCTTGGGATTGAGGTAGTGTAGCGGCCAGATGGCACTGGGTACCTGTCACCTGTCTCTGCCTCCCATGTGCTGGGATTACAGGTGGATTGCACACTTGCCCAATATTTTTGTGGTGCTGAGGCTCTGAGCTCTGCTTCTCACTCTTGCACAGTGGCAGATTACTATTTTTTATTTTTTGTCAATTTGACATAAGTTTGAGAGTCATCTGGGAAAAGGGAACCTTAACTGAGGGATTGCCTCTTTCAGATTGCCTCCAGGCAAGTCTGAAGGGCATTATCTGGACTAATGATTGACGTGAGGAAGTCCTGTCTACTCAGGTGGTACTATTCCTGGGCAGGTGGTCCTGGATTTTATAAGAAAGCAGTCTGAGCAAAACAGGAGGAGCAAGCAAGTAAGCAGCCCTCTTCCATGGCCTCTGCTTTGGTTCCAATATTGGGTTCTTTCCATGATAGAGTTGTAAGATGAAATAAACCTTTTCCTCCTCAAGTTGGTTTTCATCGGTGTTTTAACACAGTAACAGCAAACTAACTAGGACACAGCCTGGATGCTGGTGATTTTTAGTTTGAGTCACGTGGTAAATGC
Organism: Arvicanthis niloticus; assembly: GCF_011762505.2. NCBI lineage: Eukaryota > Metazoa > Chordata > Mammalia > Rodentia > Muridae > Arvicanthis > Arvicanthis niloticus. Next base: position 18,677,455 of record NC_133435.1, read on the forward strand.
TGTTGCCATCAGCTGAGATAGAGAATGCAGGGAGAAGGTCATGATTTTGGCTTGGGAAATGTTAGTGTTAAGTGTCTAGCAAGGCTTGCATTGAAAACCAGGTGGGAGTCTGACGAGAAGTGTGCTGAAGTGGCCAGCCAGCTACAGAGATGCTCCTGTCTGTCTGCTCCGAGGGCCGTGGAATTACAGGTACTTCTGGCCACAGCTGGCTCCTTGGGGTTTCCAAGGATTTGAACTCTGGTCTCTATGCTGGTGTGGCATGCATTTTACCAACTGAGCAATGCCCCAGCCCTGCCTTGAAAAAGATAAAACCATACTTACTAAGATTTAGTAAAGTAGTATCTTTGAATTTTTTAGACCTAATTTGAATTAGGAAGGTTCTCAACCTTCCTAATGTTTCAGCCCTTTAATATAGTTCTTCATATTGTGGTGACCCCCCAGCCATAAAATTATTTCGATGCTACTTCATAACTGTCATTTTGATACTATTATAAATTGTAATGTGGATATCCAATATCTACAGTTTGAGAACCGCTGCTTTATGTGCGTATATGGGCTCATAAAGGGAGCAGTGGGCTGGGTAGTCATTACATTATTGCCCTTGCTTTTCATGTTTCTTGACACTTCCAAAAGTTGTCATAATGATTATCAGAAACATAGTTAATGTCATGTACATAGCTAAACTGCCATTCTATTTTATGTTGCACGAATGGGGTACAGTTCTGCATGGGGGAGCCACGCTATTTAAAATGAATGCTGATGGAGTATGTGAAGCCACTACTATGAGGGCAAGGAGAGAACCTCTCAACTCCTGTTTGGGTTCTGTAACTTTTGAGCTATTCAGTTACTTTGTTTCACTCCGCAGCAGAGGCTAAGCTGAGCTGTAGCTGTGTTAGGGCACTCGTCTGTATGCAATAGACTATTGCTACAAAGACTATTGCTAGAGAGGTGAATTAGTTAGTGGTTAAGAGCACTGGCTGCTTCTTCAAAACATGGTGTTGGTTCCCGGTTCCCAGCACCCACACGGCAGCTCACACTCTATCTGTAACTCTAATTCCAGAGAATCCAACATCCAACACCTCCTTCTGGCTTCTGTGGGCACAGACTTAAATGTCGGCAAAGTGCACATATATACATACATATATATATATTAATAAAGTTTTGAAAAAAAGCATATTCCCCAAAAATTTTAGTGTGAAAGTATGTTTATAAAGCCAGTTTCCTGTTTGTGAATCTTTTTATAAGAAAAAATTTGAGTCAAGAGAGACATATTGTTACAGTTGCACTGTTATATTTAAGAAGACCCAGTGAAATTTTTAATAAAAAGTTACATAGATTGTTTTCAAGTTGTATTTGAGAGAGAAAACAATGTCGCCAGCAAGCTACAGAGATGGTCCTGTCTGTTCACCCCAGGGGGACTGGAATTATAGGTACTAATGACCAAGCTGGCTTCCTTAGGAGTTCGACGGATTTGAACTCTGGTCCATATGGTGGTGTGGCATGCCTTTTACCAACTGAGCAATGCCTCAGCCCTGCCTTGAAACTACTTTTTAAGTGGCTAGATACTTCTTTGTCCGTGATAGTAGAATTATGCTTTTTTTTTTTTTTAATGTAATAGAGGGAAAACAAACTTAACAAAACAGCATTGGTCTCACAAAGTGACTGAACAGTATGTGGCTCTGGAGGCGCATTGTGTCCCACTCCATAATAATTGATGGGATTAAATGAAATGATTGATTTCTGCTTCGTTATTGACATGCATTTATGAGCAGTTGCTTTGACACCTTAGCAGAATGTCAAAGGTCGTAACTTTCTTTGGGAGAATGAGAGCTTACAGATGGCTGATCCCAGCAACTGCACCCTGGACCTTTTGCCTCTTCCGTCTTGCATAGAATTGTTGAGGAGTGATGGTTGAAATAAACATCTCATAAATCAGCAGGAGAGACCCTTTCTTCCTGTGGCTTCTCAGAATGGTTGAGGACCAACAGAATCCAGGCTATGCCTTCTTGGGTTTTGAAACACAAAAAAAACTTTGAATAGGAGTGGTTTGTTAGAATGTGACAGCCTGTGTCAAATATGATTGTATCTGTATTGCTGAATTTTATTTAAAGCAGTCTGCTTAAAATAGATTAGAACATGTAACCTATGTTAAACATACACTTTTTTTTTTTCTGTTTTCCTATAAAAGCCAAATATCTGTGACATGGGCTGGAATGGAAGGGGTAGGGGGCTGGATGTTGCTCTCTGTATATCATTTTCTCAAGGTGTTCACAGACTGTTCAGAATAGCTGGTTCTAAACAGTACATTGAGTTGGCTGTTCCACTGACAGTCCTTTTGGTTAGGACAGCCCAGGCATCGAGAAGGAGTCCGACAGCTGCTAATGGGGGAGTCATAGTGCCCATCCCTTAGAGCCTAGCAGAAAATGAACATCCAAAAAATGCTGATAATAAGAAATTGCTGACACTAACAGTGAGTTTTACAAATTTTAAGTGCTTCCCACCTGCCCAATCCCCATGGAGACTATTTATGGAGGAAAAGATTGCACTGTAGTCTGAGATTGGAGCCTTTCAGAACTTAACTTGAAGTTAGTTCCCATGCTGTGAAGTTACTACAGAATCCTATTAAAATCTTCTTGGTGTTTTGAAATTTCTGTAGTGCCCCTCCAAGCTGTCTTAAGGATTTTTAAATAGATAAGGAAATGGTTTTATACAAGGCAGAGGAACTGACCTGTTATTCTTAAGTACTTAATGATATGTTACAGAAAAGCTAGTTTGGGGATATTGGGATAGTAACAAATTGAAATATTATGAATAGTTAATTTTTTTATATTTAATTTATTGTTTCATTATGAGTATATTTGTGTGGGTGGGTTTGTGCATGTGCGAGTGCACATCCCCACAGAGTCCAGAAGAGGGCGTTAGATTCCCCTAGAGCTGGAGTTACAGACCGTTGAATGCGGTGAATTGAACAGATCTTCTCCAAAAGCAATAAATTCAATTGCTGAGCCATCTTTTCAGCCCTAACTAATACAAAGGTTTACTTGGAGAATCTATTGATTTTTCAGTCCAAAGTTACAAACTGATGGCAACTGATTTTCAAAGAGAATGTTGTACTCTGTCTACATGATAGCTTTTGTATCTTCATCTGGGGATGGGGGGCAGTAGGGATGTGAGGTAATGTGAGCAGGTTTTAGGAGCCTGGCTGGCTTGGCTACACCTTCTCTAACTGTAAGTTGAAGAGTAGTTATCCGACCGATTGATCACAAAGGCCCCTCTTAACTCTTCTGCATTGGAATTAGTGATTAGCAACAGGGCAAGGGAGGAGCAGCCGCAGTCCTGGCTGAGTCTGTCCCTGCTCTTTGGCTTAAAGGTTGGCCCTTGCGTGTTAGAGCTGGTGTTCCATTTGTTCCTCACTGACCTTCCATGCTTAGGGCTGTTTGGGTGAGATCCTCCATCCTCTCTTAGTCCCTGGATGTTGTGATCCCAAATCAAAGGCCTTTATCTCCTCTGCAGGGAAGGAGGATTAAGAACTTCCTGCTGTCTTTTCAAACACTGAAGGGCTTGTGTGGGGCCTGGTGTGGGTCTGAGGTCACCTATAAAGGCTTCAGATGCCCTCCAGTCCCCTGTCAACTCAGAACTCTTGCTTTTAGGAACAGGGGCTAGGCAGCTTTCCATTAACAGAATTCCTGAGAGTTTAATGCCTCTGTTTATAAAGTCAGTGAATCAATCAACTTACAGTGGGGATTATCTCAGGAAAATGTTCTTGTCTTTGAAGACAAATGCAAAATACCCCGATTAACTTGGAAATTCAGATTGGCTTTCTTTGGGGGTTTACTCATCAAACGGAAAACAAAGGATCAGCACTGAATTCTCTAGGTGAAATTTTGTTTCTGTGTGTAACCTGTCATTGTAGCCTTTTAACACCATGTCAATACATTGTAGTCTCTTCTTTCTCTGGAACCCCTACTGTGTACGATTCACTGAGAATGGCAGTCTAGTTGTTTAGCACTTTACATTTTTATTCCAGGGCAGGGGTTTGTGTGCATGTGTGTGGAAGCTGGATATAAAGCCGGGGGTCCTCCTCAGCTACTTTCCACTGTAGTTTTTGAGACAAGGGCTTTCACTGAACCCAGAGCTCCCTAACTCAGCTAGACTTGCTGGCTAGTGAGCCTCAGGGGTCTCCCTCTGTCCATTTCCCTAGCACTGGAGCATCATCATGCCTGGCTTCTACATGGGTGATGGACATCAACTTAGATCATATCTGTGCAATAAGCACTTTGTTGACTGAGCAGCTCAACATCTCCTGGGTTTTTGTTTTGTTTGTTTGTTTGTTTATCTTTCTGCTTTTGCTGTCTTGAGCAATTCACTCCATGCTTTCATGACATTATGGACTCTGTCTACCGCTGGCATGTGGCCATAGGAAATTATGCTTCCCAGTCTCCAGCCCTCTGACTTAGTACCCGTCACAATAGTTGGAAACTACTGTTGTAGTCTCCTTCAAAGTGTTGGCATAGTTTCAGATGTCTTTATATGGCCTGGTTGTTGTGTTTTATAAAAAAAGAGAAGAGGTTAGGATATGTTTTGCTAGAGGCGCGGTATGGTGAGGTAGAAGGGATGTCTCAGCGGGCCCGTGCTGAGGCATCCCTTCCCCCTGAGGTACTAGCCATAAGATGGATTACAGTGTGGAATAGAGTTTATTTAGGGCATGGGAAGTGGAGTTAGGAAGGGATGAGAGAGGAAAAGGAGAGAGAAGAGAAGAGGCAGGCCAGGAACACATGGAGGTGGAGAGAAGGGTGAAGAGGAAGAGGAGGATGGGGTCAGGGAGAGAATGGGCAGAGACTAAGAGAGTCTTTTCTAGTGAGTCAGGCATACCTGTCTGTTGCCAGGTAACTGTGGGGTGGAGCCTAGAAGGAATGCTAACACTGGTCTCATTGTTGATCATCACCTTAACAGAAGACCAGGTCTCATCAAGCCATATGGACAATTTGCATGAGGCTGTACGTGAGACCGAGCTGGGAAACCCAGCTATACACAGCTGGTCCTGAACGCCATTTTATCTGTTTACAATCATAATCATTTAGATACCAATCCTGGGACACTGGGCTGTGAGAACTGAACCTGGGGATCATTATTGTCATCTGAACAATCGTAGCACATCTGTGTGCAGCATAACTAGTTTTGCTGTTAACCAGAGAAGTTGGTTTTATGGTCTTTTCTGTCTCTGTCTTTCAATGAGTACAAAATCCTTTGTATGGCGTTAATTATAAGCCATCAAGGAAACAGTGAAGCTGTTTGGCTCTCTCCACTGCTAACACCGCCATGAAAATCCTACCAGTTAGCCTTCCCCTGAACAGTGACCCTCAGAGGCAGGTGAAATGGAGCTTCAAGTTTCTTTAACTCCACCTCAATAAACTCCACACTGCTGGATTTGGATTATTGAACACAACTTGGCCCAGCTCTCAGCTTTTATGTTTCTGAACACAAGATTGCATCTCCCTTAGCCAAAAAAATACTAAAAGGAAGGGCTGGAGAGATGACCCAGTTGATAAAGTGCTTGGTGATCAAGGCTGAAGAGCTGAGTTTAATCCTCAGGACCTAGGTGGGCACAGAGGCTAGCCTGTAATGCAAGCACATTAGGAGATGGAGCAGGGATCTTTTGAGCAGGCTGGCTGGCAAGCTAGAGTATACTCCAGGTTGAGCAGGAAGAAAGCAAAAGAGGAAAATACCTGGCATCAACCTTGGGCCTCCACATGTGTGTATATACAAGCATGCGCACCTACACATATGCAAATATACATACAAACACTACACATGTACATACATATGATTTTACAAAGAGAATTGTTACTACATGAATTTGTCATGCTATGACAGGTTGTTCAAAGGTCAGTATCTATCTATTCATTTTTAATTATCTATTCATATGTGCCACATATCAATACACAAATAATGATGCACATAACTACATATGGCTATATATGTCTCTCTTTGTATATATGTATAATTTTTTTTCTGTTAGAGTTTAAATTGGCTTGCTTCTAGCTAGGCATGATAGCTCATGTCTATAATCCCAGCTACTCAGGAGGCTAAAGGAGGAAGGTCACAGAGCAGACATTTGTCAAGACTCTGTCTCAGATAAAAGTACTTGGGCGTGGCTCAGTGATCCTAGTTCAATCTCCACTGATAGACACATACTGGTTCTGTCCTTAACAGCTGTTAGAAGATTTTTTTAAAAAAGACTAGAGTATAAACATGGTCATTATTTTTCAAGGTCTGATAACTTATTTGTTACGTTAAAAGACTCTTATTTTTGATTGGACTTAGAAGCGCCATGCTGACTGATTTTTATGTCAACTTGACACAAGCTATGGTCATCTGGGAAAAAGGAATCTTGAGCAAGAAAATGCCTCTGTAGCATTGGCCTGTGAGGCCAGTGTGGAGGACATTTTCTTGACTAATAATGGTTAATGTGGGAAGGCCCCGCCCACTGTGGGTGCTGCCACCCCTGGCCTGGTGGTCCTGGGTGCTGTAAAAAAGCAGGCTGAGCAAGCCATGAGAGTCTAGTAAGCAGCACCCCTCCATGGCTTCTACTTCAGTTCTAGCCTCCAGGTTCCTGCCTTGAGTTCCTGTCTGGACTTTCCTCAGTGATGGAAGTGTTACTAAAGGTGTGGACCATCATCTCTGGCTTGATTTTTTTTTCAATTTATGTAATAAATTTTAAAGTTATATGTTGTATATATATATTGCAGATATATATTGTAGAACACATATCTAGTTATATGGAAGAGAAAAGAAAACCAGGTCTTTTATCCTCTGAGGAAACCGTATTATATAACGTGAGAGGCCAGAACTGTTTTATCTATTATCCATCCATCCATCAACTATAATCTGTCATCCACCCATCCACCAGTCCATCATCCACTCACCCATCCACCAGTGTTATCATCCAGCCACCCATTCTCCTATCCATGTATTCATGAATCTATGCGTGCATGAATCTAAGCATCCATCCATCCATCCATCCATCCATCCACTGCATATTATTTATCATTTACTTACCATCAATTTACCATCCATCTACCCATTCATCCATCTGTCCATCCATCTACTGTCTATTATTTATAATCTACCCACCCACCCATTTACCATCCATCCATCCATCCATCCATCCATCCATCCATCCGTCATCTATCCACCTACCGGTACATCATCCACCATAAACTCACCCATCCACCCATCAATCATCTATCTATCCATTATCCATCTATTTAAAAAATACAGAAGAACACTGTGAAATCACAAAGCAATTTAATGTAGTGCAGCTTCCAAATATGTGTTTAAAGTCCTTGAGAATAACTATTTCTGAAAGCAAAAAGAGTCCTAACCAGAGATATTTCTGTTGTGAGTTTGAGATTTTTTTTCTCCTTTCTCCTTTTCATGTGGACAGAGTTGCTAAGTGACACGTTTGGTTACAAAAGCCCTGCTCTTTAATGCTTCCTCAAGTCTTCTGTCTGTTACTAGTGCACAGTGTAAAACTGTGTGGAATGTTCTTCCTGCACAGTTGAGCTATTAAGCAGAACTAATTCTTTATGGAATGACAACAAGGCCTAAGAAAGGCATCTCTTGGATCGGGCAATATAAGGCAATCGCCTGGCAAACTGTTGAACGGCAGTGGTCTGGGAAAGACAAAGCAAGGGGATTTTCTTTCTCTTCCCCTGGAATTCATAGGAACCACACAAGTGGAGCAGCTTTGAAGCTGGTTACTGTGGCTGACTGTGCATTTTTTTCCCCTGTATGGTTTCCTGCTTTTTTTTTTTTTTTTTTGCCAGTAGAGGGGCCAGGAATAATCACTTGATAAATGCGTTAGCATGTGCCATACGCTCTGTGACCACACACTGGCTGCTGGGAGACAGATAATATGAGAGGGGGAAAATCCCACTTGGGGATGCCTTTCAAAGAGAGATCAGATTTTACTGCCAAACTAATAGGATTCTGTTGGGATTACGGGAGTGCCATATGGAGACTGATTATGTGAGGTGAGTTGTTTGGTTGTTTGTTTTAGATTTATTTATTTTGTTTAAGAGAGTACACTGTAGCTGTCTTCAGACACACCAGAAGAGAGCATCAGATCTTATTACAGATGGTTGTGAGCCACCATGTGTTTGCTGGGAATTGAACTCAGGATTTCTGGAAGAGTAGTTAGTGCTCTTAATCGGGGAGCCATCTCTGCAGCCCTCGAGGTGAGTTTCATAGTGCTTTTGTCAATGTTCAGGAATAAAGAGTGGCTGGGAAGATGGAAGGCAAAGCAAACAGTTATTGCAACTCTAGAGAAGAAAACTCGGATCACTGACTAATGTTACGGCAGTTTAATGATTATACAAGATGTATCTGTAGTTTTCATTAAAAATGTTTATGTGTGTAGGCATGGTGTGGGGGAGAGGGGGAGGGGGGACGGAGGGAGAAAGAGGGAAGGAAAGCCCAAGTTTGATGTCAGGAGCTTTATTCTGCTGGTCTACATTATTCATCAAGGCAGGCTCTCTCAATTGAACCTAGAGTTCACTGATAAGGGCTAGTGCATCTGGCTCGCTTGCTCTGGGGTTTTCCCCTCTTCCTTCTGAGCACTGGAATTACTGATGTACCACCATACCCACCTGGCAATAGTGTGGATTCTAGGAATCTGACCACTCTGGTCTTCAGGATTGATCAGAAAGCACTTCCTACTGAATCATCACCCCAGTCCATACCTCCCTGTCTTTTCTGAAAAGATACTCTGTGTGTGTGTGTGTGTGTGTGTGTGTGTGTGTGTGTGTGTGTGTGTGTGCATGCTAGGACATGTTCAAGAAGGTCAGAGGACAACTTTGTGGAGCTGGTTTACTCCTTCCCACTTCCATGGGTTTCAGAGATGGAACTTGGTCCATCGGAGTTTGAGTGAGTGATTTTTGTGTTCTAAGTCATCCCATCAAACCCTCCCTGTGATTTTTTTTTCTTCACTTCCTCCACCTAGTTTTACTGGTTTGTCTTGTCCCCAAGTCTTCCCTTAAAACTTAGTTAAGATGAACTTTGTCATGGAGTCAGGTTACTTGGGCTGGTGGTCCTGGGTTCTATAAGAAAGCAGGTTGAGCAAGCCAGGAGAAGCAAGTCAGTAAGCAGCACCCTCCATGGCCTCTGCATCAGCTTCTGCCTCCATGTTCTTGCCCTATTTGAGTTCCTGTCTTGACTTCTTTAGTAATGAACAGCAATGTGGAAGTGTAAGCCAAACAGATCCTTTCCTCCCCAACTTGATTTTGGTCATAGTGTTTCACTGAAGCAATAGAAACCCCAACTAAACAGGAACATAAATGCATTTCTGGCTAGCAGGATAAATTTTGTTTAATGTATGCTTTTGTATATGGTATTGAAGAGACAGTGCTCATTTTAGCATCTTATGCTCCTCCAGATAATTATTATGTATACATTATGTTATTTCTTATGTAATCTAAAGATGATAGATAGATAGATAGATAGATAGATAGATAGATAGATTCTTATATAGACTATATACAAAGATATAGGATAGATGGATGAATGGATAGATTCATTGATCGGTAGATGAGTATATTTTAGTGAAGACAGAACTGAAAGAAAATGTATCCTAGGCCATGTTTTGTGGTATATCCTTTAAATGCTTCTAATGTCTGTTATAAGCTTATAAGACAGAGGAGCAAAGAATAGCTTCCATGATCTTGGGGATATGAGAAGTATCTCTAATTCTACACTGGAAATGGGGATAGTTTCATAAAAGAGGAAAGAGTGGACTTCAGGACTCAGTTTTTATATCCATCCATCTATCCATCCATCCACCCACCCAATCCATACACCCACCTACCTATCCATCCATCCATCCATCCATCCATCCATCCACCCACCCATCCATCTATTCATCCATCTACCCACCCATCCACCCATCCATCTATCCATCCACCCACCTACCCATCCATCCACCCATCCATCCATCCACCCACCCACCCATCCACCCATCCACCCATCCATCCATCCATCCATCCACCCACCCATCCATCCATCTATTCATCCATCTACCCACCCATCCACCCATCCATCTATCCATCTACCCACCCACCCACCCATCCATCCATCTATTCATCCATCTACCCACCCATCCACCCATCCATCTATCCATCCACCCACCCAATCCATACACCCACCTACCTATCCATCCATCCATCCATCCACCCACCCATCCATCTATTCATCCATCTACCCACCCATCCACCCATCCATCTATCCATCCACCCACCTACCCATCCATCCACCCATCCATCCATCCACCCACCCACCCATCCACCCATCCATCCATCCATCCATCCACCCACCCATCCATCCATCTATTCATCCATCTACCCACCCATCCAGCCATCCATCTATCCATCTACCCACCCACCCACCCATCCATCCATCTATTCATCCATCTACCCACCCATCCACCCATCCATCTATCCATCCACCCACCCACCCATCCATCCATCTATTCATCCATCTACCCACCCATCCACCCATCCATCTATACATCCACTCACCTACCCATCCATCCATCCATCCATACATACATACATCCACCCACCCACCCACCCATCCACCCATCCATCCACCCACCCACCCATCCACCCATCCACCCATCCATCTATCCATCTACCCACCCACCCATCCATCCATCTATTCATCCATCTACCCACCCATCCACCCATCCATCTATCCATCCATCCACCCACCCATCCATACATATATTTATCCACCCACCCACCCATCCATCCATTTATCCATGTATTCATGTGTAAATTTTATATGTAGGTCAGAGAAGAACTTGAAGTCACTTTTCTTCTACCAGATGAATTCCAGAGATCAAACTTAGATCATTAGGCTTGAATTACAAGCACCTTTACCCATTGAGTTATCTTGATGGCCCAGGAGTCAGCTTTTAAAATCTGTATGTGTTGGGTATGGTAGTATACACCTTTGATCCTAGAATTTAGGAGGAAGATGTAAGTGAATCTCTGAGTTCAAGACCAGCCTGGTCTACAGAGCAAATTCCAGGCCAACCAGGGCTACATAGTGAGAACCTGTCTCAAAACAAATAAAAAGAAAATGAAATCTGCGTGCTGTTATCTTGCTTACTATATAACTTTTTGTCCTTAAAAATATGTGTCAAGAGGATGGAGATATGGCTCAGTGGTTAAGAGCAGCATTGGCTGCCCTTCCAGAGGACCCTGATTCGATTCCCAGCTTCCACATGGCAGCCCATAACTGTCTGTAGCACCAGTTTCAGGGGATCCAACCCCCTTATAACAACATACATGCAAGCAAAACACCAATGCACATTTTTAAAAACTCTGTATCAGGGAGCTGTAGAAATGGCGCAGTGGCTACAGGCATTGGCTATTCTTCCTGAGGACCTGGGTTCAGTTCCAGCACTTGCATGGCAGCCAGCAACTGTCTATAACTCCAGTCCCAGAGGATCTTCTGGCCTCTGTGGCCACTGTACATATATGGTGTACAGATGTACATTCAGGCAAACACGCATACACATTTTTTTAAAAAGTCTCAAAAAACTTTAAAGTCAAAAAAATTAAAAGTCTGTTTCATAAAAAAAGAAGAGCCTTCTTGGAATTTAGTTTCAAAACAGTAAAACTTAGGGCTTTAGTTGTCTACGGGTTTTTTTTGGCATAAGTAGTATAAATACAATGTTCATATGTATGTACAGTGGTGTGTATGTATGTATGTGTGCACGTGCGTGTGTGTGCACATGTGTGTGTTATAGGTTAATGTGGGTGTCTCTCTTCATCACTCTGTCTTATTTTTTTGACCCAGGGTCTCACCGAGATCCTTGAGTCAGTGGGGCTGACTAGCCAGGGACCACAATAGTAAGGACCAGGCTGCACCCTACTGCCAGCACCGAATTACCAGCACAGAACTGCCATGGCAGCTTTTATATATGTGCTGGGCATCTGAACCCACTGAGACCCCCAGGCTCTCGTGCTTATGTGGCAGGTGCTCCAGCTACTCACCATCCCCTGTTCTATAAAATTTTACATATGTATGGGGCTATGTAACCATTCTGAGCCAGCCTCAGGGCCTCCTCACACCAAAGATTTCTCTCCATCTGACCATAATTGCCACACTCTTCTACCATGACACTAGCAGGACTGCATGTGACATGTCTCTTGGGGTCTTGCTTCTTTTACCCCACCTTATTATACATTGCCATTGGACTGTGTTGTAGAGCACACCCGGAGTTTAACCCTTCTTACTGCTGAGTGATCACCCCTCTACTTGAGGGACCTCAAGTTTGTGAAACTCATGAATAGAGAGCTTCTCTGAATTTTCTTGCACAAGTTTTTGTGTCAGTGCAGGTTTCCGTTTCTTTGAGTAAGTATTTAGCAATGGAATGAAGGCTCCCAGGGAAGTGTGTGTGTGTGTGTGTGTGTGTGTGTGTGTGTGTGTGTTGTGTTTTCACCTCTATAAGAAACTACTGGGGCTGGAGAGATGGCTCAGCAGTTGAGAGCACTTGCTTCTCTTGCAGAGGACTCAAGTTTGGTTTCCTGCATTGTTGTTTACGATCGTCTGTCACTCCAGTTGCAGGAGATCTGAAGCTCTCCTCTGACCTGCACACACGCAGTGCACAGGCATACATGCAGGCAGTTTAAAAAGGTTTTTGTTGTTGTTTTGTTTTCTTGTTTTTTTTTTTTTTGAGACAGAATTTCTCTGTGTAGCTTTGGATGTCCTGGAGCTCACAATGTAGATCAGACTAACCTCAAACTCTGAGTAATCTGCCTGCCTCTGCCTCCTGGGTGCTGGAATTAAAGGTGTGCACCACTGCCATCTGTAAAAATTTTTAACTTTTTAAAAATTTTTATTTATTTTATGTATATGAGTACACCACCATTGCTGTCTTAAGACACACCAGAAGAGGGCATCAGATCCCATGACAGATGGTTGTGAGCTACCATGTGTTTGCTGGGAATTGAACTCAGGACCTCTGGAAGAGCAGTCAGTGCTCTTAACCGCTGAGCCATCTCTCCTGCCGAATTTTTAAACTTTTAAGAAATTATTTTTAAAAATTTTAAAGAAGAAACTGCTAAAGCCATCTTCCAGAGTGACTACCAATTTGTATTCCTGCCAGTTTACTCGATAATCTCAGTTCTTAGCTAAAACTTTATAATTGGATATGGCTTTTTATTCTGTTTTGAGAAAAGGGCTTATGTGGGCCAAAGAAAGTATGTGTGTGTGCACAAGTGTGTTTGTGTTCTTGTGTATGTGCGTGTGTGTTCACGGGTGTGTGCATGTGTGCACATGTGCATGCGTGAGTGTGTGGGCATGCATTTGTGTGCATGTATGCAGATGCCAGTGTGTGGAAAGACAGATATCTTCTTTATCAATCTCTATCTAATTTGTTGAGACAGAGTCTCACACTGAACCTAACACCAGCTATTTTGTTTAGATTAGCTGCCCCACGAGCCTCCAGAATCTTCTGTCTTCACCTCCCACATTAGGGTTACAGGTCTGGGCAGGTAGCCATGCCTGGCCTTTTCATATGGGTGCTGGTGATCCAGACTCAGGCCTTAATACTTGCATAACAAGTACTTTACCCACTGAACCATTTCTCAGTGTCCCCTATCCCCTACATTTTATATCTACTGTACATTATTTTATAGCTCCTATTAAATTTGTTCTTTGATGGATATATATTTAAACATATAAAATTATATATGTATTTGTATATAAATTTACAAATATATATACATACATATGTATATATACATACACACACATATATACGTATATATATGTATACATATGTATATATGTATATATACATTTATTTGGTTCCTATCACCCTCACTCTATCAACCCTCCTCCAGAAGTCTTCTCACATCCATGTCATTTTGTTTTGTTCTGTGACCCATTGAGTTTTATGAGTTTGGAGCTATCCTTAGAGTGTCTTAGGCTCACAACTGAATACAATGGTGCCCCTCCCCCAGATTTTATCAGTCCAGCAGGGAGGGGTAGCGCCCAGTGAGCTCTCTCAGTATATATGCTGTGTACTTTATTTGAGCTGGTTCCCTGAGAAACAGTCCCCTGCTGTGTGTCAGTCCAAAGCCCTTTAGACTGGTGACCATGTCACAGCCTCCACCCTTTCTCTCAGGTGTCCCGTGAACGTTCTATTGCATGTGAGTTTATTTACAGATCCTCACATTTCTCTGCTTCTGCCTGTGCTAGGACTTACGCATACAGAATCATGGTGCTGAAAGCATTCACTGTGAAAACATTACTCTGACTGTAAGTCATCTTTTCTCTTGCCCGCTAAGCATCGGGTTGTCATCGTGAATTGTGAGCTGGCTCCTCCAAGCAGACTTTGGGTGGTGGACAGTTGTTGTATGTAAAGCACTCTGACTTTTGGGCCCATTGAAATCATGGCCTCTGCCTTGTTCTTAGGCTCTTTGCATATTTTAGGAGACAGATGTTGGAACAATGATACTTGTTCTTTTGTGGAGTGTGCACTGGAAGCATGCCGGAAGGTGGGAAGGCAGGGTACATGCCAGCAGAGGCTTCAGAGAGCCGCCTGCATTGCTTCTTTTTTTATCGTCTAAAATATGTTGAGGATTAAAAGTCCTTTTTAATATTTATTTTGTGTGTTGGGAATGTGTGCCCTGGTGTATGTGTGGAGGTCAGAAGGCAGCTTGGGGGAATAGGTTCTCTCCTACTGTGGGGGCTTCAGAGAGCCAATGCAGGTCACTGGGTGTGGTGGCAAGCAAATTTACCCAGAGAGCTATGTCTCAGCTTGTGGTTATTGTTTTGTTTTTAATTTATTTTATTACATGAGTACATTGTAGCTGTCTTCAGACACACCAGAAGACGGATCCCATTACAGATGGTTGTGAGCCACCATGTGGTTGCTCAGAATTGAACTCAGGACCTCTGGAAGAGCTCTGGAAGAGTGGTTAAGATGGCTCTTAACCGCTGAGCCATCTCTCCAGCCCCGTTTTGTTTTGGTTTTTTGTTGTTGTTTTTGTTTTCTTAATGGCTGTAATAACTGTATCTAGAATAGCAATCTCTATGATCTAAATAATATATTCTATGATACTATATTATAACCCCTTAAGAAGTGATTTCATAGAACAGAATGATTTGCTCAGAGTTTGTACAGTAAGATGTGTCCAAGCTGTATTGTTCTCAGGGAGAAGAGGGGAGACTTCCCTGAGTTTGAGAGAGAGAGAGATGATGCAGTAAGTTAATTCGGGAAGCCTGTTAGATGCCTGTTGTATGTACTACTTATTCCTGGCAACAGACAGACAGGAAGATACATTTCTGAACTAGAAAAATGTATATAGTCTTGGTAAGAGACCAGGACCTAAAGAAGTTAAGAAACTTAGAACATTCTGTTTTTTAAAAAAAAAATTTAAATTACATTGTGTGTGTGTGTGTGTGTGTGATCTGTGTGTGGTAATGTGCACTTGAATGTTGGTTTCTGTGGAGGCCACAAGCTATTCCTGTAAGCTCTCCTGGAGCTGGAGTTGCAGGTGGTTATAAGCTGTCCTACCTATGTGCTTGGAAGCCAATTCAGCTCCTATGCAAGAACAGTACATGCTCTGAACCACTGAGCCATCTCTCCTTCTCCATCTTGCCCACTCTTGAAGCTATAATTTTGAAAGGTACTTCTTGGCTGGTTTATACCTACTGATCCCTTTATGCTCTGATTAGACAATTCCCAGATATCTCTGACTGACTTCTGGGCAGGCTCTGAGTACAAGGGCTTGCCAGGAAGTGAGATCTGATGAGGCCCAGTTTTTACTGTTGATTTGAAACACCAGAGACATAGAAATAAACTAAGTTAATAGGTATAAAACTCAATAACCAATCTCTGAATTTGTGGGTGTGAGAGAGTCAGAGTTAGAAATCTGAGGAGCTGCTGACAGATTTCCCCCAAAGCTACTGATTGGAGGCTTAAAGATAGTGGGGACTGAAAGCACTGGAAAGTGGCTGCTGGCTGCTACCTGTGTCCCCCTGCCATCTGGGATCCTGCTGGGACAAGTAGGACAGTGGTGCTTGCCCACCCTGGACCTGGAGCTCAGTGCTGACCTGCAGTGCTGGGTCTGGAGCTCAGTGCTGACCTGCAGTGCTAGGACCTGGAGCTCAGTGCTGACCATGCATCAACATCCCAACTGATATTAGTGTAAGAACACTTTATATGCACATTTTATCAGCAGCTTTAAAAAGTCAGTAACATTTTCTTATACCGAGAAGAGCCTATAAAGTTGTTATGTTACCAAATGAATTATTACAAATTATATATCTATGATTTTTAATTTAAAAAGCAATATATATATTAAGTATTTCATTTACCCTGGTGGTGGCAGCTGTTTCTCCTCCTCCTTCTTCTTTGAGATAAAGTCTCTTTCTCTATTTTTGGCTGGCCTCAAGTTCACAAAGAATCCACCTGCCTCTGCCTACTAAGTGCTGAGATGAAAGGATTGTGCCACCACGCCTAGCTTTTAAGATGCAGGAATGTCCTACTGACTTAGTATGCAAGCTAATGTTGGCACATCCACTTAATTGGTGATATATTATTTCCAGTGTGCAATCACTTCTAGGTTGCTTTCTGATCCAGTAAAAGTTTGGGGACCGGTTTCATCTGAGCAGCCTTTACAGCCCTGACTGTAAATCATAGAAAATGATTAAGTGGTTAGATGAAGAGGAAGTCACAAATCAAATGGGCACTTACATTTATTGTGTTTGCAAGGTTGTTTTTGAGGACGGCGCATGTTTTGGAGGCCCTGTGTCCGAGCTGTTTTATAGAGCTGTAGCCTCTTAACAGCATGACTTTAAGGGCTCCTTGTGCAGCTCTTGGCTTGTTTAGGTAGACCGTGAAGGGAGGTCAGGTTTCACGAGGAGGCTGTTGGCTTGTAAAGGCATACCCTTCTCGCAGAAACCAAGTCCACGTCAGGAAGCAAGCTGAGAATTCGGTGAGGATATTTAAATTTGCCACTTAAATAAAGAACAGAAAGTGTGGACAACGAAAAGATTCCGCCATGAAGTCTCAGAAGGCTCCAGCACACAGTAAAGGGCTTATTCACTTACTCAGCTTTAAATGCCATTAAAAAAAAAAATCAGCGCGGTAAAAGTGCTTGTCATGCAGGCCTGAGGACCAGAATTCATATCCCCAGAAACCCAAATTACTGTAGGGTTAGGGCAGCAGCCTGCCTGGAATTCCAACCCTTGGAGGAGGAAATATCCCCAGAAGTGGCTATGAAGAGTCAAATTCTCAAGCTCTGGGTCTTGATGGAGAGACCCTGCTTCAGTGGCTGAGATGGGAGAGTGAGGGTGATTCCAGATGTCAGCCTCTAGCCTGCAGGTGCATGTGAGTATATATGTGCCCATACACATGAAAACATACAAACATATACAGATATACATCATACACACAAGAGAAAGAGAAAAAGAAATAATCAGAATAGAACCAGGCTGCCTTCAAGCTTGTAGTCCTCCCTCCTCAGTCTGAGTATGTGTCACAAGACCTGACCAGTTTTTGTTTTGTTTTTTGTTTTAAAGATATATGGCTTATTAAATAAATTTTAAACTAAGGCAATTTAATTTACATCTTTCCTCTGTAAAGATGAGATAATAGCTTCAGTAAATGTCAGTAAGCATAAGGTTTTATTTGTTCAGTTTTGCCATGAGGATGGGGTTTGGAAACCTTGTGCATGCTGGGTAAGTAAGTACCCTACCCACTGAGCTGCCTCATCAGTTCCAAGCAGAGATTTAAAGGTACTTCTGGTCAGAAACTCAGGGATTTGACACACAGTCTTAGACAACTAGAAAGCCAGTGCATGTTGGCCTGTTCTGAGCAGTGCTGCTCAGAGATACAGAATTCATATACAGTCCTGCTAACCACCAGGCTTCAGATCTCTGTGCCCACCTCTTAGATAGCTGAATATTAGGATAACACAGCTACAAGAATTTAAAAAAAAAAAAAAGACTATATTCTACTCATAACTCAAGACCTAACAACAAAACATATGTCAAGCTCTTGTGTCATAAAAGGCTTGAAACCTGTGTTGTGACGTTCTGTACTTTACCTCCTCAGCATTTATGGCAGTTTGAACTCCCAACTTGCACAGCAATTTAGTTAAATACCTCTTTCTACTCTCAGACAGATTCCTGAATGCAGCCCTCTTTGCTTTGTCTTTTGTTGGATTATTGCCACCTGGAGAGCACCAGACACCAGATAAATATTTGTTGAATGAGTCGGTAAACTTAGGAGAGACCACTTTAGTCTAAAAGCTTGCTGAAATGAATATGGTTTAAATGTTTTTCCAGTTAGGAGTCAGTGAATCTAGCCTGTTATTGTATAATTCAGAGCCGATCCATGTGGCTTGACACTGGATAGATGAGTCCTGAAATTGTGTGAACAGCAGGGTTGATGTTAATGTATGATTCATGGAAATTGGTTCCTTTGCATTATAATTTTGCAGAATATCTATAAGAGCAGAGATACATTTTGTTGGTGGGAGTAGGTATTTTATATTCAAATCATAGCAATGTGGAAGGCTTTATAGACTGGGTCCTGGCTAACTGGGGCATTCATTCTTAACATGCATGAGGCCCTCGGTTCGGTGCCCGGAGATGTTACCTATACCTTTATACAATTTAAAATGACTGCTTTGAGTTTGGTTTTGAAGTAATTGATGCCACATTGCTTTTCTCACCTCCACCAACTAGCCTGTTGACAGTACCCAGTCAAGAACACTTAAACATAAATATTTGGCATTAACTATTTCATTCTTTCTTTGTAATGCACTAAGGACATGTATATTCTATTTGTACAGTACCTTAATTAACCAAAACTTATTTTTTGCTTTGAGACAGGGTCTCACTATGTAACCCTGGCTGGCCCAGAACTCACTATGTAGACCAGGCTAGCCTTGAGCTCACAGAGATCTGCCTGCCTCTGCCTCCCCAGCACTGGGATTAAAGACAGTATTTATTTTTTTGAAGTGTGCATGTGTGGGGTGTGTGTGTGCAGGTCCCTCGGAGGTCTGAGGTGTTAGCGGTTAAGAGTCACCTGATATGGATGCTGGGAAATGAACTAAGAGTTTCTGTGGTGCATTGTGCTTTTAACCACTGAGTATGACGGTACTTTCTGACAGCATTTAAATTGGAGTTGGTTTTTATGTGTATGTGATACACATGTAGCTTTGGATAGCAGGTTGAGCTGTGGAGGCCCTTAGTAGATGAACGTCAATGTGAGTTAAGAACTGCTTCAGGAGTGGAACATACGTGTAAAGGGAGTTATGAGCATATTTGTAAAGGGAATTATCAGTTACTTTTCTCGTCACCATAATAAAATGCCTGACAAATGCAACTCAACAAAGAAAGGGTTTGTTTTGATTTACAGTCGTGGGTAGTTTATGATGTCAGGAATCAGGGCATCGGGAGTGTAAGGTCACCCTGCATCTATAGTCAAGAACCAGAGAGAGGCACTTGCTGGTGCTCTCCTCCCATGCTGCTTTTCCAGTTACAGACAGCTTCCTGTTCCAGGCAGGGACTGCTGGCACAGACAGCTGTACCCAGCTTTCTATGTGCTTTCTAGGAATCATCTCAAGCCTGCACAATACATACTGGACCAGCCCCAACTTCCCAGGTCTTTAGTAGGTGAATAGCAGTGGTGGTCTGCAAGTCAGTCTAGAATTCATGAGTTTGTAGATCAGTGTCCTAGAAAGTAACCATCGAAAGGAAAAGTTGGGGCCAGCAAGATGGCTTAGTGAGTAAAGGTGTTTGCTGCCAGGCCTGAGTTCTTGAGTTTGATCTCAGGACCTACATGGTAGAAGGAAAAAACCAGCTCCCACTAGTTTCCCTGTAATCATCATATTCATGGTGTGGCGTATGTGTACCCCCTCATCCCAATACACACAGAATAAATAAAACGAGTTAGTTTTTTTTTTTTTTAAGGAAAATATGTATTGGTATTTAGAGTTTGATATTCTTGGAAGTGGTTCTAGAACTTTTAGTGTTACTCTTTATATTTTTAAAACTTTTTGAGGACTCCAAAACTTTCATGTCACTTATCTTTTTTTTTTGCTTGTTTTTGTTTGTTTGGTTTGGTTTGGTTTGAGACAGATTGGTAGCTCTGGTGGGCCTAGAAATCACTGTGTATACTAGGCTGGCTTTAGACTCACAAAGACCCACCTGCTTCTGCCTCCTGAGTGCTGGGACCAAAAGGCATGTTGCATCATGCAGAACACTTAAATCTATTGCTAAAACGTATATATTATTAAACTGGCTGATTTAATGATTAGACCTTCATCATTTTAAATATGAAAACATTGTTTCATTACTTATTAATGCAAATAACACATTAATATAATTTCCAAAGATAGAAATAAATGAAAGGAATATTACTATCAGTTTTGCTTTTACAAAACTTTTATTTTTATTTCTACGTTTATGTGTGTTTGCCCACACGTATGTTTATGCTCAGTGTGCATGCAATACCTGAGGGGAACAGAAGAGAGCATGATGACTTCTTGAACTGGAGTTAGAGACAGATGCAAGCTACTTGATATGGGTGCTTGGAGCTCAACCCAGGTTGTCTGCAAGAGCGGCCAGTGCTCTTACCCACTGCGCCATCTCTCCAGCCTTAGTCTTGTTTATACTTGTATAAACCTGCTTACTTTGCTTAAGAAGACCATGTATAGTGTGCTTCTGAACTGACTGGGTCTGCTGCAACACTTTCCCATCTTGTAGATCTTGGAAAACTCTATACACCCAAGAGAAAAGAGCTAAGAAGGCAAGTGATGGTTATTTGGAAAATGATTTTTACACTGAGGATCTACTGCATGGTGCTTTCCCACAGGAATAAAAATATTTGTTCCTGACACGAATGAAGAATAACTTAACCTCATTCCAGAGTTTTGAAAGTAAATCCTTCTGATAATATTTTGACTGCTATAGGCCTCTAAAGACCAGTAAGCTGTCTACAGAAATGTACAGTTGAGCCCAAAGCAGAATTTAGCTGCCTTCTGCCCTTTTGCCCCTTCCAATCTAATGGAGTGTAACCCTTGCTTCTTCACATTTCCTTTCTGATTTCTGTCTCTATTGATTAACTGTGAAGGCATTTTGAACTGGAGTCTCAGGAAGGAAGTTAGTTCATCCTTGGGGTCCTTCCTGTCTGTGTGTCTTGGAAGGCTTAGCTGAGGGGAGGGTCACTTCCATAGACACTGGGGATGGGTCTGTGGAGGCCTGCGTAGTATAGGAAAGAAGAATCGGCTCTAGAAACATCAACACTTCAAGATTTCTCTCTGCTTTGGAAATGCATGAGCTAAAACCGGCCTTTGTGGTTCTCTTTGTTTTCCTCACCTAAACCGTTATCCCGCCTCCCCCTGAGGAGTCA
Source organism: Arvicanthis niloticus (assembly GCF_011762505.2). Classification (NCBI taxonomy): domain Eukaryota; kingdom Metazoa; phylum Chordata; class Mammalia; order Rodentia; family Muridae; genus Arvicanthis; species Arvicanthis niloticus. Next base: position 18,698,897 of record NC_133435.1, read on the forward strand.
GTACTCTGGTTCTCCGTTCCTCTTTAAATTCCACTGGACTTGTGAGACTCCTCTTTTTGGTTCATCCTGGGGCATTGCTGGCTGGCTTCATCTGAAATATCTATAATATTCTTCCTGTTCCTTCACATCCTGTGAATACAGGCTGCCGTTCTTTCCCTCTGTGCTTGTGTTGTGTTGCCCCTCTTGCCTCAAATTATATGTTCTCCACTTTGGAATCCAGTGGGGTTTTCAAAAGCCAATCCATAGAGATAGTTTTGATCTGGACAGTTTGTCTTTATTATATTTTGAAAAAAATATTTTATTTTTAATTGTGGTGTGTGTGTGTGTGTGTGTGTGTGTGTGTGTGTGTATGTGTGTGTGTGATATGTATGCATGCTAGAACTAGAGTTACAAGCAGTTGTGAGCTGCCTGGTGAGGGTTCCAGGAATCGAACTCAGGTCCTCTGCAAGAGCAACACTTGCTCTTAACTTTTAAGCCATGTCTCCATCCCTAGTTTGTCTTTAGTTTCCCTTCCCCCCAATATCCAGTAGAATCAGGTCTGTACTATACTGTTGAGTTTATAATTAAATACTGTTTTGGATAATTATTTTTCTTTCAGTTATTTCTTTGTTTTCTCTCTAATAGATAGTTTCCTAAGACTATGTTCGGAGTTTTAAGTTCTCAGAGTTTTAAGTTCTCAGAAAAACAGACTCCCTAATTTGTGCCCCTTTCCTTTTTTCAAATTATTCATTAAATCATCTTTGTCCTACTTAAATTAGATTGGTTCAGCCCTGGTGATGTGAGGCAAAATGTCATTTCTGAATGTGCTTCTGTGTGCTTATTCTAAATTTGTCCAATTTTGTCCTAGCTATCTCTGCATTTGAAGTCCATCCAGTATCTACTGAAGTCCATGAAGGGGGAGTTGCTAGATTTTCGTGCAAGATTTCATCAACACCCCCTGCAGTCATAACGTGGGAATTTAATAGAACAGCCCTGCCTATAACCATGGACAGGTAAACAGTGTCTCTATTTGGACATGACACATGAGTGATGAGGACTTCACGGGGCGGCGGAGTCAGAGGTGGAAGACACGGTGGCATAGTTCATTTAGGGCAGCAGTAGTTGATTTCCTAAGACATTTCTAACTTGGTGGAGAATCACATTATTATGACTGGAGAGATGGATCAGTGACTCAGAGCACTTGCTTCTCATGCAGGGATCTGGGTTCAGTTCCTAGCACCCACACTAAATCCCACAAAGACTCATAGCTCTAATTTCAAGAGGTTTGGTACTTCTGATCTGCTCCCAGCAGTGTAGACATATGGTACATGAACACATGCGCGTGCGCGCGCACACACACACACACACACACACTAAACATTAAAAAAAAAAAAAGGTTTGATCCTGCCTGCTCTGAAGTATACATAAGTTGTTTGTTTGAATATTAGAACACTAAGATGTGGGGGATTGTGCAGTATTTTATTGAAAGAAAAGAAAATTCTAATTCAAGAGCATCTTGAATCTTCTTTGTTTGTTTTTCTTTTTGAGACACAGGTATTTTCAGTGCAGCCCTGGATGCTCTCATTTGATACTTACATCTGCTAAATTATAATAAGTACTTGTTTTCCATAATTAGGCCATTATGTTTCACTAAGGACAGCAAGCTTTGTATATTCAGTAAAAACACTACATTTCATAACACATAGTGGTTTGGAATCTAAGCCAGGCTGCCTCAGATATTGTTCAGTGGTGCTGTGTGACAGTATGTCCCGGTTGATGTGCGTGTGCGGCAAGTTCAGAAGTGAAGTCACATGTCGCAGGGGTCAGCTCACCAGAAGCAGGTCATTGCATGTTTCATGTTGAACTGACTTTAATTGTTACACATGAAGATGTGTTTTTCCTTTGTCAGTTTTTTATGACTCTACACATTCAGTTTTGTATCATATGTGGGGTTGTGGCTCTGTTTCAGAGGCTGGGTCATGGAGAATAAATAACTCTTAGAGAAGTTTTTAAAAAAACAAAAAAGCCAGGATTTTGAGAATAACTCGTACTAAGATCTTAGTCACTATCAGCCAAATCAACAGAAGAATGTTAACAGGACCTCCTTTGTAAAATTAATGTGCTGAATTAAACAGACTGTGTGCTGCAGAATTATTTTCATTTCAGAGACCTGTCTTGACCCAAATGAAATAATAGAATCGAGCTAGTGTTTTTACTAGTGTTGTTTTTCAGGGCTGGGGACTGCATCTATGGCCTCCTACGTGCCAGGCTGGTGCTCACCACACCCCACCAAGGTTAAAATGTTAGAAAGGCTTTTACAGTATTGTTTCTAGTTTGGTTAAAAAGGTTGAATGTGTTCATTTCTGTCAGCATTTACATTTAGGAGCTCTAAAGAACTACAGACAGTTCAGTTACTTTTCTTGTCTCAACAGGGTGACTGCCCTGCCATCAGGAGTGTTGCAGATCTACGATGCTAGCCCGGAGGATGCTGGGAATTACCGCTGTGTGGCAGCTACTGTAGCTCATAAACGTAAAAGCATGGAGGCCTCGCTAACTATAGTTCCAGGTACCACTAAAGTGGTTTTTGTTCATTCTCTCCCATTTTGATGAGAGTTTTGATTATTACATCTGCTTTCCTCCTGGCTGTAACAGCTCTCTGTCCATCAGTATTTTGATGACGTTTAAATGTTTGTAATAGATTTGGTTTAGGTTTGGTGCTTCCTAGGCTGTACCCCATCCTAGCCTTGAACTTCTATCCCTTTTCTTCTGCTATGCCTGGACTGTAATCTATTTAGAACATTGAATGATTGCTTTACACATTTTTCACTTTTTGTTTGTTTGTTTGTTTGTTTTCAAGACAGGGTTTCTCTGTATAGCCCTGGCTATCCTGGAACTCACTCTGTAGACGAGGCTGGCCTTGAACTCAGAAATCCGCCTGCCTCTGCCTCCCAAGTGCTGGGATTAAAGGCGTGTGCCACCACTGCCCGGCCATTTTTCACTTTTTAAAAAAGATTTATTTATTTATGTATGTGAATACACTGTATCTAGCTGTCTTCAGACACACCAGAAGAGGGCATCAGATCCTATTACAGATGGTTGTGAGCCATCATGTGGTTGCTGGGAATTGAACTCAAGACCTCTGGAAAACCAGTCAGTGCTCTTAACCTCTGAGCCATCTCTTCAGCCTTTCACTTTCATTTTTAAAAGCACAAAATACAGAAAGAGACAGAAAGATAATGTCCATTGTCAATGAAGCTGTTTCTGATATGATACTCCTCCACTTAAGAAAACCCAAGAAGAAGAAAACACTAAAACAACCCCAGGAGACCGTACTGGAAAATGGAATGGAAGACCCACCTGTCTCTTTGCCTAAAACCAAGAAAAAGAAAGCTTTTCCCAAGGAGGAGTTGGCTATTGGCAGCATAAGTGCTCCCGAGAGAAAGAAATCCTCACCTAAGGAGGAAGTGGCCAGTGAACCAGAAGAGGCAGCAAGCCCCACCCCTAAGAAGAAAAGGAAGATTTCTCTTATATTTTGGTTGTGAGCCTAGCCTTTAACGGCTGAGCCATCTCTCCAGCCCCAAAAGGAAGGTTTCTAAGGAGGAGCCTGAGGCTGCTGCTGGCTGCACAAAGAGCAACAGAAAGAAAAAGGAAAAAGTCCCGGAAAGCACAGGATTAGAACGACTTGCTTGGTGGAAGGGGGCATACTTTATGATGGCAGCTCCTGCCCATAAACCCCAGTAAAAACACAAAACCGGGGGAGGGGGGGAAGAATTAAGTGCTAACAGATATGCATTTGGAGGTATTGTGTAACAGACTTTTTCTGGTGAGACACACGCACCCCAAATGGGGATCCCACTATAGACCAAAGTATGCCACCAAAGTCCAGCGTGGTGAACAAATGAGCTTTACTGGGATTACTTAGAGGAATATGGGTGAGAGGTCACTTACAGGAGCAGAAATGACTCAAAGGCAGCTGCATTGCCAGGCATGCATCCCAAAGTGCATGACAGATCACAAAAGCTGGGACCTGGGGCACACTGCACAGCCTGCAGGCAGCTCAAGAGGTTGGATAGTGACCTTTCTAAGTGACTCATTGGTTGTGTCTCCCAGGGAGCTCACTGAGTTTTTTTCCCAGGTGGCTGTACTTGTTTAAGAGCCTTCTTTGTAGGTTAGCTCCTCGGGGTTACTGTTTATACTCTTGGGGTATGAGGGGTATAGTGAATCTGATCAGTTTCAGGGACTTCCTAAGCTATTTTGAGTTCTTTTCTTTTGGTGGTAATGAGCTTCCCTGAAAGATGGAGTGTTTCAATCTCTGAGGAAATTACTGTACAACAGCAGGGATAATTTAAAAAATGTAGAATTGATTGTAACAGTTACATAACTGATTGAGTTAAATAAATCTTGTGGGTGAAGGGTGAATTGTATATGCTATGAGTTAGACTTTCAATAGAACTTAAACAAATCTTATTTCAAAAAAAAAGAAGGAAAGGGGCTGGAGAGATGGCTTAGTGGTTAAGAACACTGACTGGTTTTCCAGAGGTCTTGAATTAAATTCTCAGCAACCACATGGTGGCTCACAACCATTTGTAATGGGATCTGATGCCCTCTTTTGTTGTATCTGAAGACAGCTACAATGTACTCATATACATAAAATAAATAAATAAGTGAATCTGGAAGGAAGGAAGGAAGGAAGGAAGGAAGGAAGGAAGGAAGGAAGAGCTAGGTAATGGTGATGCATGCTTTAGTCCCAGCACTCAGGAGGCAGAAACAGGCAGATCTCTGTGAGTTCAAGGCCAGCCTGGCCTATAGAGTGAGATTCAGGACAGCTGAGACTACACAGAGAAACTGTCTTGAAAAACAAATCAAAGAAACAAACAAACAAACAAAACCAAACAATGGTGAGGGCTGGGCAGATGGCTTTGTAAGAACACTTGTATAAAATATGAGACCTTGAGTTCCCATCCCAGCCCCCACATAAAAGCTGTGCACCGGTAACCCCAGTGCTGTGGGACTAGAGACAGGAAGGCTGTGATAGCCTGATGGCTGTGTGCCTAGCCTCGGGTTCAGTGACGAACCCTGTCTCACAGGAGTAAAGTGGAGAACCACAAAGCAGGGTATCTGACATCCTCCTCTGGCCTTGAATATGTACATACACATAAACACATATACAGGAAGGAAAGAAGGAGGAAGGGAGGAAGGGAGGAAGAGGAAGGAAAGGACTAAGAGGCAGAGGAAATGAACAGGAAAGAAAAGTAAGCTGGGTGGGGTGACACCCACTGGAATCCCAGCACTTTTAGGGTAGAGACCAGGAGCCTTAAATGCATAGGGAATTGGAGGCTAACCTAGGCTACGTTGAGATTCTATCTCAAAAAATGAAAGAATAAATGGGAAAAGAAATAAGAATCGTTGTTTTAATAGTCTTATGATTTATTTATGTATTCTGCCTTTTCCTGCCCAAAGCTAATGAGACCAGATCCTTCTACATGCCAACCATTATAGCCAGTCCACAGAATGTAACCGCGTCTCTACATCAGACAGTTGTGCTAGAGTGTATGGCCACAGGATACCCTAAGCCCATCATTTCCTGGAGCCGTCTTGGTAAGCCGTCCTCACTGGGGGTGGGAGTCAAGGAAGTCTTTCCTTGACTTTTATTCCTTTTAATGAAACTGATAAAATGTGTTTTTTATAGAGAAGACACAAATTTGGCAGTTGCATCTGAACAACTTTGTTTTAATTTTGTAGCATAAAGAGAGTTTATGCCCCAGAAAAATTGCTGTTTCTTAATGATTGATTTCATGGATAGTGATCTTTTGCTATAATTTCAGATGAAATGCCTTGCCTCAACTTCCATGCTTTCTTTGAAATAGATCACAAGTCTATTGATGTTTTCAATACTCGGGTACTTGGAAATGGCAATCTCATTATATCAGACGTCAAGCTACAGCATGCTGGAGTTTATGTTTGTCGGGCCACCACCCCAGGCACACGCAACTTTACAGTTGCTATGGCAACGTTAACTGTATTAGGTATGCATTCTTTCTATAGTCAGAGAAATTTGTGTTTTAATGTTTGCCATTTTAATTTCTTTTGTGGTTTTCTTCTGTAAGGCTTTGTTTTGAATTGTGTGTGTGTGTTTGTGTGTGTGTGTATATGTATGTATGTATGTATGTATGTATGTATGTATGTATGTATGTATATAGGTGTATGCATGTCAATGCAGTGCCCAAAGAGGCTATCCCCTGGAGCTGGAGTTACAGGAAGTTGTAAGCTGCCAGTGTGGGTGTTGGGAGCTGAACTTGGGTTCTCTGTAAGAGCAGCAAATGTTCTTAACCACTAAGGCATCCTCCAGCTCCAGATAGCTTGTTGTTAACTGGAGTTTGACAGCAGTGATAGGGAGGTTAATAATAAGTGTTATAAAACTCAACAGTGAGTTGTAAAGGAAAAAATTAAATTTCTGTGTTAAATACAGCTCTAGAATCATGTCAAAGTCACCATGTTTGTGTGTGTGGCTCCATGCTTCTTATTAAAGCCTCCCTTGTCATCCATCCACATATCTACACACATTTAACAGTATGAAATTAAACTCTCAGTGACTGTATGTGTTCATAAGTGTCCTCCCATGGGGTTTTTTTAGTTAAGATGGGTGCTGAGTATGAGTTTGACGGTGTGTTCACAGGTGGTCTCAGTGAGGGAAAGCGGGTGCTGAACAGAAGACGAAAGCACTCTCCTTATTTTGTTTCTTTTGCTGTGATAAAATACTTTGTATCTATTCCCCCCCCCCAAAAAAAAGACGATTTAGGGGATAAAGGGTTAATTTTAGCTTATAGTTACTTCCAGATTACAGGCCATCATTGTGGAAAAGTCAAAGGAACTTCAAACAGCTATTCCTATCTCATTCACAATCAGGAGGAAAGTGAAATGAATGCATGCATGCTCACTTGCTTGCTTGTGCTCAGCTTGATTTCTCCACTCAATACAGGTCAGGATTCCCTGCCTAGGGAATGGTGCCACCTACAGGGGACTGTATCTTCCCATACCAGTAACCAGGCCTCCACAGGCCAACCCAATGTAGACAGTCCCTTCCTGAGACTCAGTTACCAAGTGATTTTAGGTTGTGTCAAGTTGACACTGAAAGGTACCATTACCTAACTCGTTGTAGGAAACTCAGACTGTCAGTTATCTTTGTACATGGGACTCATCTCATTTTTGTATTCTTTCTTCTTCACTTGTTCTTGTCATTCCTATCGAAGTCACAGAATTTATTTTTTCCCTTTGAAATAGCTCCTCCTTCATTTGTTGAATGGCCTGAAAGTTTAACAAGGCCACGAGCTGGCACTGCACGGTTTGTGTGTCAAGCAGAAGGAATTCCATCACCCAAAATGTCCTGGTTAAAAAATGGGAGAAGGATACATTCAAATGGCAGGATTAAAATGTACAACAGGTAAGCTATGTTATGTAGCCACTGTTTTAAATAAAATAACGCCTAATAATTTTTACATGAAATGGTTACAGTAACATCAAATCGCCATGTATTCTTGACAGTTAACATTAAATGCAAGAAATTAAGGTTTATAGCATTAGTGGGATGTCGATGCTTTTGTATTTTGTACATGGATCCAAAGTGATGTGCTATAATGGACCTTATGCAAACAGTCCCCCAGACAACAGTTCTAGCTCAGGTAGGCCACTGGCCAAGTGACCTCAGCAAACTTGGACTCTGGTACTTAGGTTACTTCTTCCATCAAATGAAAAAAAAAATGAATGAAATAATTTACTTCCTTTTATCTTCTCCAGAGTTCAAACTTAATGACCTTAAGAATGAAACTTGGATGGTCACTGTGGTTTGTGTCTTTAGTCCCAGTATTTGGGAGGCAAAGGCAGGCAGATCTGTGAGTTTGAGGCCAGCCTGGTCTACACCGTGAATTCCAGACCAGCCAGCAGGACTACATGATGAGAACTTACCTTTGAAATATATATATCTAAATTTTTATTCCTGTAACATTCTTATTTAGTTGAATGAAACTTTAAAATTTCTGTTGATCTGAGCTTTGAGTGTGTATTACAAGATGAGTTAAGTATAGAATAGAATAATAAGTAATAAATTAATAAAGTAGTAGCTTTCTTACTAAAAGCTATTTTTTAAAAGGCGATTAAAGTAAAGAGAATTTGGCTACCATAAGTGCTGATGAAGACTGAAAATATAAATCAGAGCAATTTTAAGTAATTAATGTAGATTATTTTTTCACTAGACCTGGTTGTTCTCAGCATGTTTTTGTATAAAGTGAAAGGTGCATTTAACAAAAGGTGCTTTTGAATGTCATTCTTAGGATTTTTTTTATGGTTATAAATACTTCTTTCTTTCCTCAGCAAATTGGTCATTAATCAGATTATCCCAGAAGACGATGCTATCTATCAGTGCATGGCTGAAAACAGCCAAGGATCTGTTCTGTCTCGGGCCAGACTGACCGTGGTAATGTCGGAAGACAGACCCAGCGCTCCTTACAACGTTCACGCTGAAACCATGTCAAGCTCTGCTATCCTTCTAGCTTGGGAGAGACCGCTGTACAATTCAGACAAGGTCATTGCCTACTCTGTACACTACATGAAGGCGGAAGGTAAGCAGCTTACAAACCCTTATAAGTGTCGTTTGCAGTCACGGGTTTCTTTCCAGAGGTTAGAGACATGGCTTAACTGGTGCTTGCCTGGCATGCATGAGGCCCTGGGTGTGATCCCCAGAACTACACAGACCTGATGTGATGGCTCATGCCCGTGATACTAACACTTAGGAAGGAGAGGCAGGAAAATCAGAAGTTCTAGGCCATCCTCGACTACACAGCGAATTTGAGGCCAACCGGGGCTCTATGGGTCCCTAGCTCAACCAAACCACAATAAGTGAAATATTTGTCTTCAAAATAAGTAAAAGCTTACATAATTGTTAAGAGAATTTTCACTCTGGGGACCTGTACAACATTAACTCCTTTCTCTTTCTAAGGTCCAGTGACAAATCAATGATCTGTTCCAAACTGAGATTATAGGGCTTCTGTAGAGACTGTGAGTGAGGAGTTACTGACAGGAGCACAAATAGCCCCCCAAGTGTCACACTGAGATTCTTTATCCCACGGATAATGGCTTTTCTGTAGCCAAATAGATGGCACTCCTTCTCTCCTTGTCCAAGTCTCCTCTAAACTCTATACTGTAGCTCCGTCCTGAGACCTTGAGGCCGTGTGCAATTAAGGCTGAGTTGCATGCACTTCCTGCAGGCTGTGGCTGGACACAGATGCTCAGGTATACATGACCCTCCCCATACTCTTCTTGGGCAGAATGTCAACAGTCAGATAAACCCTGATGTGATGGTCTTTGAGAGCAAACCCAGCTGGTCTTAGAAGATGTTCTTAAGGAGGATGGTTGTTTTTAGACAGGGTCTCACTTTGTAGCCCTGGCTGGCCTGGAATTCATTATGTAGACCAGCTGGTCTCGAACTCACAGAGATTCCTTTGCATCCTGAGTAGTGGGATTAAGGATATACATTACCGTGTCCAGCTAACATGCTATCTTTTAGGGGAATGTAAGCATATGAAATTCTGCATTTTCTTTTGTTTGTTCTTTTTTTTTTTTTTAAAAATCTTGTTTTGGAATTTATTTATTTATTTATTTATTTATTTATTTATTTAGACAGGGTTTTCTCTGTGTAGTCCTGGGTGTTCTGGAACTTTGCTTTGTAGACTAGGCTGGCTTCGAACTCAGAGATCCACCTGCTTTTGCCTCTTGAGTGCTGAGATTAAAGCATGCCTACTACCCAGCTAAATTCTGCAATTTAAAATTTATATATGTTGAATATTTTCATTTTGAAAGAAAAGTAAACACAATAGGGTGGGCTTTAGCTGAATGGTAGATTTCTTGAATAGCAGGTACTGGGCTCAATCCCCAGTACCGCTGAAAGAAAGAAATATTATGAAAAAATATTGAACAAGATACTTTTTGTGATATCTCTTTTACTGTATTAAATTAAATATCAGGAGCTAGAGAGACAGCTCAGTGCGTACAGCACTTGCTCTGTTTCTGCTGAGGACCTGGGTTCTGTTCTCAGAATCCACACCAGGTGGCTTACTACTGTAACCCTAGCTGTAAGGATCCAGCACTCTCTTCTGGTATCCTCTGGTGCCAGGCACGTATGTGGTGCACATACATACATGTAGGTATTACTAGTTCCAATTACTGGTTCCATTTTGGAGATTAAGGGAAAAAAATCCTTTCTACCTTTCTTTTAGGCAAAACTGTTGTAGAAATAGAAAAACTATTCACAGATCCTAGTGATTTCTCTATTGACTTGGGTTTATGAGTGCTAGTACAGAAACAATCTGGTTTTATGCAGCTTACATTATGACTAGAGGGGACATTCAAAGAACTGTGTGATGCTAACACCGGGTGTGGCTGAGACAGGGGATTGGCTCTTGGCTGATGCTGGGTTTTTACACTTTGAAGCAGTGTTTTGAAAATGGATATTTTGAATGTAACTCAAGGGTGCTGGTTGGAAGAAGAATGTTCTGTTTCGAGCATGCTAGAGTGTGTTCATTCTCTCTGCTGACTTAGGAAGGTGAAAGGAAAGCTGGCTTGGTGGGGCCCACGCTTGTTCACCATTGTGCTGGTTTCGTTAGAGCCCCTGCATGCCACTCAGCCTTCTATTCAGGGGCAGAACAAGGCTTTTTAATTTGAACTCAAGGACTTTGTTTAGTAGGTCAGAAATTGTACTATGCAGTTCCTAATTAACGAGCCATTAGCCAGTGTGTTGTGAAACGCCTCTAATCTTGTCTAATTAAAATGCTATGAAGTTAATTCAGAAATGTGGGAAAACTCCGTGCTGGAATGTGCCTTCTGTTTTGTTCATAAATCCAGTGCAGGAGAAGGGGCTGGTGCTGGGAGCGGGTTGAGAGAGTCGACAAGCGCTGCCCGTGACTGCACACAGTGGCTGGCGGTGCCTTGCCTCCTTTCTCTGAGGCTGCACCCCAGGAATTAAGCTCACACGGACAAATCCTCTTCTGTACCTTGCCTTGCACAGTTTATTAAGAATCTCCAAGAATTTGTCTCCCTCTTTAAAAAACTGAATATTCACCATGGGACAAAACATTCTGAGTCCATTCTTCCATTCCGCTTTTAGCATTAAATAAAGACAAGGCCCGTGTCGGCCTGTGTAATATGTTCTCTGGGGGCAGAATGAGAAGCTTTGCAGCCCAGCTTTTCATGTAGATTACTTTTGTAAAAAGCAGACTCTCTGCGTGCCCCACTCTCTGTGTTCCACAGAGAGCCAGAGTTTAAACTGGGACATTTGCTTGATGCATTACAGTATGCTGTTGTGCTGGGCTTTCCTCTCTCACTATTCCTTACAGCCCGGTCCTGTTCTGACTTGATGGTAAATCACCTTTGGAGAAGATGGACTCATTTCAGGAAGTGTCCCAGCCAGTACATTTTTGGTTTTTTGATAAAAAAAACAAAACAAAACAAAACAAAACAAAACAACCCAAACATGGTTACTTTTAGGCAATAAGGAGCTTTTTGTGGACTGAGGGGTTTTGTATGCCGGGTTATAGAAGACAGCGGGGATAAGCGTGAGGGGAAATGGCCTTGCTAATTTCATTTTGAATATTAGTCTTTTTATCATTGTTGTTTTTTTTGTTGTTGTTGTTGTTGTTTTGGAAATAGGGTTTCTCTGTGTAGCCTTGGCTGTCCTGGACTCCATTTATAGACTAGGCTGGTTTCGAACTCATATAGTTTCACCTGCCACTCCCACATGGCTGAATATTTGTCATTTTAAAACATGGATACTTTGGTCTAGGTTTAAATAACGAGGAATATCAGGTGGTCCTTGGAAACGACACAACTCATTATATCATTGATGACTTGGAGCCTGACAGCAACTACACTTTCTACATCGTGGCATACATGCCAATGGGAGCCAGCCAGATGTCAGATCATGTGACACAGAACACACTAGAAGATGGTAAGAAAACACAGTCCTGGGTTATCAAGTGTGAACCTTTGTAGACTTAGTCACGTTCAATGAGTGAGTCTGTCTGGTTAAATGAGAATAGTTATGCCAAACCGCAGGCCTGCTGCTCTCTCAAGTCTCAGCCTTGGGTTTGCCATAACATGATAAAGGATACTTTTAAAAATACTTTATTTTTTGTGTGTGTGTGTGTGTGTGTGTGTGTGTGTGTGTGTGTCCCTCAGTATCCAGAGAGGGCACTAGATTTTTCTGGAGCTGGAGTTGTGAGTCACAGTCAATGTGGGTGCTAGGAATCAAACTTGGGTTCTGTACAAGATTAGTATGTGTCCTTAAATGATGAGACATCTCTCCAGCCCTGATAAAGAGCACTTAAATTTGTGTGTGTGTGTGTGTGTGTGTGTGTGTAGATGCACTTGCCATGGTATCTGTATTTAGGCCAGAGAGCAGTTTGTGGTAATCGGTTTTATCCCTCCCTCTATGTATCTCAGGGATTGCACTCCAGCTGGCAGGCTTTACTGATGAGCCGTCTTTCTGGCTCTTAGAGCACCTTTCCTGTATAGTATACATTTTAAGAGTAAATTTGTATATCGGGCTGGGGATGTATCTCAGTGATAGAGTGCTTGCCAGGCATGTGAGAGATCCACGAGCCACAACTAAAAAACAAACAAAGCAAAAAAGCAAAAAACCCTAAACACTTTGTATTTTCTAATTAGGTTGCCAGTATAATGGATAGAACATGGGTTTTATGGGCAATAAAGAGATGGATACTTGTTGCTCTTGAAGAGGACCTGGATGTACACACACACACACGGACAGAACATTGTCTCTAACTTCAGTTCCAGGGGATCTGATGTCCTCCTGATTTCCAAGGGTACTGCATGCACATAGTACACAGACTTATGTACAGGCAATCACTAGTACTCATAAAATAGCTCTTTTAAAAAGATAGTAGATGGTTTTAAAATAATTAATGATAATGATGATGATGATGATATGAGATTTTTCTACGCAAGAATTCCCCCTCTGCTCAGTGTCTCCTTGCCTGACAGTTCCGTTTATAAAGGGGTCCTGGAGAATTTTCCAAGCTTGGGCTTTCCAGACTTGACACTTTTCCTGCCCTGATTTAATTTAGAGGATGCTACCATACAACATCAGCATACTCACGTTCATACATATACACATAAATAAATAGAATAATTTAAAAAATAATAAGTGAAATTCACATTCATTTTTAAATGAGACTTTTTATACATCAAACTTCTCAGTTGTAACTATGGATTCTGGGCTTCCTTGCTCTCCTGCGACGCACTCTCTTTTACTTCAGACAGATTTTGGTAGACTTATTTGTGACTTTTTCCTCATATAATTAGCAAACACGCCCGTATTCATCACAGCCAACCATCAGCCATGCTTTTGTTGCACCCTCCTTGCATTTCCTTTCTGAAACCCTTCTCCAGCTGGAAGCATCTCCAATGTGACCATGTTACGTGCCATTAAAAAGATTCCATAAATAATGATTATAAATCGTTGTGAACAATATATTCTCTCATTTCACTAGTGCCCCTAAGACCTCCCGAAATTAGCTTGACGAGTCGAAGTCCCACTGACATTCTGGTCTCCTGGCTGCCAATCCCGGCCAAGTACCGGCGGGGCCAAGTGGTGCTGTACCGGCTGTCCTTCCGCCTGAGTGCTGAGAATTCCATCCAAGTTGTAGAACTCCCGGGGACTGTGTATGAATACCTTCTGGAAGGCCTGAAGCCAGACAGTGTTTACCTGGTCCGGATTACTGCTGCTACCCGAGTGGGGCTGGGAGAGTCATCGGTCTGGACCTCACATAGGACACCCAAAGCCACAAGCGTGAAAGGTAACACCTCCCAAGGACTGTTTAGGAAGAGAAAGAATGTTTTTACTTTTGAATTAGAATGTCGCACTCTTACTTACGTGTACTCATGTCTATGTCAATATGAGTATATACGTTAAGATTCTTATTTTTTGTTTTATGCGTATGGGTGTTTTGCCTATATGCACATCTGTGTACCACTTGTTGTGCAGTGCCCACAGAGGCCAAAAGAAGGCGTCAGATCCCTGGGACTGGGTAACTGATTGTTACGAGCTGACATGTGGGTGCTGGGATTCGAACTTTGGTCCTCTGGAAGGGCAGCCCATCCTGCTAGCTTGTCGCTGAAATTGTGAACATTGGGTCAAAGTGTAATGGTTGGACTTTGTAACTTTGGCTTGAAGCCGAGAGGTGTGTGGTGCCCTCCGATGTCCTGTGGACTGTGGGTTACTGACGTGGTGCTGTCTGCCGCTCGCTTCTAGCCCCGAAGTCTCCTGAACTGCACTTGGAGCCACTGAACTGTACTACCATCTCTGTGAGGTGGCTGCAAGACACCGAGGACCCGGCCACCATTCGGGGCTACAAGCTGTTTTATAAAGAGGAAGGGCAGCAGGAACACGGACCTATCTTCCTTGACACTGGTGACCTGCTGTATACGCTCAGTGGCTTGGGTGAGTGTGTCTGTACCATGCAGACCCTTTATCTTCCTGCTGTGGCAGGCTGAGGAAGGGCTTTCTGGGTGTTCGAGAGTTGACTGGGTACTGCAAAGAGTGGATTTCTCTGTGTCAGTGACAGCTCTCCTTACGTTGGCAATGTTGTTTTCCCCCTTTCCTCTGGCGCTGGGTGTCTGTTTCTCCTGTTAACCATCACTTTTGATACATCACTCTTGATTTGTTATTAGAGGTATTCAGTGGATATAGACCAGGGTTATAGGGGCTTGGCAAGATGGCTTAGTGGTGTTCCTGCTTGATGACTGGAGCTCAATCCGCTGATGTCAGGGTGGAAGGAGGGACTGACTCCTAAAGTTACCTTCTGACCTCCACATGTGCATGACACTCGACGCCTACACTCACATTTAAACACATCTGTCCACACACACATAAAGAATACGACTGTGGAGTCAAGACTTTGCAAAATGGTTGAATAATAGTAAGTATGCTTAACTTAGAAACTGCCTGGCTGGCCAGGCAGTGATGGCGCACGCCTTTAATCCCAGCACTTGGGAGGCAGAGGCAGGCGGATTTCTGAGTTCGAGGCCAGCCTGGTCTACAGAGTGAGTTCCAGGACAGCCAGGGCTATACAGAGAAACTCTGTTTTGGAAAAGAAGAAGAAGAAATTGCCTGGTTGCTATGTTGGTATAAAACAATTTACATAAATGATATATAATAATGACATGGCCTCTGTCCCATGCCATGACTGTGAATATTACTTCATGGACTCAGACACACTGAAGATAAAACACTGACCTGTGTTTGGCTTCATCTGTGTCTTCAGAGACACTGGCTTGCCCTTATTTTCTTTGCTTTACTTTGGGAAGGAAATCCATGATGTAATTGTGTTTAACAAATTATGAAATTGGGCTGGGGATATGGCTCAGTGGTGGACGACTTGAGTTGCCTGCATGAAACCCAAGGTTTGCTACCCAGCTCGGTAATGGGGGTTGGGGGAAGGAGGTAGAAACACTGAGACAGACAGAGACAGACACACTGGGAGATCAAAAGAGACCCACTAGACTGTCGTGGCATCTTATACACACAGTAGGAGTTTATGAAGCCCTTTGGCTTTTCCTTTTAGATTGTTAGCCCTTGGAGGCACTCTAAGGGGAGAGGCCTAGCAGTCTTCGTGTGGGTCAGTAGGAAGTGCTTTGAATCTATCCCCAGATGTAGGGACATAGAGCTCCTCCCATGGTCCCTTGCCATAGATTTCCAGATGGTGTTTTGCGTGTAATCTTGTTATTCCATTTTTAATCGAATCTGCATTCAGTTAAATAAATTTACTGTCCATCTCTGTGGCGAAGCTTATAAAGGATGAGGGGTGACATATGGTCCAAGTGGAGCTTCCTCCATCTACTGGTTACGATGATGTTAACCCAGCCTCTAGAGCCCCAAGCCTTTCATGTTTATGTCCCCCTCTGGCTTCTCAGTGTGCCCTCCCTTTGCATGAGCTCGTCGTTGATGAGAGAGGACTTGTTGGTTTTGTTTCCTAACAGGCTATGAGAATATTGATGCAAAGCTGTAGATCAGGGCTGGAGGTGGCTCAGTGGTTAAGAGCAGGTACTAGTCTTGCAGAGGACCAGAATCTGGTTCCTGAATCCATATGGCAGCTCACAATCACCTGTACGTGCCAGTCCAGGGGCTCACCTGCACTGACACATAGACACTCTGCAGTCCAGGGGCTCACCTGCACTGACACATAGACACTCTGCAGTCCAGGGGCTCACCTGCACTGACACATAGACACTCTGCAGTCCAGGGGCTCACCTGCACTGACACATAGACACTCTGCAGTCCAGGGGCTCACCTGCACTGACACATAGACACTCTGCAGACTCATAAATAAAACTACTTGTTATGAGCTAGAGCTATGGCTCAGTGGTTAAGAGCACTTGCTGCTGTCCTGCTGCTGTCCTGCTGCTGTCCCAGAGGACACAAGCCCTCATGTGGCAGCTCAAAACCATCTGTAACTCCAGTCCCAGGAAATCTGACAACCTCTTCTGACCTCCAATGGCACCAGGTCATACACACATACCACATAGACATCTATGCAGACAAAACATTCATGTATGAAATGAATAAATGTTCAAAAATATACAAGAAAACCATCTATAGATCAAACTCAGTGCTTAGATTTTTTTTTTTTTTTTTTTTTACTGTTAAAGAACTTGAAATATGTAGGAGAAATAGAGCGCCATTCCTCAGCATGGTTCTGGGGTACACATTCCAGCTCGTTTACACTAAAGAGTCAAATAACTGGTTAGAAAACAAAAAATAAGAGACGCTCTGCTCTTGGAAGACACTGAGAAATGTTGCATGAAGACTTTGGCAGTAAGCTGGGCATGGTGGCGCACACCCGTGATCCCAGCACTATGGAGAAGGAGGCGAGAGGCTGAGGAGTTCATCTTCAGCTGTGTAGCAAGGCCAAGGGCAGCCTGGGAATACATGACACCATGCATGCCTCAGGAAAAAAACAAAATAAAAGCACCAACAGTTAAAAACAATTCTTGAACATTTTATTAAGATTTGGTTTATTATTATTTTTGTGTGATGTGTATGTATCTGTGTGGGACTATGTACATGTGAATGCAGGTGCCCCCAGAGGCTGGAAGGGAGCGTCAGATCTCCTGGCGGTGGGTGAGCTGCCCTGTGTGAGTACTGAGGGTTCAGATTGGAAGAGCAGTGTGTGTGCTCTTCACTGCCGAGCCATCTCTCCAGCCCCAATTAGTTAACGTTTAAATTTTTTCCAGAGATGTATATAGATAATCTATGAATGGAATAGATAAGGGAAAGATGAATATACACAGAAGTATTCATTAATTCATTCATTTGGAGAGAGATAGAGGAAGGCCCACTGATTTTTTTTTTTATAACTCTTACACTCTCCAAATAATAGCTTTCAAAACTATAAATCATTCTTTCCTCTTATATTTTAAAAATTAGTTACATGGGGCTAGGGAGATGGCTAATGTAAAGGGCTTGAAGAGCTGAGTTCGAACGCCCAGAACCCACACATAGCTGGACATGGTGCCATGAGCCTGTTATCCTAGTGTGCCTATGAGGAGATGGAGATGGAGGCAGAAGACTCTCAGAAGCTCTCAGGACAGCTAGCCTGCTGTGCCCGGGGTTAGGGGTGGGGTTGATAGGAGATCCTGTCCCAAACAAGGTAGTGGTGGAGGGTACTGACACCTGATGAAGCTGTCCTCTGACTTTCACACATACACGTGGCAGGTGTGCGTCTTCCTCCACACACATGGATGTGTGAGTGGACAGACACACAGACATATACACAGAGAGATTTTTTTAAAAAAATCAGTCTGCTTCTGCTGTTTTTGCTATGACATCTGTTATGTATGCTGTGTGAGGGAGATCCACTTAAAGTCACTCTGTGTGGGGGAGTACACATGTTTACTCGTGTGCTTAGGTACCCGTATGCATACATGTGCAGAAGCTAAAAGTCCGTGTCAGTTGTCTTCCTCTGCCTCTCCACCTTACTTTTTTTGAGACAAGTTCCTTCATTGAACTTGGAGCTCACCAGTCAGCTAGAGAAGCTGGTTAACAAGCCCCAGGGACCTCCTGTCTCTGCCTCCCCAGTGCTGGGATTATATATTCTGTATGTTTATGTGTGTGCCATGGGGCCCAAACAGAGATTCTTATGCTTGTGAGGTAGGCATGTTTCTGACAGAGATATCTCTCCAGGCCCCTAAAATCACTTTAAATGCATAAACTAGAACATTAATTTGGGATAACAGACATCCCGTATCAATTTAAGTAGCTGTGTGCTTCCTGGATGTGGATTTAGTCTGAGTGATTGGGTTGATTGGGTTCAACCCGACAAGGCCTCAGTCCCTGTAGATGCTTTCTCGATTGGCAGCAAGTCAGGAACCCTGAATCTTCAAGCAGTAACCTGAATGGCTGGCAGGGATGTCCTTGTGTAGGTTTAAGTAGTGTTCAGCAGTTGAGCAGACTGAATGCAAGGTGCTTTCTAACCTGAGACCCCTGATGCTAATCTTTGTTATTAAGTTCCCACCAGGGCCTCACCAGGCTTTTGGCAGGCAAGTGTTAAGACGTGGGAAGGGAAGGGTGTTCTATGACGGGACAGCTGACCATCTGGGACCATTTGTAACCAGAGCATCTGGCAGTGGCTGCCTGTTTAACAGAGAGTGATGTGTCCAGAGGGCAGCAGGTTAAGGGAACCCTGTTTGTGCCTTGCCTGGTGAATACCGGCTTTCACAGAGCCACAGCTTGGGAAGGGTGGTCCGAGTAGACCCAGCTTTGCTAAGTGGCCTTGGAAATGAATTCACATGCTTCTACTTGCTGATCGAGTGTCGTTTTATATAACAAACGGCTTTCTCAAAATTTCATTTTCACACTAACCCGCTCTGATGCCTTTATAACCCCCCCCCCCCCCCCAGCTTTCATTTCTGGTAATTAAGTTTTCAATTTAAAAAGTATGTCATTGGGACATGGTCTCCCTAGAAATAGGCATAGTTCTTTGTTCTAAAAGACAGAAAAGCGAATGGATTTATACCTTTAGTGTTTTTTAAAAAATTGACATGACAAAAGATATGAGGGGTTCAGTTCCCTTGAAACAGGAAATATGCAGTCAAATGCTATTTAATTGGCTGCTTCTACAATGTTCCCCAAAAGACCCGGTCAACTGAATTTAGTTGGGTTTATTAGTGGGAGATATTTTATATCATTTTATTCCAGTACCTCAAAGCTCAGTTTCTTAAGATGTGGAGTACTTTGTCTGGGTGGTTGAAGAAATAAATTCTTGTGTATGTATGTGTGTGTGTACATGCAATGTATAAAATATATAATTATAATAGCATGTAATATACAATGGTATAAAATATAATGGTTTAATATCATGTATAATGGTTTTATATGTACAAGATCTGGGGTCCAAGCCCCAGCATTTAAAAATAGAGTGTGATATGATTTTTGGAGGCACGGAGGAAGTATTTAATGGCTTCTACTGTGCTCAGGTTTGACTTTAGAATGCACTTTGCTTTCCTGGGATCTGGCTTGTGTTGTGGGGGTGACAAAGCTCTAGGCTTCTGATGTAGTCGTTTGTGGGCCCCTTCTCAGTGCTGTGCTGAGGGCCTTCAGGATTTAGTCACAGCTCTTCCTGTCTCTCTGAGTGTTCATCTTAAGTTACAAGATTAAAAAAATAGAATTAATAAGGCATCTATGTCCCGTGATGGTAGATTGAAAAATCATATTTGTTTCTTTATTTTTTTGTTTGGTTGTTTGGTTTTGTTTTATTTCTGGATAGGGCTTATCTATGTAGTCCTGACTGTCCTGGAACTTTCTATGTAGAGCAGGCTGGCCTCGAACTCAGCAGAGATCTTCCTGCCTCTCTACCCCTGGAATGATGGGATTAAAGACATGTGTCACTGTCACCCAGCCTAATTGTTCCTTTTTTTAAAAAAATAAAATTTTATTTTTATTTTGAATGTGTATGTGTGCACACATTACAGTGTGCATGTGGAAACCAGATGACAATGTCAGTTCTTTTCTCCTCCCATGTGGGTCTGGGGATAGAGCTTGGCTTGTCAGTTTGGCATTAAGTGCCTTTACCTGCAAAACCCTGGGCAGTCAAAAGAGGAAGCTGTAAGTGCTGAAGTTCATGTATCTGTTTCCACAAGCCGATTCAACTGGAGCTACACTTTCTGATTCATTCTTTTAATTTGGAAAATGTCTTCCCAATTATCTTCCCGGAGTCATCAGTCCACATTCTACAGTCCAGCATTCTGACAGATCAGACAGGAATACCAGCTACAGAAACATCTCTCTCACCTAGGGTTGACTTAATTCTGTGGCAAACCCTGGCTCTTTTAGATGGAGGCATTAATAATCCTGTCTGTTTTAGAATGTTAGGGTGGAATCAAATAATTCAGATCGAGGTTAGTGCAGCGCCCTGCAAACTGCATCCGAAGCCTGGAAGAGAAGCCGGCAGCTCTCGTTTGTAAAGCTTCTTTCCCCAGACCCGAGAGTGTACTTGAGTGGCAGATCACTGGAGTAGCTCAAATGCAGCCTTGGGTTGAATCCCAGCTTAGGGGGAAGAATCTGTCTCTCAGGGTGGAGCCTGTACTAAAAAAAAAAAATTTTTTTTTTTACAAGTATTTTTGTTTGTTTGTTTGTTTGTTTGTTTTTGTGGTGGTAGCGTTGGTGTTTGGATTAGGGAGGAGTAGGGTTCCATAATTAGTTTGGAATTTGTCCAAGGTGGATCTTGAACTCCTGTCATGTGCAAAGATTATAGGCTTGTGTCATCTCAAACCAGCTTTACTCAAGTAAGATTTTATCATAATTATTTCATTAGGAAACAAATATTTCTTGGGATATAATGTGTGTGTGTATGTGTGTGTTTATGAATTGAATTAACAGTAGATTGTGTTAAGCCACAGATTTTATTCAGTGAGTTTAGATAAAACCTAAATGTTTTGAATTTCTTTCTACTTTGAGGTTAGAGAATCTAAGCTAAGGCAAAATTTTCTCCTGATGAGGCAGGAAGTAAGGCTT
Source organism: Arvicanthis niloticus (assembly GCF_011762505.2). Classification (NCBI taxonomy): domain Eukaryota; kingdom Metazoa; phylum Chordata; class Mammalia; order Rodentia; family Muridae; genus Arvicanthis; species Arvicanthis niloticus. The sequence continues at coordinate 18,719,955 of NC_133435.1, forward strand.
TGGGTTTTTCGTCTGTGTTGAGGCCAGAATTGGTCTTCACCAAACCCACGGTGTTGAAGCTCTGAGCCCTGGTGTGTAGTTCTTGAAACAGGACCAGTGAGAGAGCACCATGAGGGTGAGCATGCGCACGAGGGAGGCCCCGTCCACTTCTTACTTTCCCAAGGAAAGGGAGGCAGGCATGAATAATGGAATAATCAAAAAGTTAAGTATCTAGGTACAAAAGACTCAGTTGTGAAATAAACAGCTCAGATACAGCCCACCAAAGCCCAAGGGGGCTTAGTCTAATGCAGTTCAGGAAAGAGAAGGAATCGGGGGTAGGGGAGTGGGGAGAAGGAGGAACAGACAGGTTGGGACTTTCCTGTTCTCCCTTTCCTGACCCTCTCTCCCATAAGCTCAAGATTTCTCACAGTGCCTTGGTTTCTATCCCTGAACAGAATTACATTTTGACTTAACGTTTCTTGCACCTGCATAAGAGTTCCTGAGTGCTTTGGACTCCCACACTCCTTTTTCTGGTTGTAGACCTGACTTTTTACACAGTTACTTATTTTTTTTTCCTCTTAAGGATTACAATTAAGTAGACTTGACATTTCAGACACAACATTGCTATGCTTGGTGAGGATCACATCAAGTAGTGGTCTTGAAGCTGGAGAAATGGCTCAGTGGTTAAGAGCACTGGATGCTCTTCCAGAAGACCTGGGTTCCGTGCCTAGCACCCATATGGCAACTTACAGTTGTCTGTAACATTTAGTCCCAGGAGTTTTGATACCTTCTTCTGGACTCCTTTAACATCAGACACAAATGTGGTGCACAGATATACACGACGACAAAACACCCATATACATAAAATAAAAGTAAATAAAATCTTAAGGGGAGAAAAAAAAAAAAAAAGACTTGCTGGTGGTGCTGGCTCACTCCTGTAATCCCAGCCCTTAGGAGGCTAAGGCAGGGTGGCTGAGAATGAGACACCATTATGTAAGCCATGGTAGTTAGTTGGTTAGTTTGTTTTTTTTTTTTTTTTTCAAGATCTTAGTTTTATTATTTTGTATTTTGTGTAAGTAGAAGGTGAAGGAGATCTGTGCAGGTCAGTGTGAATAGAAGCCAAAGGTGTCGGGTCCCTTGGAACAGGAGGGTAAGTGGCTATGAGCTGTCCTGTGCAGGTGCTGGGAACTGAACTCAGATCCTCTGGGAGAGCGGCGTGTGCTCTTTATGGCAATACCTGGCTCAGGAATTGGCTTTGCCAGTGCCACACAGAGGCTGCCTTAGAAAACACAACTCTGCCTTCCTAGCGCTCAGGAGGCTGAAGCAGGGGCATTACATGGTTGAGGCTGAATGGGGATACAGAGGAAGACCCTGACTCAAAAACAAACACACAAACACTAAGAATCAAACCCCAGAAATCCATGATTATCTTTCAGTACCACTTCATTAGTGGACACTGAAATAAGAAAAAAAATAGAAATTTGACATGCCTCAAAATAGTAGGTTATATTGTTTTGGGCTTTGTTTGTTTGTTTGTTTGTTGGTGATCAGAGGGCTCAAGTCTGGGGTTTCCCGTGTGCTACTAAACTACATCCCCAGATCCCTAGCACCCCCCCCCCCTTGTTTTAATCTCTTACTTTGTAGCTCACGGTAGCTGTGACCTGACTATGGAACCCAAGGTGTACTTGAACTTAGGATCTTCTTGCCTGAATTTTTCAAATGCTCAGGTTATATTTGTGCATTATCACACCCCAACCCCAATAGTAATCTCTCTAAAAATTATTTTATAACCAATTGCATCTAGACATGTCCAACCTGTGACTCAAAGACCTGCTGTTTCCTGGCATGGCCACGAATGAATCCCAATCATTTGTAGAAGACATCACATCACATCACATCACAGTGCTGAAAGACAGGACATCACCTGACAGACCATTTTTATTTAACTCATGTGCTGGATCACAGGCATCTGACCATGTTATTATTTTATAAAGTACAGAATTTATACAGTTTCTGTTCAAAATGTCGTCCCAAGACTGGCAGCACAGCCTGGATGTTTACTGAAATGCTGAACTTGGGCCCCTCCATATTGTTACTGTCACATTGAAGAGCAATTAACATATTTGCACTTTGGTTTACTGGCTTTACACCAGGTCTGACTGAGTCCAGGCCTCTTACCTTATCACTCCTTTGCTTGAGTTAGCTCCCAGGATGCTCCCAATGGCAAGTCTAACAACAATCCATCCCCTGAGAAAAATGAATCACTCTAGGCCTGGCGTACCTCAGATTAGGAAGTTATGGCAGTGTCAGATTAATTCTGTTTTGTGTTGTGTAGTGAGCAAGAAAATAAGCAAGTAGCCCCAGATTTCATAAATTCAAAGTTTAAACAATGTGGTTTTTAACTCCTCAAGGTGAGCCTGGGAGCCTTTAGTACTTGTTCAAAAAAAAGAATATTTTTCAGCCCACGCAGTCATGTGATGGGCTCTTGGCCCTCCGTTTCTGTTTGCACAGCCCTCTGTAGCAATGTGGAATACAGAGGCACAGTGTTCAGTGGAACTCAATAGGTCCACCCGAAGGGGCCAGTGCTGTCTCTGTTCCCTTTGGCCACTGATAGCATTATGCCCCAGTAGGTTCTTGGTCTTACAGATCAGAAACCGACCTAAATTTAGAAAATTCTGATAATGAGCTTCAGTAGCCACTGACAGTGAACCCCAGAATCAAAACTGTCCTCATAAAATCAATGTTGGCCCCTGTGGTTCTTTGTCTGACTCTTTGGGAAGACGGTGTCTAAGAGACAGAGGTCACTAGAAAAACAATATTTTTGGTAAAGGATTTATTTATTTTTAATTATGTATACGTGTGTGCCGGTATGTACATCATGAGTGCTGAGGCCTGCGGAGGCCAGAAGAGGGCGATGCATCCCCTAGACCTGGAGTTACAGATGGTTATAGTACTGGGGACCAAACTCCAGGTCTCTGAAAGATCAATACACACTCTCAACCCTGAACCATCTTTTAGATTCCAGAAAAGCAAAATTTCTAATTTTAGGATGGATGTAATACATATCTTTTGAAGTACCCATTTTTTAAACCCTTAAATGGCTCTGTGCATCTGTAACCCAGAACTTGGGGTGAGATGGGGGCAAAGACAGGAGGAGCCTAGCATGCTGGTTGGCCAGCCTAGCTGAGGAACCTAGCCTGAGCTCCAGGTTCCAAGAGAGAACCTGCCCCATGGGAATACAGTGGAGAAGGATGGAAGAAGATACCTGACATCCTCCTACACTCCTGTATTCAGGCACTACACACACACACACACACACACACACACAAATACAGCCTTCACTCCCTTAACTGTGGAGGCTTCAGCACAATGAGCGACAAGTTTTCGGCAGCTGTTAGCTGTTTTTAAATGTGATTGGTCAGAGGACGATAGCAGAGCCTTGTTCATGAGCTCTGCGTGTGTACTGCTGCATTGTGAAGAGCTTTCAGAACAGCCAGGCTGGGGAGAGGAAACACTGATTCTGCTTTTACTCAGGACTCGTCAGTGGCTGGTTCATAACAGTCTAGTATCCTGTGGATAGATTAGTTATTTCTCTCATTGCTATGACAAATAACTGACACAAAACATTCAAGGAAGGAAGGGTTTCTTCTGGCTTACATCATTTTTCTGTCACCCTGGGTGTCCTGGAGCTCACTCTATTGGCCAGGCTAGCCTCGAACTTAGAGATCTACCTACCTCTGCCTCCTGAGTGCTGGGATTTGAGATTGAAGTTGCGTGACACCGTGCCTGGCAGGGCCCAGTATTTCTGGTGGTGCTGTCCTGAGAGAAAATAATAAAGGATTAAACAGAAGACACGGATCAGTGGGCTTGTTTAAAAAGAAAGGTAAGTCTTGGGGGAGGGGGCAATGCAGACAAATCTCCCTGAAGCTTTCTTTCCTGTGTGAAGGTGAAACTTCAGATGTTATTATCTCTTTCTGAGCTACACCTTTCAATGGAGTCCTTCAAACAAAACAACAACAAAAAACCAAACTACTAAGACTTCCAGAATTCTTAATGTGTGGATGACGCCAGAATTTGATGCAACTCTAAGCACTGACTCTGTAACCATCACCACTAGAAACTACATAGGAAGCACAGGGTGGCCATTTGTGGCTGTTAATTCACGGAAGGCACTTTGCTGTGAGAGCGATGAGTATCGACTGGTAGATTCCCTGTGCCTCAGTGGACGACCCCGTCGTAAGCATCTGCGGGCAGCATTAGTTAGACTCTACACGCATGCATACATATGCACGTGGAAGTTGCAGGGAGATGGTCCCAGAGGGAGTTAGAGGTGAGAGTGAAGGTGATTGTGGTCGAGACACATTATGTACACTTATGAACATCTTGAAGGAATAAAGAAATCAATTGATGAGGAAGGAAAGAAACAACGGGTTGGACTCAGCCCTGTTCTGGCAGAAATGACGCAGGGATTTCTCTAAATCAGACTTCCTTAGCAAGTCGCAGAAGATGGCTTCAGAGGTAGAAAGCACTCTTGAGGCCAGCATCAAACAGCCCCCTGGGTGCTCTACCTGTGGAGGTGAGACCACAACAGCACCCCAGAAGGAAGTGTCCCCCTCAAGTTTCTGCTGTGCGTTGTAGGTTATGAGACTAAGCTCATGGCGGTGAGGCAGTGGGCATGGCTTTGTTTCATACTAACAAAAAAAAAAAAAAAAAAAAATATATATATATATATATATATATATATATATATATATATATATATATTGGAGAGAAGGAAACAGTGTGCTCCCCTATTTCAAGAAGTTGTTCGAGTTATATTTTAAAAATGGTTCACTTTTCCAAAAATATCAAACCCACTGAAGTCTTTGTGAATAGAATTTGCTGGGGTTTACCTCTGAATTTTGAAGTACTGTCTTGAACAGCCTCCTCCTTTGAAATTCCTGCGTATGCTCAGTGCTCCCTGAAAAAACATCTGTCTCGTTAATCAAATGAGCTGCGGGGTGTGGGTAAGCAGAAACCTGGTGTCCTGGCTACTTTTTTAAAAAACAAAAAAACAATAAAGTAAAGGTTTCTTCCCTCCCTAGAACAAAATTGCATTTGCCTAAATGGCTTCCCTTTTGTGAGTTTGAAGTTTTACTGTTTTAGCAGCTGTGTGGTGGGAGGGGCTCCACTGCATCTGGCCTCTCTTTGCCGACAGCTTGAAAAGTCGATGTTTGCTCCCTTCTCTCAGGAAAGCAGTTTATCCACAGGCTGGAAGCTTTGTTTTTTAGGACCTAAATTAGCTTGATGTGATTCACAAGCTTTCCTTCGTGCTTAGAAAAAGAAAAAAAAGAAAAGAAAGACTGAAGAAGCCAGTGTGCCCTAAAAGCCCACAGCACAGGTAACTGCAGATAACCCTTTGACCTTTGGCGCCGGGCAAAGATTTACAGTAGTCACTTCACACACTAGTCTGAAAGGAGTCCTGAATAAAGCCAGGCCCCCGTGGAGAACAGAGGCTGGGTGAGGAAGTCCCATTCTTTTAAGTAGCTCTGATGCTTTGTTTGGCTTTCCTCTGGTCTGTGTAGACTGGAATACCAATTGTGATGTATTTCAAAATCAACTCTAATGCTGGTTAACTTTTAGGGTCTGATATCATGGGGGGTAGGGAGTGGGGCATAAGTCTACTGCCTGGCTCTGTTCACACCCCTCACTCTGCCAGCTATACCATGGTAAATTTCTGATTGAAATACCTGGAGAGTTCCATTTTCTGTCACAGCTTTTGTTGGAGGGGGGTTGGGGGGGGCTACTAGACCAAAGCCAGGGCTCTGTCTATGCTTGGTAAAATCCTGCCACTGAAATACATCCTTAGCCCTTGGTTTTTGTTTTGTTTGTTTGTTTGTTTGCCTATTTAAGAAAGAAAAAAGCAACAGGAAACCTTTTTTTGTTGTTGTTGTTCTGAAAATAGACATAATTGAAAGATAAAGGAGACTGGAAGTCACATAAAAAAACAAAATACACAGTTTGCCCTGCTTGTCTCTAGGAGGAAAGTTTGTAATTTTTTCCATCTGATGATCAGATGTTTCCCATCTGATGATCTCAGACCTGTTTAATAATTATTTACTGATAGCTTCCCAGCCTCTTTAACCTCTTCATCTCTCTTCTCGGTCACCCCACTGTTGTCCACAGAGCTTGTGTTCTGAAGGGTGTTACACTGAATTTACAGTTTTTCTTCCTGCTACCCTTCTGTGTGCCCGAGCACCTGGCTCATTCCACTCAACTGCTGGTTGGTACTGAAGGTTGCTTGGGCTGCAGTTTCAGCCATTATTCTTAGGTCTTTGCTAAAGTTGGCAGTCTCCTGTTTTTTAAGTCAGTAATCACCGTAAGTGCCTGAAGGAAGAGGCCTTGTAGGAAATTAAATCAATGCTGTCCCAGTGTTGATGCTCAGACCACTCTGGAAGGTTCTGGTGAATGTCAGGAATTCTGAGATGCCTGAGGTCCTTAAAGAGCTAAGTTAGAGAAGGTGGGTTTTTTTATTTTTTTAATTTTTTAAATTTTTTTATGTTACCGTTAACACATGAAAAAAGCTTCTGGCGGGGGGAATAGGAAAAAAACGTTTTGCTGTACTGCAGTAATTACACTTGTAGACTTTATTTTGGTTTTGTTTTGAATTTTGTCCTTTAAAAACCGAATATAAAGGAATTTTAAGCTTTGTTCTAACTCTCCTTTCTGTAAGTGAGGGGAATCCTGTAACTGAGGCCCTTGTCGGGAGAATGTTTTTGTCTTAGGTTTCAAGATAGTTTTGTGTGTGTGTTTTTTAATAAAATAATAAAATGTATGCCACACATATAAGTAAATGAAGGGGGGGTGGAGACATGGCTCAGAGGTTAAGAGTACTGGGTGCTCTTTTAGAGGTCCTAAGTTTAATTCCCAGCAAACACATTAGGTAGATTACAGATACCTACAATGAGATCTGGTGCCCTCTTCTGGTGTGTAGGCATACATGTAAGCAGACCACTGTATATGTAGTAAGTAAATCATAAAAAATAAAATAAAAGTAAACAAAGGTCTATGCATAAGCACACATGGTAGTAGAAATATTACTAGGTCTGGGGTGCAGCCGAGTGGTAAGCTGCTTACTTGGAGCAAGGGTCTGGCTCTCTCCTCAGCAGTACATAAGAAAAAATTAAAAATAAAATTATTGTAACATGATAAAATGAAATTAAAAGGTAAGCTACAGTATATCAGACAATTTGAGTAAGTGTGGACACTAAGAAGAAGGTTTGAGAAAGATATTTATTGGAGGAAGGGGGTGAAGAAAGAGCTAGCAGTGAAGAGGCCTGGCTGTTCTTCCAGAGGACATGGGTTCAGTTCCCAGCACAGAGCAACTCACGATTGCCTGTAAATCCAGTTCCTGGGGATCCAATGCCCTCTTCTGGCCTCCGTGGGTATTGCATGCATGTGGTGCACAAACATACATGTAGGCAAAACACCCATCACATATTTTTTTTAATTGTTAAAAATAAAATTAAAACATTTAATGGCCTGCATAGTTCACAGTATTTAGTGACTACAAAAAGTAGATTATAAAATACAATTTTTAAAAGCCTAAGTATAGTGAACATGAGTAGTAAATGGGATTAAGCATGTGTGTGCTTGTATGTTTGTGAGTATCATGTAAGGGCATATAGAGACAAGAAGTGGGTGTCAGATCCTCTGGAACTGAAGTTACAACAGTTGTGAACAGCCATGTCCAGTGCTTAGCTTTAGATGCTGGCATCAGGAATATTTTCTTTTTTATCTTAATTGTATAAAATTTATGATTTATAATGAAAAAATACTAAATTTGTGGGGAAGTGGGAGGTTCTGGGGAACAAACCCAGGGCCTTGTGCCTGCTGCTCCCAACAGACTCCCCACTGAGGTCTCCCACTGAGCTCTACTCCCAAGCCATAAAATATGTTTTTGGGGGCTGGAAAGATAACCCAGAAGTTAAGAGCACTTGTTCTTGGGGAGGACGACCCAGGTTCTATTCTCAGTACCCATATGGCTGTTGACAACAGAAGGTGGTTGAGTGGTTAAGAATGCTTTCTAGCCTCCTAGAGGGCCTGGGTCCAGTTACCAACACTATATGAGCCTGTAACTCCAGCTCCAGGGGATCCAAACCCCCCTCTGACTTCCAAGAGCACCCATGCACACACACACACATACAATAGACACACTCATACACATAAACACAAAAACAAATCTTTGAGTCACATTTGTGTGTGTGTGCATTTTACACGCCTGTCTTCAGTGGACTCACTGAGAACTAATGTGTGTGAATATGTGTGGGTGTGTGAGACTGTGTAATCCATGTAAGGTGTATGTGCATTTGTGCACACAGGCCACAGGAGGATACCGGGTGTCCTGTTCTGGTATTTTCTACCTTATTCCTTTGAGATTTGACACAGGATCTCTCACTGAGCCTGGAGCTAGCACCCCAGTGATCTGCCTGTCTCCATGTCCCACAACACTGGAGTTAGAGGAGCATATAACCATGCTCAGCTTTTTATGTGGAATCCAAACTCAGGTCCTTAGGCAAGTGCTCTACCCCCTGCATTTTTCTCTTAAATAAAAAATGACCCCGGGGGCAGGGAGGTGGCTGAGTAGACATGCTTGCTAGCCCAGCCTAAAGACCTGGGTTTGAATCCTGGGGCCCATGGGTAAAAGGAGAGAAAGGATTACTAGAAGTTATCCTCTCATCTTCACACATGTGCTATAGCATCTTCATCCCGACACACACACACACACACACACACACACACACACACACACTTCTACTATCATTGTTTTCAGTTATCTGGAAGGTTGGTGATTTGAGTAGAATTTGCATGCACCACTTATAGTCAATAAAAAAATGTTTGCTTGCATCAGAGGCTTCTCTTGTTAAGTGCTAACATTAAAGTCAGTTTTCCAGTGATTCGCACAGCGAGTATAAGTAAGTTGTAAGCCCGTGCCTCGTGACTTCTTCCGAGGAGGCATAAATAAGCAGTGAGGGTTTTACTCCGTGACTGATGAGGCTGCATATTCAACACTGAGCTTCCCACTGGGGAAGAAACTGAAGTGTGGTTTCAGGCTGTTGCCCTCCATTCTCTCCCATCCTGTATGTATGCTTTGAACCACCAAGGGCTGCATGTTGAGGGATGGTTATCAAACTACAGATGTTTTTGCAATGCATCTGTGCCCCTCCACCCAAGTCCCTGTAGCTTAGAGAGTGATGGATGATATTTTCACGTTGCTTCACACAAGGGTCAAAATGTCACGGTGAGTCCATGACTGGGGAGTGAAGAACTGTTAGTCCTGGGAGGAAATTTATTCCATGGCTTCGGGGGAAGTTTGGCTGTCATGAATAGGCTTCCTCTGCCGGTCTATAAAAATATTGTTTGTAAGGAACTGATGTGTGTGAAGCAGACAGGGCAGCTACTTAAACAAATGTGTGGTAGGTACAGTAGTAAGTGAGGCTAGCAGCCTCCCCTGGGGGCTTCAGGACTCTCAATGACAATACTAACATGACCAAAGAACTTGATTTCTTTTCTTATGTAACAATTTTAAATAAACCTCACTTGTAAATTTGATAGCCTCCAATTGTCTCATTAGATATGCTAACACTCTCTCTTGTGTTAGAATTGAAATTTTTTTTTTTTTAATAATAAACTGTTCATTTAGTTTACTTGTTTCTGTTTGTTTTTTTAGGCAGGGTTTCACCATCCAGTATGAGCTTGCCTGGAACTCACTGTGTAAACCAGGCTGGCCTCCAACTCCAGGGAGTTCTGCCTAGCTCTACCTCCTGAGTGTGTGGGTTGAGGGATTGCCCCACCACATCTGGCCTCTTTAACTCTTAGATTATTTGGGAGCTTGTACATGGGCACAACCTTGTTAGTACTGTTTATATACTGCTGTCATAATTTTGGGGACCGTTAGACTGAGTATTTTGCCAGCATCTATGTCGGTGACCATGTATGTGCCTTGGTGCCCAGAAGCCAGAAGCAGGTGTGACAGATCCCCAGGCAGTGAACCACAATGTTTGTGCTGGGAATCAAACCCTGGTCCACCAGAAAAGCAGCGAGGCCTCTTTACCGCTTAGCCAGTCCCTTGACTGCTGTTCTTTGGAATCTTCTTTTTATTTTTTTCTCCCTACCCAAAGGAAGTTATCCACCTTCAGCTTCTCTCTGTTTGATAATGGCCTAGTGGGAGACTGAGCTTACAAAACAGAACCTCTGGGCTGCCTTTTTTCCATGCTGACCCACAAGGAAAGGTTTAAGTGGGATTGGTTTATGTCACTTTTAGGTTAGGTTTTCAGGGTGTGAATAAGTCAGACTCTCTTCCAGCAGGGTTAGTAAGGAGCTCTGCACACTAGACTTTTGATTAACCATGCCTCGTGAATGGAATCTGACATATAAAAGTAAAGATATGTGACCTGAAAAGAAATAACTTGATCAAATTATTGCATACACAGTATTAATTGAGAAAGCCTGCTACCTCTGTCTGGATCTCAAGCAGTCAGTCACAGCTTTTTGTGATAGAGATTGCCAGTAGTATGTGCTTATTTTGATAGGAAGTTGATTCTAAAATGGAACGGATTTTCCCTTAAATAATCCTGCACTCACCGACAGAGGGGTTATTGTCACTGAGAGGGACAGAGGTGTTGTTTGTGTAAAGACCCTTCAGGAGGCCAAACAAAAGGACCCAAGTCTTTTCTGGTTTAGACAAATACCCTCCCTTTGGCTTCCAGGGAAGCCTAGGTTGGGAATTTACACACTCCACAGCCTCACAGAGCACTTTTGTAACATTTTGGCACACTCAGTCAAGTAAAAGTAAAGTTTGTTTACAACCCTGACAAAGTGAAAACCATTCATGGTAAACAGGCGCACAGAAAATCAGCTTGTGAGTAAAAGGGGATGAATTTTTAATCTAAGCTTAAAGCAAGATTGAAATTCTCAGCTAAAAAACCTGACTTTTAATTCAGCACACTAGCACATTTGAACAAAACAGTCGAGGCTCTGAATTCTTTCCCCGTTCTAATAAGTGTGTTGGTCATAGAATGGATCCTAAAAGCTCTGCCATGTGGTGATGCACAGACTGGAACTTAGAACTGTGGTACAGGTTTGTGTGAAAGATAATGAAACCCATTATAGCTGCATGCCCACTAAAAAAAAAAAAGATTAAAAAAAAAAAGAGAGAAGAACAAGAAACCCTCTCCTCCAATAATGTCTCAATAGTGGGGAAACTCCAGTCACTCAGGAAACTTGAGGCCAGCCCACTGTTGAAGTGAGATTTAGGCTTTCTGTGCTGTGTTTAAGTGTGGTGTCTTAAAGCCAGTGCTCTCCGCCTTCCTTTCCCACCCATCCCCCTTAGCGGTTTTCCTGCCTCTCTGCCTGCTGGACCAGACTTGGGCTGGCCCCAGATTCCGTGTCAGAGGCCACGACCCAGGTGTCACAGCAGCCCCTACTGCCGGCCTCCTCTCTGAATAATTATATGGGGGGTATTGTTTGGGAGGGACAGGCTCCAGGGCACTGCAGTCACCCTGGCTAGCCAGACCAAGGAGGGCTCTGGTCTGGGTTGCTGGGGAACAATGGGCCTGAGCAGGCTTGCACAAAACCTGGCCACACAAAAGATTAAATTAAAAGTGGACATTCGGTGGGGTGCTGGGCCTCACCCCGCAGAGCCCCTCACCTTCCTAAGTCCGTTCCCGTGTCCTGTTTTAGTATCTTTTCACGAGCTGACCTCAGGCCAGCAAAGCTTGAGAGTGCCCTTTACCTTTGAAAACATATTCTGGCTTGACTCTCTTAGGCGTTGAAGCTGTCTTAACTGAGGCATATTATGGCTGCTATCAGCAAGCTTTCTCTGGTGGCCCTTTGAGCAAATAACGTAAAACAATATGTAGTGGGTTTAAAAACAGTACTCTATATTTTCTTATTAAAAACCTTACCTGACACACACACTCTCTTTATTTAGATTAAAAAAAAAAAAAAAAAAAAAAAAAAAAGCCTTACAAATAAAAAGCCACACACCTAAATTAAATCAGACCTCAGGAGCATTGAAGTGATCTTCTGTATGGTTAAAACAGCCATTCTAAAGCAGTGAGGCCTCACATTGGGTTTTACAGTCTCATTATCAAACACATTTGTATACACTCATCCACCACCAGGAATGAAAAAGCCCCAACTTAGAACTAAATAACTTAAAGCAACATATAGTGATTTTTAAAACAACACTGTTTTCTTGAGGGTGCTTCATGGGGCCACTCCAGTGTGATCTGGTTTGTTAATTGAAGATTAATGTCAGATGAGGCTCAGATCTAGAGGGTTAGTTGCTTCCTCTTCCTTTGATGTGGGAGGAGAGGGTGGGGGATTACTTTTCCCACCACCTGGGAGTTTTCCATAGAAAATGACAATTAAAACTCTGTACACCTTAGATTTACATTTGAGAGATGGCTGGAAGGGTGAACTGCTCCACTCCTGTGAGGTTTTTTCATGGTCTTGACCTCAGGTTTTCTCCTGATTCTATCAAACCCTGACCTCTGGCTCTGCTCTGACTCTCCTGGAAGATCCCGAGACCTCATGAACAAGCAGCAGCCACAGAAAACAAAGGCTGGCTTCATACCCCTGGCTTATCTGTGTCTTTGGTCTGCAGCTTAGGTCTTCGTAAATAATTGTTTGCTGGTGTGGGTTTTCCAGGATGTAAGCCAAAGGGTTGGCCTTGCTGCAGTGTTCTTGCGGTTTGAGCTCGATGCCCATCAGTGCTGTCACTGTCTTTGCCCATCCCTGAGGAGGAGCCCTTGGGGGTGTCTGGGAGAAATACAGAATGAAAACTTTATACTCAGTCAGCTGTTACAGTTTGCATTTTTGTAGGTTTAAATAAAGTGCAAAAATAGACCAATGATCAGAACGCACAGAACTGAAATTGTTAAAAACTGTTTATTGGGTAGCCAACCGTGGTGGTGCACATCGTTAATCCCAGCAATCAGGAGGCAAAGGCAGGAGGATCTCCGAGAGTTCGAGGCCAGCTTAGTCTTCAGAGAGTTCCAGGACAGCTAGGACAACACAAAGAAAATTTTTCTTTTTTTTCTTTTAAATTGATTTATTTTATATATGTGAATACACTGTCACTGTCTTCAGACAAACCAGAAGAGGGCATCAGTTCCCATTACAGATGGTTGTGAGCCACCATGTGGTTGCTGGGAATTGAACTCAGGACCTCTGGGAGAGCAGTCAGTGCTCTTAACTGCTGAGCCATCTCTCTAGCCCTGAGAAATTAAAAAAATAAAGAAAGAAAGAAAGAAAATGAAAAGAAAAAAAAAAAACAAATAAAAAACAAACAAAAAAAGTTTATTCGGGTTTTTGTTGTTGCTTTATTTTACTCTTTTTTTTCTTTTTTTTTTTTCTTTTTTTCTTTTTTCTTTTTTTTCTTTTTTTTTTTTGGTTTTTCGAGACAGGGTTTCTCTGTGTAGCCTTTGGCTGTCCTGGAACTCACTCTGTAGACCAGGCTGGCCTCGAACTCAGAAATCCACCTGCCTCTGCCTCCCAAGTGCTGGGATTAAAGGCGTGTGCCACCGCCGCCCGGCTATTTTACTCTTGAGACAGGTATCAGTTGTGTATCCATGGCTAGCCTGGAATCACCATCTCTTGTCCCCAGCACATGGCTCAAATGTTTTCTCCTTAAAGTATTTTACTCCTTACTATTTGTGATAGTTAGGTGTTTGTTTCAATCTGACATAAGCCAGAATCATTGGAGAGAAGAAAATCGCAGTTGAGAAAGTGTTCCCATCAGATTAGCCTGTAGGCGAGGCTGTGGAGCAACGGTGGTGATGGCGGCTGCTGCTGCTGCTTTATAATTTTTCCCTGTTTTCTTTTTTTTTGATTGATGGTTGATATGGGAGGGCACAGTCCATTGTGGGTGATGCCATCCCTAGGCAGGTGGTCCTGCATAGCATAAGGAAGCAAGCCATGGGGAGCAAGCCTCCTCCTTGGTCTTGGCATCAGTTCCTGCCTTGAGTTTCTTCATGATGGACTATCAGCTGATCAGTGTTTTATCACAACAACAGCAAGCAACGTAAGACAGACACTATTTTAGTTTCTGACTTGTGTTGCTTTTCCAATACATATTTGATCACCTTAAAGGATCATACTAATATCACATATTCAGAGGGGATGACCCTTTTCAGAGATAACCTACTGTAAAATCAGGAAAGAGAGAGGGGGGTTCATCCCTGAAATCACTCCATATGTCAGAAGGCCATTCCTGGGACTCCTATTCCTGGGACTCCTGGGTTCTCCTCACTTGCACACTCTCGGTCATTTTGTTATCTGACCTTTAAGACATGTGGCCATCGGCCACTGGGTTTATACATGGTTCAAAGCCTAGAAGTTGAAAGTCATTGGCCCTTGACCACACAGGTCCTCTTCCGTTGACGTTGGTTACCCCAGGGAGAAATGGGAAGATTTCTTGCTGCCTCTGTCTCAGTGCTTCTCAACAGCCTCATTTTGCCAGCTTCCTTGTATGGATTTCCAATACAGTTTGCAGCGCCCAGCCTGGCTGCTCTCCACTCTCCCCAATCTGTCCAAGCCTGACAGTTGTATGTGACCACCTCTCATGCAATTTCCCTGCTTCAAACCTGGCCTCCTGCATCACTGGTCCACACCCATCTCCTGGCCTGGCCCTCTGCTTCCCAAGGCTTCCAAGGGGCAGTCTTCAAATACCACCTCTCTGATGACTCTTTGCACTGAATTAGAACTAATTGTTCCCATTTGTGAAGACTGTCCGAGCTTTAACAAACTACTTTGCATCAGTTAGACATATCTTGCACGGTACCTACTTCTACGGTTGTCACAATTCCTTAATATCTGGTGTTCTAACCCTGCCAGACAGTTCCAATGAAGAAGGAATGACTTTCACAGCCACAGAGCCATTTAACCCCGAAACCTGAATCCCCCAGTGCCTAAGCTGTTTCTCTCCCCTACGTGTTTGATATTTAGCAGCAAGCACAAGTATCAAGTGTTTTTCTGAACATTTTACAGTATAAACTCCTGTAATCCTGGCTTTATAGTGATATCATGATCCAAATGTAAATAGGCTTAATCCAGAAACTACTGGACTCCTCTGTGTGTCTGTGTGTGTGTGTGTGTGTGTGTGTGTGAGAGAGAGAGAGAGAGAGAGAGAGAGAGAGAGAGAGGTACATACAGATATTCACAGGTGCCTGCAGAGACAAAAAAAAATGGGGGGGGGAATTGGATGGACCCCCTGGAGCTGAAGTTATAGGTGATTGTGAACTTCCAATGTAGGTGTTGGGTACAAAACTCAGGTTCTCTGAAAGAGCAGCAAGTACCCTTAACCACTGAGCCATCTCTCTGTCCCTCAGCCTTTCTTTTTTACTGCTTGATAGTTAATCCAGACTGTGGTTTGGTGATATTTACTCAGCAGCTGAATTCCATTGAACCTTCTTTCATTGGCCTGTTAAAATCAGTTGGTGTCTGAGTCCCTCCCATCCCAGTACAGAGCCAGCGTCACTCGCCTAGTAGACTTACACACACATGCCATCTAGTGGTGCAAAGAGAAAATTGCAGGTCATTTTAGTTGTATGGCCCTCAGGGGCACGCTGTGAAAAAAATGCATGCGGTGTGTGATACCAAAATCTTTAACAGATAATGTAAGAACTTTCATAAAGATACAGTTGTGGTTCCAGAGAGACAGTTCAGCAGTTAAAAACTAGGAGAACTCAGGCTACTTGGTAGAGGATCCAAGTTTGGCTCCCAGCACCCACACTGTGTGTTTCACACTCACCAGTAACTCCAGCTCTAGGAGAGCTAACACCCACGGATACCTGCACACATCCACTCATACCCATACACAGACACATGGATAAATTAAAATCAAAGGGGAAAAGCGATGCGGTTGGCATTCCATTATTGTTAAGTCATGTACCATTAAGGTGGAATTATTTCCGCTGAGTATATCTTATGACGATTTTGGTGATGCAGACACTAGCACTTTATCGGCCTCCACTTTTCTTGTTCTAACTTGAGTATAATAACTAAGTCTAAAATCCGGATATAGCTAACAGATTGGATTAATCTTGGGGTCCATCTGCTTGCTGTTTCTAGTGCTAGCACTTAAATGCTTCCATAATTTCACGCTTATGAAATACTTTACTGTTCTTTAGCTGGGAAGACATTTGTTGACTTGTTTTCCAAGGTGTTTATTGTCTTCAGGGCTGTTAAATGAGAGAGCTTCAGTGATTCATTTGGGAGATGTGGAGAGACTCTTCCTGTTGACCTTTATTCTTACATGCGTGTCAGACACACAGCTGGGAACCCTTACCTGCCCTGCTTGCCAGGGAATATTAATGAGGACAGTGAATTGAGCTGGGTTTGAGGATTTGCTCACCGCTAATTGCCTGGTAGTCTGGCCTCTAGACCCACTTTATCTAAGCAGATGTCTTCAGTCTTTAAATATCTCAAAAGATGATTCGTGATAAACTGAGCTGAGGCTTTGTGCCCTCCCTGTTCAGCCTGCAGTGCAGGGACCACCTTCTCTCTTTCTCGAAGCTTCCCTCACCTGGCAGCAATAGCAGGCTTGTGTGTTTGTCAATTCCCAGGGGTGTGCAGAGTGTCTAATAAGCTAATTTCACTTAATACTCTCATAATGCCTATCGGTGAGGTCCCTTGTATCTCCATCTTCTAAGTGGAGATAAATAAGGCTTAGAACAAGAGGAACAAGAGGAACTTGCCCAGATCTGTATAACAGTAACTGATAAAGAATGTTTCTGGATATTTTGTTTCTGTTTGAGTTGTGGTCTCACTATGTGGCCCTGGCTGGCATGGAATGTGCCTTGTAGAGCAGGCTCTTGAACTCACAGAGTTCTCTCTGCCTCTGCCGCTGCCTCCTGAGTGCAGGGATTGAAGGTGTGCACCACCACATCCAACAGAATGTTGGTTTTTGTTAGTATCTTCTTTGGTGTATTCGGCATACACGCAGAGGTTGCTCAGTGGTTAGAGCATCTGATGTGAAGACTAACAACCTGAGTTTGATCCCCGGAACCCTCATGGTAGAAGAGACTCATTGCTCTGTTTGTTCACCATGGTATGTGTGCACCTACACACATGCACACACACACACACACACACACACACACACACACGTGCACACACACGCACACAAAATAAAACATAAAATGCAACAAAAATGTCTTAAGGAAAAGCAAGAGCTGGAGAAATGACTTAGAGCAGTTAAAGGGTGCCTGCTGTTCTTCCAGGGAACTCCTAAGTTTGCTCCTAAGTACCCATGTCAGGATGGTCACAAATGCCTGCGACACTAGTTTTCAGGGATCCGACCCTTCCAGCTTTCAGCAGCACCTGGCATACACAGAGACACACACATGCACATAGATAAAAAGTAATATTCATAGAAAGGGTCAAAGTAAAAGCAAGGTTGTCTTTTTAATCCTCAAGTCTGAAGCAACCCCTGACTTTTGACTGATTTTGACTGACATTGTGTCCATGTTTCCCTGACACCTGGGAGGCCATTCTTGGTTAGACAGCCAGGCCTCTGGCTCTCACTCTGCCTCCTGTGACTAATAGTCTAAATAGATCAGCTTGTGGAGAGAAGGAGTCAGGAAGGAAGGCAGGCAAAGCCCAGAGCCGGTAGAGGAAAGACATGGGGTTCGCCCTTAGCAGCAGCCAGAACCCTCTTTGCCTAGAGGTTGACGCCTTGGAAAAGACGAGGCCCATTCATTTGACCAGAGACCACAGCCCTCATGTCAGCTGGTGCTCCAGCACTGAACCATTATTAACCAAAATGTTTAGGGGGCCAGCAACATGGCTCAAAGCATAAAGGTGCTTCTCATCCAAACCTGGAGTGCTGAGTTTGAGCAGAATCTCCATAAAGGTGGAAGGACAGCACTAAGTCCACAAAGTTGTACTCAGGCCTCTACATGTATTCTGTGGTGCATGTGCACACGCGTGCGCACACACATACACACACACACTTTTTAAAATTAAAAACATTTAGAATTATATTTATATTCCCAGACTCATTATTTTTATACATTTCCAATTTTAAAGCAAATTTTTAAAAAGTGTGTGTGTGTGTGTGTGTGTGTGTGTGTGTGTGTGTTTGAGCCTTGTGTATGTATGCAGGTGCCTGGGGAGAGAGAGGAGGGGGTCAGATCCCATAGAGCTGGAGGGGTTTTTGTTTTTGTCTCTGAGATGGGGGTTTCTCTGTGTAGCCTTGGCTGCCCTGGAACTTGCTTTGTAGGCCAGACTGACCTTGAATTTAAAGATCCACCTTCTGCTTCCCTGGTGGTGGGGCTAAAGGTGTGCACCACCACACCCAGCAGGGCTGGAGTTATTATATTATATTATATACCAGTGCTTATGAGCCACCTGATGTGGGTGCTAGGAAGTGAAGTCCTCTGCAAGAGCAGAAAGCATGCTTACCCATTGTGCGGTCTCTCCAGAGCCCTCTGAAGCAAACGCTACCCTTTTGCACCATTATGGTGACTCATTCCTGTAATCCCAAGTCTCTGGTGAGAAAGCCTATACTGTCTTGTTTCCCCTCAAACCACCTCGACTAAGTTTGCTGAGTGTCATGAAACTAAGCACTGTGCATGTGGCTATACTTAATTCCAGCAGTGTGTGTGTGTGTGTGTGTGTGTGTGTGTGTACTCTATTTTGAAATTGGTTGTAAGAGACAACCTTTTTTTTTCTGATATAGGAACATGTATTTGCAAACTTAGGGTGCCCCTGTGCTTTATCATAGATTCACAGTCTAGACTGAGAGTAGAGTGTAGTCCTTTAAACACTGCACTTGGGAGGTGAGATAGGAGAATTGTGAGTTCAAGGCCAGCACGAGCTTCCTAATCAGGCCACCTGAAAGCAGGACAGAGTAAAACATACATAGCTATCCACAAATCCCA
The DNA here is from genome assembly GCF_011762505.2 of Arvicanthis niloticus. Lineage (NCBI taxonomy): Eukaryota > Metazoa > Chordata > Mammalia > Rodentia > Muridae > Arvicanthis > Arvicanthis niloticus. The sequence goes on from NC_133435.1 coordinate 18,738,863, forward strand.
GCCTTCAGTTCAGCTTTGTTCAGCCGACCTTTGGGCTTAGCTCGTAAAGGGAGATAAAGTGCACCTGAAGGAGAGTTTGTTTTTTTTTTTTTTTTTTTTTTTTTTTTTTTTGACTCTTTTTGAATCTTTTGGTTCTGTGGTTGGGTATTTTTGTTGTGATTTTATTTTTGCTTTGTTGTTGTTTGCTGGGTTTTGGAGACAGTTCTCTCTGTAGTTCTAGTTGTCCTAGAACTCCCAATGTAGACTGGGTTGGCCTATGAACTTCCAGAGATGTTTTCTTTTTAGAGGCAGTGTTTTCTGTCCTATGTGTATCCTGGGGATTGAGTTCAAGTAGTCAGGCTTGGCAGCAGGCACCTTACCCATTGAGCCTTCTTGCCTGCCCAGGGCATCTTTTAAAATGTATTTTAATATAAAGTATTAAAGTATATTTATCAGTTTCTAATTTTTTTTTGTTTTTTTGGGGTTTTTTCGAGACAGGGTTTCTCTGTGTAGCCCTGGCTGTCCTGGAACTCACTCTGTAGACCAGGCTGGCCTCGAACTCAGAAATCCGCCTGCCTCTGCCTCCCAAGTGCTGGGATTAAAGGCATGTGCCACCACCGACCTGCCAGTTTCTAAATTCTAAAATATATTTATCAGTAGATATGTAAAATCTTAAAAACTACTTTGGAATTTCAGAAATGTGTTTATTTTTTTTTCAAGTTTTAAGTGCTTGAACTCACTATGGACTCATTTTGAAGATTTATTTTTTAAAATATATGCAGATGTGTGTGCCTCAGAATAACTAGGAATTTCTCATCTGTCTGCTATGCGTGAGAATATATTTCATTTGCTTAAGGGAAAATGACAAATATGCATGTCCATTGAAAAACGTGCATGGGACAGGCTTCATTTTGATGTTGTGATAGCTAACCGACACCAGTAGAGGGTGCTCCAGCGCACCTCTCGAATTCTCTATGGGCTTGAAAATGAAGGTTCCTGGGAAGAGACTCACTTAGAAATACTCAGAGGTTGTACAGAAGGGTGTTTGTTCTAATTTTCCCTAACTCTGAGGGAAGAAATGGTACTCTCAAATGGAATCACCTCATCAAAACATACCTGCATAAAGTATCTTTTGGGGACCCATGATGGAGGGGAAACTGAGGCAGGACAGGATAGACCTCCAAGCCAACCTGGACTGTGTGGGGAATTTAAATCTAACTTGGGATATATAATGAATTTGAAGTCAGCCTGGGCAAGACCCTGTCCTTAAAAATGTAAATGAATAAGGCCGATGAGATGTGTATGGAAGCATGCCCACACACGGACAAACAGACATACAAGATGAAGGAATGAAATGCAATTTAAATTTTTTAAAGGAAAATAAAGATAAAAATTTTAATGAAAATTTGGATATTTGGAGAGGAGTGTTTGTGGTAGTTTGAAATTGGGTTAAACGCATTAACTTTAAGGATAATTAGTTCCAGTGGCTGTGTCACTGCAGATAGTGAGCAGGAAGGGCCTTGGGATCGGGGGAAGAAAGGCTCACTGTTCTGAGGATTGTCATGCCTTTGAAGGGTGTTCATCTCAAACCTGCACTTCTTCTGGGCTTTCTGCTCACAGCCAGAGGGCTGGTCTGAATTACTGCTCCTGGTTTTCCTTTCTAGACCCCAGAAGAAAATACCATGTGAGACTGCTGGCTTACAACGACATGGAAGACGGCTACCAGGCCGACCAGACTGTCAGCACTCCCGGATGCGTGTGTGAGTGATAGCCGCACAGCTTTCTGTTGTGGCTCACACCCCCCACCCCACCCACCAACCCCTTGTTTGAAATTCAGTTTCCCTACTACTTGAAGACTGGATTGGGGATAATTTCTTTATATCCTCTAAGCTGCTGGGGGTGTTTAAATTCTAAGTACCTTCTGCTAGCAAGCAGAAGAATGCTAGAAATTAATTGGGGAAAACACATGGTTACCTACTCACTGAATTTCCTTTTGTCTGCTTTTCCCCTGAGGCCAGTGTTTCTAATTGATTGTGTGCTTCTAGCTCTGACTTTCTCTGCCTTTGACTAGCATCTTACTTTCCAATCTGGTTTGTTGTTATTGAGGATTTTTGTTTGGGGAGAGGTAGCTTTTTTTGATTATTTTACTATTTTACTTTTTACTGTGTCGCCCTGGCTGTCCTGGAACTTGTTATGTAGACCAGGCTGGCCTCGAACTCAGAGATCCACCTACCCTGCCTTCTAAGATTAAAGGCATCTGCCACCACACAGGACTGTTTTTGTTTTGTTTTTCAAGACAGGCTCTCACTGTGTAGTTCTGACTTTTCTGGAACTCACTATGTTGTAGACCAGGCTGGCCTCGAACTCATCTGCATGCCTCTGCCATCCCTGTGGTGGGATTAAAGACCTGTACTACTATGATGTCTAGAGCTATTATTTTTCAATAATCGGTTAAGTATTTGATGCCTTAGGCAACTCACAGGGGAGTTTGTTAATTTGAGTGAGTCAGAGATAGGCCTATGAGACTGGTTAGCTTGAGTGAGTCAGGGATAGACCACTAAGAGGCTGGTGGGAGAAAGCCCTCAGATCCACCCAGAGTCAAGTCCTCTCCTTTTCCATTATACTGATCTCTTAATCTACAGTGCTAAGCCTTGTGTTAAATTCATGTTGCATTTCTCAACAGCTGTCCGTGATCGCATGGTCCCTCCGCCACCGCCACCCCACCATCTCTACGCGAAGGCTAACACCTCCTCTTCCATCTTCCTGCACTGGAGGAGGCCTGCGTTTACCACCGCCCAAGTCATTAACTACACCATCCGCTGTAACCCTGTTGGCCTGCAGAATGCCTCACTGGTTCTCTACCTGCAAACGTAAGTAGCTCATAGCTCGCCTTTGTGGGGTTTTCCTTCGAGGCCGTGGCTACTCACACTTCTTACTGACTTGGGCTCGGCAGGGCTGAGAGCACTCATTTCAGAGTGGATAATCTAAAATGTTGGAAAGGTCCAGTCCCCATTGCTCACTCAGTTCTGAAAACCGTGCTTCCTTAACTTGAATTGATGCACGGCTATTGGAAATAGATCACTGGTGTTAACAACACCCCCCCCCCCTTACTCTTCATCACAGCTCAGAAACCCACATGCTGGTTCAAGGACTAGAACCAAACACCAAGTATGAATTTGCTGTCCGGCTGCACGTGGATCAGCTGTCCAGTCCCTGGAGTCCTGTGGTCTACCATTCCACACTGCCAGAAGGTAGAGACGCAGCTTCCCTGTGGAGTTCATCCTTTAAATTCATAACTTATTTTATAGTTGGTGCTGTGTTTGTTTTTTCATTCTGTTTTCAAGACTTATTTATTTATTTATTTATTTATTTATTTAATGCTTATGAATACATTGTAGCTGTCTTCAGACACCAGAAGAGGGCATCAGATCTCATTATAGATGGTTGTGAGCCACCGTGTGGTTGCTGGGAATTGAACTCAGGACCTCTGGAAGAGCAGTCAGTGCTCTTAACCGCTGAGCCATCTCTCCAGCCACCTTGTTAATATTTTTTTAAAGACAAGTCTTACTATGTAGCCCTGACTGTCCTGAAACTCCATTTGTAGACCAGGCTGATGTCAAACTCACGGAGATCCGTCTGTCCCTGCCTCCTGAGTGCTGGGATTAAAGCTGTGCACTACCACGCCTGTCTTTAAAAAAGAAAAAAGAAAACAAAAACAAACAAACAAACAAACAAACAAAAAAACAAAAAAAAACAAAAACCCAAAACTTCTTTAAGGATCTATTTTAAAGTATATGTGTCACTTTGAATAAAACCGGAGGAGGTGACACATGCCTGCCATCCCACACTTGAGACACGGAGGCAGGAGACTTAGAAATGGAAGGTTATCCCCATCTTCATAAAGACGTCAGGGGCAACCCGAGATTAGAAGAACAATGGAGGCCGGGCGGTGGTGGCGCACGCCTTTAATCCCAGCACTTGGGAGGCAGAGGCAGGCGGGTTTCTGAGTTCGAGGCCAGCCTGGTCTACAGAGTGAGTTCCAGGACACCCAGGGCTACACAGAGAAACCCTGTCTTGAAAAGCCAAAAAAAAAAAAAAAAAAAAGAAGAAGAAGGAGAATAAGAATAAGAATAAGAATGGAAGTCCATAGAGAGCAGCACTGTGCTGAACACGGGCCAGCTGATACGGGCTTCTTGTTTTCCTACATTTTGGATTTTTTCACTCTGTTTAAAGGCTTTTTTTTTTTTTTTTTCTTCTAGGAAAATTAAAATTGTGAGCTTTAAGTTCTGTCCCTTCTGTCGGGTCTTCTTTAATTTTTTTTTTTTCCAGTCATTCATGATGCTCAGGCCTCAGCCTCAGCTCACTGAAAATGGAAGAAGCTTGGTTCTGCTTTTAGGAGTTCGTCTCACAACCCCTCTCCCTACGTGTGGCGCTGCGTCCAGTGCTGTGCGCCAGCTCTGAGACCGTGCCTCTACTGTCCCTGGATCTACTATGCTTTTGAGAAGAGCCCACAAAAGCACAGTGCCAAACCCATCTTTTCATACGCTCTCAGCTCTCGTTAAACATGGGCTCAGCTGATGTTCTGGCAAAAATTGTTAGCAGGGTCTGTTCTGTAGACACACTGGTTCCTGGTGTCTTGGGAAATTAACGCTTTAGTCTAGGAGTGTCTGCTTCCCACCTCCTGGATCCGGTTATTGTTCTAAACACTTTAGTAGGAGCTACAGTGTGGAGTCAGCACCTGTGGGAACTTCCTCTAGTTAACGGATGAAATGATAATCTGTACCCCTACCCTCTCTGTGTGTCTATGGCCTCGCTCATGCCGGGCAAACCTTACTGCCATAAGCCATTCTAATCGTCAGTTTAACCATAATATTTCAAAAGTTCTAACAGTCCTATCCTTTAGACCAAGTACACACCCATCTAGTGTCTACCCTCTTTATAATTTTTTTTTAAAGGTGTTTTAAAACCTGAAACTGAAATTAAGATTGGAGCTATAGCTCAGTGGGTAGAGCACTTGGTGATCGCCGGGCACGCATAAAGCCCTCAGGTCTATCCCAGCACCACATAAGTCCGATAGAATGGTTGGTGTGTGCTGGACCCCGGCTCTCGGCAGGTGGAAGTAGAATGGTCAAGTATTGAAGGCCAGCCTCAGCTATTTCCTTTTGTTACAACAAACCTCAAAATGCCATAGTTTCTGGTTGTTCAGACTCCCCCATCTGTCAGGAAGCAGCGGGGTGATCATAGCCCCTCTAGTCCTGCTTATCCACCATCACCCTCCTGTTCCTACAGCACCCACAGGCCCCCCAGTCGGGGTAAAGGTGACCCTCATAGAAGACGACACTGCCCTTGTTTCCTGGAAACCCCCAGATGGCCCAGAGACAGTGGTGACACGCTACACCATCTTGTATGCTTCCAGGAAGGCCTGGATTGCCGGCGAGTGGCAGGTCCTACACAGAGAAGGTGAGTATGAGGAGCAGTTATTGAGGACGATGACAGTAAGTTACCAGTGTCACAGGGGAGACCACGGGGACTGATACAGAGTCCACACTGAACTTACGTCCATATGTAGAAAGTAATAAATTATTATTGGGTTTTTAGTCAAAGGATATCGGCAAGGCATCTATCCATTTTATTTAATTACTTTATTTATTGTGTGTGTGTGAGCACAGACATGCATGTGCCTTACTGCACATGCTGAGGTCAGAGGATGGCATTCACAGGTTGGTTCTTGCCTTCCAAATTGTTCAGGCAGGGTTTCGCTTGTTTTTGCTTCTGCATACTTTGAGATAGCTGACCAAGAGCTATCCACATCCTATCTTTCTGTACGAGTGTTGGGGTTACAGATGCTGCAGTCACATCCAACCCTTGGCATAGGTTCCAGGTCGTCAGGGTTTCTCAGTAAGCCCTTTGCCTGCTAAATCTGCGGAGCCATCTTGCTGGCCCCAGGGTTTTGTTTTTGGTTTTTGGGTAGTTTTTGTTTTTTGTTTTTTAGTTACAGAGAAAACTCAATTAATGCTTAAGAACACTGTTTGAGATTTTTTTTTAAACATTAGTCTGTTTTTAGCTAAGGAATACTAAGTTATCAAAGTCTTAATATTCTTGCCGTGTGCTTTTAACATTATGTTCTGAAGTCTCCCATCTGGACACGTTCCATATGGCAGTTTAGATGGGAAGTCTAAAGCGTTATTTCGGCATACCCTTAATTTACACATGCTGGAAAAGGAATCTTTGCCAAGCAATTGTAAGTTTAAGGCTTCAGAGGTGGTATTCCACATCTGTAATTCTGGTACTTTGAGATGAGGAAGAAAAATCCCAATCTTGTGGCTAGCCCAAGCCTAGCTCGTGGGGGAAAAACAAAAACTTAGGGATTGTAATATTTTTTTCTTTTTAAAATAATTTTTATTTATTTTGTTTGGTTTGGTTTGATTTGGTTTGGTTTTGAAACAGGGTTTCTCTGTATAGCCTTTGCTGTCCTGGAACTTACTCTGTAGACCAAGCTAGCCCAAACTCACAGAGATTCACCTTCCTCTGCCTCCCAAGTGCTGGGATTAAGGCGTGTACCACCACTATCTAGCTATTTTTAAAGGTTTATTTATTTTATTTATATGAGTACATTGTAGCTGTCTATCTTCAGACATGCCAGAGGAAAGCATCAGATCCTATTATAGATAGTTGTGATGATGTTACCACGTGGTTGCTGGGAATTAAACTCAAGACCTTTGGAAGATCAGTCAGTGCTCTTAACTGCTGAGCCATCTCTCCAGCCCTATTTTTAAAATTTTTAAATTTATTTTTAATTATGTGTAACCGTGGCTTTGTGCACATGAGTGCAGTTCCTTATATAGGCCAGAAGAGGGTATCAGGTCTCTTAGAAATGGAGTTTTCGAGCCACCACATGGGTGCTGGGAAAGGAACGTAGGTCCTCTGCAAGAGCAGCCAGGTTCTTAACTGCTGAGTCTTCCCTCCAGCCTTGTAAGCAGAAGTTGTAGTGGTTGGAGATCCATGTTTTCTGTTCTAACCAACCCAGCCCACTAAGGAGATAATTTGAAAGGACTTGGCAATTATGTTGCATTGTTTATATCTCCTGTATATTATGTTGCATTGTTATATCTCCTGTAGCTTCACAGACTCCTCTAGAGCTTCAAGAAGTTGTTGCATTTTCTTATTGATTCGGTGAATCTTGATTCTGATAGGGGTGGGGAGTCTAGAAACAGTGGGGTGGGGGGTTTAGAGTCTGGGAGGGAAGTTGAGCCTCCAGAAACAGTGTTAACAACCTTGGTGAGTCACGTATATTTTGCTGATGTCCCACTAGAGACAGTAAGTTACACGGCCGAGCCCTGAGCATGACAGTCAGGGTTGCCCACTGGTGTGACTCACTGGGACCTCTTTAGTATCATCATCAAGCTTGTGTTCTTTAAAAATAAAAATAAACATTTCAAGCCAGGCAGTGGTGGCACACACCCTTATTCCCCACATTGAGGAGGCAGAGGCAGGTGGATCTTTGAGTTTGAGGCCAGCCTGGTCTACAGAGCTAGTTTCAGGACAGCCAGGGCTGTTACAAAGAGAAACCCTATCTCAAAAATCCAAAATAAAGTAAATATTTGGCGGGGAGTGTGGTGGGGTAGCAGTAGGGGTGGTTAAGGAGACCAGAGGACAACTGGAGGGATTGGTTCTCTCCACTATGTGGGTCTTGAGAGTCAGGCTTTGTTTATCACACTTGGTGGCGAGCATCTTTAACCTCTGCCATTTTTCAGGCCCTAGTTTTGTTTTAGATTTATTTTTACCTTATTTGTATCTCTGTGTCTCTGCCACATGTGTGCGGTGCTTGCAGAGGCCAGAAGACGATGCTGAGTCCCCCAGAGCTGAAGTGGCAGGCGGTTGTGGACTGCCTGACACGGCTGCTGGAAGCTGAACTTGGGTCCTCTAAAAAAGCAACATTTTCATCTGTCTACCTCATACCACAATTCCCTTTCAGTCTCTCATTTCCAAAATGGTTTATTGACACAACACTTGACCAAATGACAAATCTGATTTAGTGAAGGTGCCATGAATATTAATAAGGAGCCCCTAGAGCACTTGGTTTTAAATTCTTCCTTCTTACCTTCCTAAAAGGAAACAAGAATTTCCTCTGCCTGTTTTCAAATTGATCCATTCAGGAGTTTAGGAAAGAGCTCAGAAATGAATATCTTACCTCATTTCTGGCTCCGTGAAGACGCGGGCGGTAATTGTAGGCTTTCGCATCTGTGTGAACCTTCTTAACTACGTAATTGTGTGCAGGAAAACACAATCTGAATACGTCTTGTTGAGATTTTCAGGAACATTCTTGTGAGAAGCTTTTGTCATGTGTTAAATGCAGAGAGCTTTCTTCTTAGTTAATGCCCTGGCTCGGAAAGACAAGTAAATAGTGTGAGACGAAGTAATGGAGTTCTGGTTTTTGAGAGAGAAAATGTGAAGGAATCAACTTACCTACAATTACTTAAAAAGCAAGGCATGCAATTTGGAATAGAGAAGAATTTAAAATGGAAAACTGTCTTTGTATCTGAACACAGCAGTTTTAGGAGCAAACAAAAACACGGGGAAATAAGGATATTGTCATGTCTGATAATATTTATTTAATTTTTTGTTTTTTTGTTTTTTTTTTTTTTCAAGGCAGGTTTTCTCAGTGTATCCCTAGCTGTCCTGGAACTAGCTCTGTAGACCAGGCTGGCCTTGAACTCAGAGATCTGCCCAGCAGATAATCTTTAATATGTGAAAATTTATACATATTTATGCTCTTATTTAATTCCAAAGACACCAAAAATTTAAATTATTTGAAAACCAAATACTTGTGTCGGTGGGCTGGCAAGATGGACCATCAGGTGAAGGAACTTGCCACTAAAGGTGATCACTAGAACCCACAAGGTAGAAGGAAAGAACAGTCCTCCAAGCTGACCTCTGACTCCCACCCACAAGCCTCATGTGCTCATGGGGAAAGAATGTTCCACCATTTTCTTTTTTTTTTCTGTGTGTGACTGAAATCATTTTTAATGAACAGAAAGAATGAGTATTCGTCTACTGTGGATTCACTTACAAAATTTAACTTAATTGGGTTGGGGGTTGAGCTCCGTTGGTGGGGCTCTTGCCTGGCATGAATCCCTGGGTTTACTCCTCAGCACGGAATAAAACTGGCTGTGCTCGAGAATGACTGTATCTCAGCACTTGAGGTGCAGAGGCAGGAGGATCAGGAGCTCAGGGCAAGCCTTGCCTACATATAAGTCTGTATGAGGGTGTCAGATCTTGGAGTTACAGACAACTATGATTTGCCATGTGGGTGCTGGGAATCGAACCCTGGACCTCTGGAAGAGCCTTCATTGTTCTTAACCAATGACCCATTTCTCCAGCCCAACAAAACATTTTTTTTTTAATTAAATGAAAATTTTGCCTCTGGTAATGATAAGTTTTGCCAAGCATTTTGAAAAATTAAATATATTTAATGATAGAACGGGAGCTTTATTTTTATCTCTAATTATGAAGAAGTTGGATTGGTCCTCCAGCTAATTTTAACTTGTCACAGTACATCTTTGTTTTGTAACATCTAAGGTACACAGTACAGACTCTTCCTGCTTCTAAATAGGGCTTCTTGGTGTGTTTATTTAGCAGTGCATTACTCAAGTAACTCACACTTTCTTCAGGCCAACTTGAAACCAGAGAACATGAAAACAAGTCCTGTTGGTGCTTCTGGCACTGCTACAGGTGGTTGGGCCAGTTCACACCGTGTGACCTGCAGAGTGGCCTCTGTATCAGGGTCTCACCTGTAGGATTGCCCACACACCCCTTGCTTAGTGAGGTACACCCTAGTAAGTGCTCTGAGAAAGGCAGCCCTGACTTTGTAGTTGACTGCAGCAAACTCTTGTGAGCTTTCTGAAGCTGCCGCAGGTCCCTCTGCATCAGGAGAAAAGGAGAACACTCCCTCCTCACACCAGGAAAGCTAGGTGTCCCTGTGCAGCGCTGTGACAGCTTTATGGTTGACTTTCTTAAAGGGCAATACTTCAAATGCAGACAGAAACAGCAAGGTCCAAACAGGCATGCGCAGTGTCCATCACCGGGTCCAAACAGGCATGCGCAGTGTCCATCACAGGGTCCAAACAGGCATGCGCAGTGTCCATCACAGAGACATCACCTACAGATGCTACACATCTGTGACTCCAGATGACGATCACCTTTGGAGAGGAACAGGTCTCAGGCAGATAAGCACAGACATCTTTTTAAAACATTTTTATTTAGTTAGTTGGGCGGCGGGTGGGGGGCGGGGACTGTGCATGGCACAGTGGAAATCAGAGGTCAACCTGTAGGGAGTTAGTTCTCCTTCCACCATGTGGGTCCCGGAGATCAAACTCAGCTCATCAAGCTTGGTGGCAAGTGTTTCCAGCTGCTGAGCTTCTTGCTGGCCTGGGCCTGGTCACCTTGCAGGTTAACCTGGGTTGAGGAGGTAGCTCAGTAGGTAAAACATTTGCCATCAAGCCTGAAGACCCGAGCCTAGCGCCTGCAACCCATGTGGTGGAAGAAGAGAAGATGTAGCCAGCTGCTCTCTGAGCTCCATGCCCATGCCGGCTCGAGCCCAGGCACACACACAGCTCATGCTCAACGGCGAGATAATGAAATACTTTAAGAAGACTTAACCTGTGAGGGGTCGCCAGCCTTTGTGGTTCCCATGGAAACCTGTGTTTTTGTTTTAGAAACAAAATCAGCTGCTAAAAGATACATTCAACATCTGGAATATATTTGTGTTCTTTCTCATGAAAAGATTTTTGGTTTCCTTTCGAGATGGGGTTTCTTTATAGCACTGGCTGTCCTGGAATTTATTTTGTAGACCAGGCTGGCCTCAAACTCACAGAGATCCACCTGCCTCTGCCTCCGGAGTGCTGGGACTAAAGACGTGCGCCACCACGCCCAGCTAAAATTATTTTTAATTATGTGTATTTATGTGTGACTTTGTGGGGACATGTGCATGTGAGTGCAGGTGCCTCTGCACCAGACCAGAGGCTCTGATCCCCTGGAGCTGGAGTTAAAAAGAGTTGTGAGCCACCTAGCATGGGTGCTGGGGATTTACTTGGTTCTCTGCATAGGCAGTACATACTCTTAACTGCTGAGCCATATCTCCATCTCCTGCTCCTGTTTAAGAAGGAAGAACATGATCACCTAAAATAGATGTTGCCCTAAGTAGTTTAAATAATTATAATTGAGAAAGAAAGATTGGTCTTACACTGGACTTTTAATCATAACCATTGATCCAGGCAAATTATATGTGCCTTTTTCTGTGTGCATTGAGATGTCCATAGTTCTTAATGTCATTTGTATGTAAGGAGTAAAACATTATATAGGCATATATAATATAAATAAACAGTATAAACAAGCCTACATACATTTTAAATGCATGTGTAATTTCAAACACAACTTTATGCTGTGTTTAGAGAATTCCTTCTAAGGGCTGGAGAGATGGCTTAACTGGAGAGTTAAGATATACTGTTCTTCAGAAGATCTGAGCTCTGTGTCCAGAACCTGCCTCAGGGCTGCTTATCACTGCCTGTAACTCCAGCTCTGGGGGGATGTGATGCCCCTCCAGCGTCTGTGGGCCTGCACTCTCCCCATCTCCATGTACATATACACATCATTAAGAATAAAAGAAAACTAAGCAAGCAAAAGCCTTCACCTAAAATACCATCATAGAGGTCTTTATGGCATGTCTGTATATGTACAGTACAATGTTAAATGAAAACATTAAGTTATGAAAGATGAGGCAAATATGTTTTGGGGGTGTGGAATGTTGCTCAGTAGTTGAGTGCTTGCTTAGCACCTGCAAGGACCTGGGTTCAATCCTAGCACCACCATACTGAACCCCCCCCCCAAATCGTTTTTAAAAAAATAAAATAAAAAAATCTGTGTTCATACATCATTTGTACACATACACATACACAATTAAAATGTCAACACTGAAATTATTTATATTTATGTATTAATATATTATTGTGTATTATTAATATAATACATAATTATTATGTAATAATACATAAATATTATATATGTATTATATATAATATTAATATAATTTATTATATATTATATTATAATAATATATTAATACATAAATATTATGTATTAATAATACATAATAATATATATCATTTGTTGTGAACCACACTAGCCCCACATTCGGGCGGCCAAAAATGTTGCGGCCCGAGCAAAATGTTGAGGCCCGGACTGCGCTGCGTTTGGTGGCCTGTATCCTGGCCCAAGCTGCAGCTCTGGTCCGAGGGTCGGGGTTCAGCAAGAGAGAGGGGACAGACTCGAAGAATGGAGACCAGACAGAGTGCGTTTCAGTCCCGTTTATTCTTCAGTCTCTCTTCCTAGTCCAAGTCCCAAGTCTTGAGTTTCTAGTCCCTAGTTCCTAGTCCCTAGTGTGCATTAACTTAGTCCAAGTTCTAAGTTACTTCTTCCAAGTGCCTGCTACCTAATGCCTAATTCCTACTCCAAGTTGCACTCCCTGAAGTGTCTCCTCTGTCTGATGTGTCTGATTCTCTCTAGAGCCAAGTGTCTTCTAGCTAATGTCAAGTAATCTGTTGCTTTCTCTGTCTGCCTCTAGCCTTTTATATGTCTCACTTCTAAGCCACGCCTCTAAGTTACACCTTTAATCATGCCCTTAGGTCTTGTCTCTAAATCTGATCTCTAGGTCACACTCTTAAGTCACACACCTTTATTCTCACACACCTCTAATCTCAAGGTATCTAAACCAAGATTATCAGAGTGTGCTCAGCTGTTGTAGGCTATTGTAATCCAAGTCTCAAGTCAGGGTATATGGCTCAAGATGGCTGCAAAGCTGATAGCCGCTTTCTGCTAAAAGTTGGCCCCCAACAATCATTATGTATATTTATATCTCTCTGTTTTCTCAGTGACACAGAGTGAAAATAGTCCCTTTTTATAATCAAGAAAAAGATTTTTAAATATTTGTTTCTATTTTTATTTATGTGTCTATGCATGCAGCATGGTTGGGAGTGACTGTGGAGTCCAGAAGAGGTCATTAGATCCCTTGGAGCTGGAGTTACAGGTGGTTGTGAGCTGCATGACCTAGGTGCTGGGAACTGAACTCAGGTCTTATGAAAGATCAGCACACACTCTTAGTGGCTGAGCCATCTCTCCAGACCCCCTGGGGAAAAAAAAACATTTAAAAAAATATCCTCAAAAAAAAAAACCTTTTAAATGCAGGTTCATGTTTGCATGGCTGTAAAAGTTTACTTAATTTGTGATGTTTCTAGGGGCAATCACCATGGCTCTGCTGGAAAACCTGGTGGCAGGGAATGTGTACATTGTCAAGATATCTGCGTCCAACGAGGTGGGAGAAGGGCCCTTTTCAAATTCCGTGGAGCTGGCTGTCCTTCCCAAGGATGCTTCAGAATCGAATCAGAGGCCCAAGCGTTTGGATTCTTCTGATGCCAAAGGTTCGGATGCTGCCACAGTCTCTGGCCTTTTTATTTCCTTAGACTTAATTTCAGCTCTCACAGTCAGTTGCCACCCCCCTGAACCTGCACTTGGTGGGGTTGTAAGGTTGCAGGACTGCCTGGCTCTCTCCTGTGGTCCTAGAAGGCAGAGGGGAAATCACCTCAGTATGAACTTCTGTTCTCAGACCACCTTGTTCCCAGTTGTCTCCCCAGCTGTGGAGTCACTGGGCTGGATGAGCTACAAGCTTGTGGGTGGAAGCATCCTGGGAGGTTCTGAGGAAACCAACAGCAAAGGTGGCTGTGGTACTGAGGCTGGGAGCAGCCTGGTTTTCATTAAGAAAAAGCTCTCCCAGACAGAGGTGGTTTTTATCCAGAAAAACAGTTGGGAGGGAGGGGAAAAAAAGTGACTAAGCAGCCACTCTCACCCACCCCTCCCAGGGGTCCAGGACTAGGCACCTCATGCTGCCTTTCTGTGAAGTGAAGAGCAGCTGTAACTAGTCTGAGAGCCACAGAATAGTCAATGGAAGAAGACAACAGCAGAAGATCAGAGTTAAGAACAGGAAGGAAGTAGCTGCAATAGCCATCTTACAGCTGGGGAAGAGGAGAGGACGGCTTGTCCTTGCTTGTCATTTACTTTGCTCTGGGCTGGAGCAATGACTCATCAGTTAAGAGTGCTCATAGCCTTTGCAGGGGACCAGAGTTTGGTTCCCAGCTTCAGGGAGACCTGACACCACCTTCTGGTCAATGTGGGCACTGCACACATGTATGCATACACTCAGACTATACATAAATTAAAAATACAATGAATCTTTAAAATTAAATAAATTCTAGATTAGTATTAGTTATTTGATGATATGGTATCTGTCTAAATATGATCTCAATATTTAATATTGGAAAATGAATTGACTTGTGTAATCACTAGCAAAACGCAATTCATGACGTTTCTGCTTATATGCAGTGTCAAAACTTTCCCCATGAGATAAAGGCAAATTATAGAAAAGCAACTCTCTGAACTATGATATGTGGAATGTGGTTCTTTTCTTCTGATTGAGTAAACATGTTCTCACTCTAGTTTATTCAGGCTATTACCATCTGGACCAAAAGTCAATGACGGGCATTGCAGTAGGCGTTGGCATAGCCTTGACCTGTATCCTCATCTGTGTTCTCATCCTGATATACCGAAGCAAAGCCAGGTATGTTTCCCTTTTTGTAAAGCTGGCGTAGGGCCTGGGGTGATGGCTCACAGGAATAGTATTTGTTATGCCAAGTGTGAGACCCAAAGATCCCAGAACCTATAATGGTGTCAGGTGGATGTGGTACCTCCCTTTCATCCCAGCTTTCAAGAGGCTAAAGCAGAAAAGTCCAGATTTATTGAGAGACTGTGTCACAAATGTAAGGTGGAGAGAGATTGAGAAAGACCCCTGGGTCAACCTCAGTTCTCCACATGTACATACATGCAAACAGAATCACACATGCATCACACACACACACACAAACACACACACACACACACAGAGAGAGAAAGAGAGAGAGGGAGAGAGAGATACTTATGCAGAGAGAGAGAGACAGAGAGAGAGAGATGCTTCAATGGTTAAAAATATTTAAATGACAGCAGCTGCAGGAAACAAATTAAAATCAAGTGCCTTGTAGCATAACTGGGTATTTTTTTCTCCTTAAAATGAATGTTATGTTATGGGGTTTTTACAGCTTGGAATGTGCTGAATTCATACTGAGATCATTTTCCAGCCATTTAGGGGGAAAATGCTGTGCCAATAAAAATCCCTAAATGAGGATTTGGTTTCTGCATTTCTGTGTCATTCTGAGAAAATGAGAAGTGCATTTGAGAGACTGGCTTTTGCTTTTGTGTCAGCTTTAATGGCACACTTGATCCAGGACACCCCTTCCCCCAGAAGATTCCTTAGGATTTCATGTCTAAATGGTGGTACCAGATATGCTGCAGTCACTGAGAGGCACAGAACAAGTGGCAGGGATCACAGACAGCATTGAGACTAATGAAGTAGAGAGGGATGTGTTAGCTCTTAGCTGTCAGGCAAATCAAACACTGCAAAAGTGAGTGAAGTTAAAGATCTAGTATTCAATTAACAAAGCCATAGGCATTCAAGGACACCATTGTTTAAAAACCTGTGGGCTAAAGAGCTAACTCAGTTAATAGAATGCTCTGCTGGTATCATAAAGCCCTGGGTTCAATCTTTAGTGCTGCATAAAGCCAGTTGTGCTTGTATGTGCTTCTCATGGTAGTAGTCAGGAGGTGGAAGCAGAAGGATCAGAAGTTCAAGGTCAAGGGGCCTTCAGGGTGGCTCAGTGGATAAAGGTGAGCTCAATCCTCAAGACCCACAGGGTAGGAGTGAACTGAGTCTTGCTAATTGTCCTGTGAACTTCGCATGTACATCCATGCACACACAGACACAGAATAAATAATGCAAAGTTTTAAAATACAACAAATAAATAAATAAATTCACAGACATTTTCTGCTACAAGTTTAAGGCTAGTCTGGGATACACAAGTCACTGTCTTTAAAAAGTTATGAATTGGTACACTTGCACGTGTGCACTGAGATGAGAATGTTTTCTTACCAATATTTCAGGAAGTCATCAGCCTCTAAGACAGCACAGAGTGGAACCCAGTCGTTATCCCGAGCCAGTGCCTCTGTAGCAGTGGGGAGTGACATGGGGAAGAACCTGGAGAGAGCTACAGAGAATGAAGAGTCCTTGGTACCCATGATGCCAAGGAGCTTCATTGATGCGAAGGTTTGCCACATAATGTTCTCTCTTTATGGGAAATTAACTTACCTGGAAGGTGTGTTGAATGCGTGGTATAATCCACCCTCAGTTTTCAGAGAGAAGTTGAAGACACATACAAGTACAAAGGATCCAGGAAGATGATGAGAAGGACAGACGCCATTAGACTGGATTCTCTGAGCTACCATTAGCTATTGTTTAGTGTAACTGGGCTCCCTGTGCTTGTGGAGTCGACACTGAAATTATTTGACACTGAGTTTGATGGTTGCCTGAATTGATTCTCAGAGCACATGAGGTACAAAGAAGAGTTTTTAAAAGACTTACTTAAGATTTAAAATTTTTAAAAGGTTTACTTTAAACGCCTTATTTATATGAGTGTTTTACCCGCATGCATATCTGTGCAGCACATGTGTGCCCAGTGCCCTCGGGGGCAGAAGAGGGCATCAGAACCTCTGGAACTAGAGTTACAAATGGTTCTGAGCTGCCATGTGGGTCCTGAGAACTTATCCTTGGTTCTCTGAAAGAACAGCCTGTGCTTTTAACCACTGAGCCATCTCTGTCGCTTCCCCCCAAAAACAAAAACAAACAAACAAAAAACCATTGTTTTAAAGATAAAAAAGAAGATCAGGGCTGGAGAGATGGCTCAGCAGTTAGGAAGATTTTCTGCTGTTTCTGAGATCCTAGGTTCCATTCCCGGCACCCAAATGGTGTAACTTCACTTTACAGGGATCTGACTCTCTCGCCTCAGGCATGTGGCACACATGCATACAGGCAAAACACTTGGACACATAAAATAAAAATAAATAATGATCTACACAGAGTCCTAAAGTGCCTTCTTCCTTTGATGGTCACAGGAAGAATGTTCCAAGGAACTGTCACCAGAGGGTGCTACCTCTTGTCTTTGCCAAGGCTTCTGATGAGTGCTATGGAAGCCTTGTCACATTCTCACAGGAACTCCATAACCATGTGACATGTTAGGCAGCACTAACTGCAGACACACCCACCTCAGCAAGGAATGTCTTCCAGACTGTTAAAAAAAATTCTTAGAGAAGATGATGATGTAGCAGCTGCTCCAGTGTCCTGCAGAGCTGAACTGGTCAGTAGGCAACCTTGTATGGAAGAGTTTTATCCCCAGATAAGCCATCCTTCAAGGACCCTTTCCGGAAGTTTACAGTGACTAAGACATTCTAAGTTTTACCAGAATTCATATTAATTGTTTGTGTTTCTGACATATATGGGCATTTGTATGTCATGGTGCGCACATGGAGATCAGAAGGCAGTTTGTGGGAGTTGGCTCTCTCCTTTCACTCTATGGGTTCTGGGGATGAATTCAAGTCATCAGACTTGGTGGCAAGTGCCTTTCTCCTGCTGAGCCATTTTGCCTGCCCACAAGTTTATAATTTTATACAATCATTTATCAGACACGGCATACTCATATCCAGCACAGTGTTACAGATTGAATTGATTTCTGGTGTTCTGTTTGTGTTGTTTGCAGCCTGTTAAAGGATTTTCTCTTCTCCTCTTCTCCTCCTCGCCCTCCTCTCCCCTCCTGACCTCAAATTCACTATGTAGACAAGGTAGCCCTGGACTCCTGATCCTTCTGTTCTGGGATTGCAGGCTTGTACCTCCACACCCCATTGATAAGGTTCTGGGGATCAAACCCAGGACAGGCTTCATATTAGGCAAGCAGTGTACAAGTGAGCCTTGTCCCCAGCCCTAGAATCCAAAGTTTCTAAATACTAGTACATATTGTGGTTCTATTATTATCAGTTTGGTAGCAGATGCAAGAAAAGATAGGAGGAGAAACATAGTAAAGGAGAAAATGGAGAGAAGAGGCAGCAAATCTAAAAGCAAAGAGACGGAGAGCAGCTGGAGGCTGACCAGTCCCCTTGGTTGGCCTGCAGATGACACCTTACTTTAGGTTAAACATGGATCTAGGACTTTATTTCTCCACTGCTGTTAAAATATTTCAATCGTGCCAAAAAGGTTGAATGGAGAATATAATAAACAAATAATCATTAACATCTCATCATAATTCCTAACACTTGCTTTCTGTAACAGAAAAAAAAAAATATCAGTACTGCCCTTTATGCCAAATGGTTCGTTCGTTGTGCTCAGAGCTTTTAATAAGGATAGGAAGTAATTTTAAATAAGCACATACAAAGGAAGAGTTGGGGGTAGGTAAACCAAACTAGGCGTGCTAGCACATTACTGTCACCCCCTAGTACTCAGGAGGCTAAAACCATGAGCTCCAGGCCAGCACAGGCTATATGGGAGACCCAGTCTTAAAAAAATAGTTGATTAAATAGATAAGTAAACGAATAAACCTGACATGTCTTTTTTTCTTGTGATGTGTATGGGTATTTGTCTGCACGTGTCTGTGTACTACACATGTGCCTTGTGTGTATGTAAGCCAGAAATGGGCATAGAGTCCCCTTAAGCTAGAATTATGAATAACTGTGAGCCACCATGGTGTGCTGGGAATCAAACCTGGGTCCTCTGGAAGAAGAGGCAGTTCTCTTAGTCACTAAGCCATCACTCCAGCTCCAATATGTTTTTGATCACAAACAGATGTCCTGAGTGTTTTCTCCCATGTGTGGTCACCGTATGGGACCATTGTGTTCTTTGGATATTTAAAATCTTTGTGTGCTTCTTTCAATGAACTCGAATCTATAATACTTCGATACTTTCCCTTCTTATTTCCTCAGGGAGGGACTGACCTGATCATCAATAGCTATGGTCCTATAATTAAAAACAACACTAAGAAAAAGTGGCTTTTTTTCCAAGACACTAAGAAGATCAAAGTTGAACAGGTAATCTGCCCATGTGAGGAGAATCCTTTACAGTCTGTGGCACAAGAAATGATCATTAGAAAGATGGGGGAAATGTAAATGCAGTGTTTTTTACCGACCTGGTTCAATTCTGACTGTGGAGAGCTGTAGTGGCTGGAGAGACAGTTGGGACAGTAATCTGAGATGTGGTTTTCAGCGGGGTGTGAAGACTGAGAAGAGAGGGATGTGAGGAGGTGTGTCAAAATAACCAAAGTGTTTGGTTTTATTTGGTTGTTTTTTGTTTGGTGGTTTGGTTTGGTTTGGTTTTTGAGTCAGAGTTTCTCTGTGTAGCTCTGGCTATTCTGGAATTCGCTCTGTAAACCAGGCTGGCCTCAAATTCACAGATCCTTCTTCCTCTGCTTCCGAAATGCTGGAATTAAAAATGTGTGCCACCACTGCCCGACTTATTTTTTTTTTTTTTTTAAGTTAACATATGTATGCCTGGCTATACGCCCATGAGTACTGCACTAGGAGGCCAGACCAAGGTGTTGGGTCCTCTGGAGCTTGAATAACAGATGATTGTGAATCACTGATATGGTGTCTTGACAGAGCAATATGTGGTCTTATTCGCTGAGCCATCTCTCCAGCCCCACTAGGAAAGATCTTAGTTCAGAAGTGTTCCCAGCCACCTAGGGAGAGCCACTGACACAGACAGTCCATTAACAATGATATCTTTGTTGTTGTTGTGTTTTTGTTTTGGTTTTGATTTTTCTTTTTTTGTTTGTTTTTGTTTTTGTTTTTCGAGACAGGGTTTCTCTGTGTAGCCCTGGCTGTCCTGGAGCTCACTCTGTAGACCAGGCTGGCCTCGAACTCAGAAATCCGACTGCCTCTGCCTCCCAAGTGCTGGGATTGATGTTGGTTTTTCAAAACAGGGTTTCTTTGTGTAACCCTGGCTCTCCTATAACTAGCCCTGTGGATCAGGTTTGTATTGAACTCAGAGATCCGCCTGCCTCTGTCTCCCAAGTGCTGGGATTAAAGGCGTGCACCACACCCAACAGCACAACTGTTACTTCTTGTCCACAAACTTGAACTATCTGCTACCTCATGGCTACTTTATCTATTTTTGCCTAGACTCAAAGAAGATTTACTCAGGCCGTCTGCTTTTACCAGCCAGGCCCCACAGTGCTGAGCAGCAATGCAGACTCCCCTGGCTCCCCAGGGCAGACCACCAGCTTCCCAAGACCTTTTGGGGCTACTATGCTTGACACTGAGCATTCAGCGAACAGTGAAAGCAGCCATGAGACAGGGGATTCTGGAAGGTTTTCCCATGAGTCCAATGATGAGATACACCTGTCCTCCGTTGTCAGCAGCACGCCCCCCACCTCGAATTCCCTCGCTGGTGGTGATTCTGATGGGGATGCCGCGCCGAAGAAGCACGGAGACTCTGCCCAGCCCTTGCCAGTTGAGCAGACCTCAGCCCCACAGCCAACATCTGCAGTGCTGCGATGTGCTGCAGAGGGTTTTCCCGTGTAGACAGCCACACTCAGGTATTCACAGGCATCTGTTCGAAGGACAATGAACAGAGAGCTAAAACCTTCCGTGAAAATCTTGATGTCTTACTGTTCGTTGTTTGTTTTGTTTATCTTTTTTTTTTTTTTTAATTATTTTTAAGCTCACGAATTTTGAATGTTTCAATTGTCAACAATGTGAAAAAGGGCAATCAAGATGCTTGCCTGGACCCTAAGATATGTCACTGGAGTGGAGGGAAGACTGCCTGAGCCCTCTGCTGAATAGCTACCTCAGTTTGCTGTTGGCGGACTCTGAAGACAACTGTGCTGCCTTCTTGTGCTGGTTTCTCTCAGCAGCATAACCAGCGGGACTTCCTAGTGATGCTGTGTGTCCATTGTGTGTGTGGTGTGTGTGACTGAAGGAGCCCGATAGGTAGAAGAGGAAGGATGTTGATCTGAAGCTCTGATTTTTTTTTTTTTTTTTCCCTTAAGAACTGTGACACCTGCATGATTTGGATAACGTAACACCTTTGGCTGTGAGGAGAAAATATGGGAGTATATTTACTTGAATAGGTGAAACAAATACATCCCTTTGGAGAAGAGACCCATTCCACAGTATATAGGGGGTCGTGTCCTTGCAAAGCTGTTGGGTTCGGCGGCACCAGAGCAGGAGAATTTTTTTCCAGTCTGCACCGTCCTGCCCCCAGCCTGCAAAAGCCACCTTTCCCTTTGCCCCGCAGCCAGCCAAGGGCTGCAGTGTCTTCTGTGGAATATCTTCAGAGTCTCCAGAGCTAGCTGCAAAATACAGTGTAGGAAAGTGGCTTTTTTTTTTTTTTTTAATGGTTCAGATTTTCTTTTTTAAAATCTCAGTTTGGCTTCAAAGGGGGCAAAGAAAGGTTATTAAATATTAAGAATGAAGATAAAAGAAACAGTACAGAGTAAGACAAACTTGAGGTTTTCATAACAGCAGTGCCTTCCATTATGAAAAGTTTTGCCTTATACCTTTTTAATATTCACGAAGATGTTTAGCAAAAAAGGTACCAAACATTTGCCTTAAAAAAAGCTTGATCTTAACTGATAGCTGTTGTGCTATCTGGCACCTTGCTCGAGTTGTTCTCATTTTGAAGTGCAGGTTTGCTCCTCACCACCCTAGCGGCCGAGGTTTTGGCTTTGTACCCCACTAACACCAGAAGTGAGTTCATCCTCTGGTTTGAAATCAGCAAATTGTTTACTCCCCTGGTAGGGCAGGCCTTCTCAGTCAGGGTTGCCTTCTAGATAACACACTAGGTGCTGAACCCCGTGGGAGGGACAAAAACTGAGCCATGAGAAGAAGAAACACGTCCTTCGCCTTTTAAAATCATGTGTTTTGCCCTCCTCCCCCCCACCCCCAATTTTTTGGAAATGGCTTTTGCAATGCATTTTAAAAGAAGAACCCTCCGTGGGTTTTCCCCTTGAAACCGTCCCTCCATGCACAGACAAGGCAGGTCCTGCCAAATGGTGTTGTAAAGTCAAGGGAATTACGCTGCATAATCACCCCGGTGTCGTCTATTATGATGGCCTGACACTGCCACAGTTTTCATCGTGATTCTAAGTTTTGTGCCAAATTGGACTTGCTTAGAAGCCGACGGACAAGATGTGCCAGGCACCACTTCTCAGCACAATTCTGTCCCTTTCACCGTGGACTTCTCAGCAAAATGGGAGGAAAAGAAAGAAGAAAGAAAAAAAGCAGAGCTTTAGTTGAACAATCGGTGGCGAGGAAAATGGCTTCCTTCCCCTGCCTTCGCTCCTGTTGATACTACCTCCGTTTGAACGCTGTTCAAGTGTTATTGTTCTTTCCTGTACTCAGGGACTTTTTTGTTACTCTTGAGCTCATGATGCATGGGCGGTGCATTGACAGGGTATGGTGGTGTTTGGTTCGTAAGTAGAAGTATGTGGGCCAGCTTCTCTCAGTATCTAAAATGAAGGGGCACAATGGGACGGCGGTTTTCAATTGTCAGAAGCAAACAGAATGTAAAGGAGAAACCAGGTTTAGTGCTGTATTTACTTAAACCGCGTCCCCTGCCTGGATCATCTGCAAGGCTGTGACAGGACAGTCCCAGAAGAAAGTGCTCTGTTTGAAGATAAATAGGCCCTTAGTTATGATAGATCTTTAGCTTATAATTATTTGCTAGTTCATTTTTTAACCTTTTTTCATTTTTGTTCTTATACAGACTTTTCTGTCAATTCTGTTACCAAAGAATTTCCAATAGACAGTAAAACTTCTATAATTACTTTAAATCCAGTTCACTAGAAACTGCTATAAATAGACTAGAATACAACTCATTTCTAACCCTAAACTGAAGGGTTTATATTGATAATTACAATTAATTAGGCTAGTGACATAAACTACCTTACTGTCACCAGAGTTTAAAATAAATTGTAATTTCCTTGCCAGCAGATGGTTACTTAACTGTAGGGTTATTTTTTTTTTCTTCAGCAAGTAAAGAAACCTCCAACCCTATAGTATTAATGTATTTTCATGTTGTTGAAATTACTTGTTGAAGAAAAAAAAATCTTACTACTAATCTCATGGACTAAGGTATTTAATGTTCAGCAGAGGCTTTTGGCTTGGCGAAAGCCAGCTTCTCTGAAGTCTGAAGTGCAAGATTCTAACTCAAGTGTGAAGGTTATCCTGTCTTCCTCAAGGTTTCATTACTTCGACGTAGTGGACTCCAGATAAGCAGACATGCAGATTAGGAACTATTTCACTTTTCAAAAACACATTTGCTGGAAGTGATAACCTGCCTGCCTGTCGTTTTTAATATTACAAATAAATATTACAATGTCAAATATTACAATAAGCCGCTCATCAGTATTTTCATACCAAAGACCATTAAAATATATAGTTTAGCCTATAAGTAAAGATGAGCAGGTTTAAAATAAATTTATTTAGAAGCCGATAGGGAATATAGCTTTAGTGGCAAAAGGAAAATATCAAAAGGCTAAGTTTACATAGTTAAAGGCAATACAGTTATATTGGTATTTATCAGTGTTTTTTATTTGATTACTTTATATCAGCAAATTAAAAAGAAATTAAAAACCAAAGATATTTAAGGTTACTTCAGAATATAGGGAAATTTAGGTGTACATTGAACTGTTGTTTGTTTTATGTTAACAAACTGTCTCTTTAGAACCTCTCCTCTGTGTCCAGATAGCATCCTGGGGATTTTCCATGAAATCTGTTCATTCAGCCACAGGGATATTTTTACTAAATGTAAACTTTGATACAGCCAGTGAGTGTGACAGGTCAACAGAGAGACCCCCAGACTCCTCTGTTATGAAGTACCATGGGAACCCCTACATCATCCTACGTAGTCTGTATTCCTATGTAAAATGTTTCTCCAGTTACTCAGACAACTTGAGGAAAGCAACGTGGGCCTCCGTTCAGGTGGACGGAGCTTTGGATTCAAATATGGTTCCTAAGTTGTAAGATTTTCACTGCATCAGAAAGCTGGGCTCTCTATCTCAAATGAAGACCTGGGTGAAGAAGAGTGGATTTTCACAGAATCTAGGGATTTATACAAGACAGACTTATCCATTGAGTGAATATTTTTTAAAAAGGGGATTAGATGCTACTGACATGTTACAGGCTCTCTTGCCTTTACCTCAGACATGAGTAATGGCAGCAGGTCGGCAGTCACTGGGGTGTGCACTGTTTGTCTATCTTCTGAAGGACTTCTGCAAAATGCTGCTCAAGTCCTTAGAAAGACGCCATTGGAAACAATGCTTCATGTCATTGAAGGCTGGCGTGGTTCACTCCTGTAATCACTTGCAGCAGTGGGAGGAAGGGGGCGGAGTGCATTTTAGAAAATGCTGCCACACATGGGTCAGTCAGTGCCTGTTGTGATTTGTGATTCGATTCTGTGCATTTGCATATATCATCAGATGTCCATTTTGAATATCAGATGTGGAAAAGTTTGGACTGTATTGTAAAGAGCTGGTACCTGAGGCCAACCATGTGTTTTGCAAAGTTTTCTTCCTGAAAATTTACTACATACATCCCTGATAAAGTTGCTTTGGTAGAAGTAAAAAAAAAAAAAATCACTCCTGGGCTGTGTGAGCACAGAGCGGTGGGTTCTGGAGACCACCCACATCTGTTTGTCTAACTGTGAATTGTGTTGGTGTTTAGAAGGCAACCATAGGTTCTATGCCAGGTTGTTCATGCTCAGGACATAAGTTCACAGGCTAATGCAATGCTTGTGTTACAGGCTTATGTAGCAGGTGGGTACCGGATTGATTTTCTTGCAGTTTCTTCTAACAAACTAGCACTAATTTAGTGTCTGTAAACAGCAACACACAGTCTTGGAGATCTGTAGGTCAGAACTCTTTCTTTCTGAGGCAGTTTCCTGCTGTAAAACCCTGTCTTGGTACCTGCTGTATGTGTAAACCAGGCTGGCCTTGAACTAGTGGTGACCCTCATCCTCCCACACCCTGGGATTCCAGGGGTGTGCCACCAGTCCAGCTATAATGAAGGTACAGACAGAGCCACACTCCTTCTGAGGCCTGAAGGAGTGATCCATTCCCTTGCCCAGTTCACCTTTTGAAAACAGAACTCTCTCCTTCAGAACCAGCCACATAGCCCCTCTCCTCCTCTTTCGGGCCCCCAAAAGAAAAGTTCTTCAGTTTTCAGTACTAACTTGATTAGATTATTCTGGTCTTGATCATCTGAGATGATGAGGTTTCCTTTGTCAAACATGGTAAGATTCTCACAGGTTCTAGGTGTTTCCCTGCAGGTGTCTGTGGGTGGCCATTATTTTTTCCCTACTGTAGTAGGGTAGGGATCCATCAATTCTGTGGGATTCCTCTCTCAGTACTAGGTACTAGGCTTTCAAGAGATAGCAAATCTGATGTTCCCTTGCCCCCGTGGAGACCTTTAAAATTTCAAGGACCAGAAAAGGTAGACCCTGTAGTTTATTGAAAACAGCCATTAAAATCTCTCTCTAAACATCCCTCAAAGGCAATTCAACCTGAAGCATTTTTGGAAATGAGCTCCGTTTACTTCCTCACCCCTCCAGTCTGACCCATGGATGTCCAGCTTTGTGGTTGGGCAACTCCGATGTCCCCAAACCCCTGCCTCCTCTCGTTTCATCAGCGCATGTACGTCCTAGGGAACAACGATCTTTCTCACCTGCTTCATCTTTTAGTCATCCTTTTCCTGGGGTATTTTAGGCCGCAGAGCTCTGGTTTGTTCCGATTTCTGTATCATTTACAGTCTGGCCCTCTTTCAGTGTTGAAGGACAACTAATGTCCAGCAAAGGCTAGCTGTCCTTGAGCTCCCAGAGGTTTACCAGCCGCAGCCTCTGAGTGCTGGGATTAAAGTGTACGCCTGCCCCCAGCCTTTCTGTTTTTAAGGGAACTCTTCCCTTGTATCAGCCAGCTTCACTCCTGCTTTAATCTGCAGTTTTATAGGTTTCTTGGGTTTCTGTCTCTTGCATAATTTGTGATACAGAAATACATTCCTGACTTATAACCTTGGGGGAAAAAAAAGTGATAGCTTCTTCTTTTCCTACAGAACTGTCTTTTCCTTGTGTGGGATCACGCTGTTTCTTATTTGCCACATTCTATATAGTATCTGGTCCATTCCCAAACTAAAACCCTTCCTGGAGATAAGCCTGAACACAAACGTTGCCTCAGCCACTTAGTAGGGTTTAGGAAATATGTTAAGAAAAATGTGTCTGTCTGTTACTGTCGTTGGACAAAAGTTTGTCTGTATGTGTAGGAATTTTTATTTCTATTTCAAAGATGTGAATTTAATGAAGTGTGGGAGCCAGTTAAGTTATTTTCTGTAGTGGGTGTTCTGGGTCCTGCCACTCTCTGCTTCCTTGTAAGGGCACCATTTCCTGGCTTCCTGGTGGTCTGTGGAGCTGAGCTACATTCGATTTCTGTTTGTCTCAGGGGACCAGCTCTGCAGACTCCATCTCATGAAGAAAGTGAATGTTTGCCTTGATTTTGAATGTATTTTTTAAAATGTCTTCTTAAAACATATTTTTTGTTTAATAATGTGGGTTTGTTTTCTTTTCCTAGCATGATAGTTAATATTTCTTAGTACCCCACACTCCTACCCCAAGAAATTTATATTCTACCCTACAGGTCATGCCAAAAATGAGTAAAAGTTTAAATGCCAAAATGTTTATAAAAACTGCTGTCTACATACTGATTGATTGCACAGTTTAAATAAAACCTTTCCTTAGTTTAAAAAATAAACTCAAAGGCATGTGTTTTTCTTCTTCACACCTTTGATCCCAGCACTGGGGAGGCAGAGGCAGATGGGTCTCTGAGTTCAAGGCCAGCCTTAATCTATAGAGCAAGTTCTAGGACAGCCAGGGCTACACAGTGAAATCCTGGGGGTGGGAGGGTGCTTTAGTGGAGACCATTTAGAGCTGGAGCTAGAGAGATGGCTCAGTGGATAAAGCACTAGCTGAACAAGCCAGATGACCTTCAACCATGTAAAGGTTGAAGGGGAAAAATAACAGTACAAAATTGCTCTGATTTCCACACCTGTGATGGCACTGTACACACACACACACACACACACACACACACACACACACACATACATCTTAAACACACTAGTAGCAATAAATAATATTTTATGTTTTTTTCTTGTTTTTAAAATATAACTGTAAAAAGCTTAACAAATTTGACTTAATGAATGGTAAAGCCCTAAACAAAAGAGAAAATATAATACCTTCTATTATTTTTATTTTTTAAAGATATATTCTTTATTTTATATGTATGAGTATTTGGCCTACATGTATGTATGTACCAAGTGCCCGCTGAGATCAGAAGATGGCCCCAGATCTCTGGAACTACAGTTATGGTTAGTTTGAGCTGCCATGTTGGTGCTAGGAACTGAACCTGGGTCCTTAGCAAGAGCAGCAAGTGCTATAATTACTGAGTGGGCAATGTCTCCATCCCAAGTTTTTCTTGTGTGTGTGTGTGTGTGTGTGTGTGTGTGTGATAAGTGGTTGTGAGCTGTGCAGTGTAGGTGCTGGGACCACAAGTTGTGTTCTCTGTATGAATAGTACACACCCTTAATCTCTGAGCCATCCCTCCAGTCTGAATTACACAATTTAGAGTACACAGGGTTGTCTTTGCTGAAAGTCTGAACAAATATCAGACTAAGGGCCATGTTCTTTAAACCCAAGGTAATGAGATGAAAATCCAATGTGGAACAGAGAATGCTAGATACTTCTGAATATGCTAGACTCTTCTGAATAAATTATGAGTCTAAACATCCCAATGAAAATAAAACAGAATGAAATGAAACTAAGACAGCAGAGCCGGGCAGTGACTGAGTATGCAAACTGAAAAGAAAGAACAAGAACTTACAGGTACAGTAAAATAGTGCCTAGGAATATTACTCAAGCATGTATATTAGGGGGAAATAGCGGATGGCTCAGTGCCATCTAATGACAGAGTTCAATCCTGGGAACCCACAGTGGAAGGGAGAACGGACTCCTGAAAGCTGTTCTCTGGCCTCCCCACATGTGTGCATGTGCCTCACGGATATATACAAAATAAATAAATGTACAAAAAGTTTGTTTTAGAAAGAAGCCAGAAAATCACCGTAAGCTCCAAAGACAAATAGTTGGAGAACCAATTGACACTCCAAATAAGCTGGGTGTTGTAACTTTAAGTTTTTCAAACCTTATTTTTAGTGATGATTCTTAAACACTTTAACTACACTCCCTTGTAGCCCACCAACCAGCAGAGGTAGTGGGACAGAAAGAATGCGGGGGGTTGAAGGGCAGTGGGGGAGTGGACCTGTTTAGAAAGGTTCTTTGGGACAATTCCTGTCTGTGTTGTCCGGAGATAAGTAGTTTGGTTCACAGGTTAGCTGCAGCAGCTAGATCCACTCGCAGACACTTCACAGATACACCAACAGTCCAATTTAGAGGAGTTAGGATAGCAAACAGGAATCAGCCTTGGTGGCACTACCTAGCAGAGACAGCCAGGCCTCAGCCTCAGCAGGAAGGCCCTGGAGGAATGCCAGGAGAAGTTCTCAGTTGTGCTTCTCTCAGGGAAGTGAAGACCAGCAAAGACTTGAGACCCACAAGCCTTGCACAGCTAGCTGTACCAGCAAGCCAAGCACTGCCTCCATCACTCATGGAGTCCTATTTATACCCTTCAAAACATCACATGCCTCCACGTGCCTTGCCTCAGCACATGAGTCTGTCTCAGTTGACATCACTCTGCCAATCAGCCTGAGTCCTCAGAAGTGTAAAGAAACTACAAAATACCTCAAGTTTTTTGGTGCATTTTTTCCTATGGAGTTCCAACAAACGCAGCTCAGCTATGCAACGTAGGGCGGACATGTGTGTCGTTAGCAAAGAAGCCTTCATCACGTGTCCTTTCACATCCTTTCACCTATGTCTGCTTCAGCTAAACGTTACTTCACGAGTCTGCCTTAGTCTTTCACTTGTGTCCACTTTAGCTAAATGTTCCTTCACGTGTTTGCCTCAGCAAAATACCATCCAACTGATTTTCCAAAGAACCCTTAAATGTCCGCTTGAGGGTGTAGTGCCCCTGCCTGTAATCTAAGCTCTTGGGATGAAGAGGATCAAGAGTTCATGGTCGTCCTCAGCTACATAGCAAGTTCAAGGACAGCCTGGGCTACATGAAAATCTATCTCTCAATGTAAATAAGAAAAATTAATGTACTAGTCTATGTATACAATAGACTATTAGCTATTTTATTAGAAATGAAATTGTTGATATATACAACATGGATGAATCATGAAAACGGGCTTTTAAGGGCTTAAAATTGGCACATTTCTGTCTCTTAAAAGAGATTTCATAAAATGCCAACCATTCCATATTTTGAGTGTTGTTTTTACACTAAGTCTTGCCCTGGTCTTACCTAGTCCCAACTTGGGCTTCATTCACACATACTTGTGAATCTCGCTCCTTCTTAAAACACTCAGGCTGCAATCTGCCTATGCTGGGAAAATGTATGCCCTGAAAAAACCCTGCCTTTTCCTGTTACTGTAAAAACACAGAGCAAAGCAAGGCAAGAACCCTGTGTGACAGCCATATTGGTGTCCTCAGTGGTCACAAATAGGGTATGTGAGTTTTCTTTTTATTATTTTTACCTTTTTCATGTAATATGTTTTGATTATTCTTTGCTCTTCCCCGAGTATCCCCAGGATCTCCCATCCTCCCCTACCCAACAACCTCATGGGTTTTTTTTTTTTTTTCTCACTCTAAAAGAATGAAAGAAAGGAAGACAAAAATACCAAACCATACCAAACAAACCATGGAGTCTGTGACCGCGAGGCCTGACCTGGAGTGTGGTTTTACAGGGGACTCCTTTCCTTGATGCCCTTAACAATCTGCTTTGCAATTTTCCATTTCTTCTTCATCTCCTTTATAGGTTCCTCTTGTCTCTCTGTAACCTTGAAAACATGTGTTGGCCTGAATTCTCTCCTTAGCTGTCCTCATTGGTTCTGGGTGACTCTCCATTTGGATCTGTGGCCTGGGTCTGTCCAAGCTCACCGAGATGGCTTTCTAAACAGTGGAGTCTGTTTACTTACTTGCACATCTCTGAACAAGAGAGGCAGTAAAGGTCACCTCAGGAGCTCATAACTGCTTCTCATGGATTTGAGTACAGCGAGATAAAGCAATATTTTTTGAAAGGAATTTCACCTTTTTGTGGGGCATAGAGAGAACAGCTGGTGGAAAGAGCTTATATTAGTGACTTTCTTTGCTGTGGAGAAATACCTAACCAAAGCAGCTGAAGGGAGGAAGGGTTTGTTTTGGCGGGTGTCGGGTAGCTGGATCGTGAGGCACCTAGTCACATCACACCCTCAGTCTGGAAGCAGAGAGAGAAGCTGGTGCTCCGCTCACTTTGTCTTTATTCAGTCCAAGACCCCAGAAAATAGGATGTCGGTGCCCACAGGGAAGGTGGGCCTTTGACTCAGTTGACCTCATTTAACTAATTCCTCACAGCGTGCCCTGAGGCTAGTCTCCTAGGTGATTCTTGATCCTGACAAGCTGACAGTTTTCTCCATGACTGTGTGGACTGTATCAATGTGATGTTACTTCGGCTTTCCTTCAACACTTAAAGATTTGTGTCCATGATGCTGGATCAGTAGCAGCGCTGAGGCATAGTGACAACTCTTCATAGGGATCTGACATTTCCCGGGTGAACAAGACTGGGAGAACGTGACAGACATGAAAGTGTGAAGAGTATTTGTACATCTGTGTAAACACACCATGCCTTCCTGTCTGTCTTCGCTATCCCTATGAGTCTGAAGATAAGAACAGGTGTACATTTTGAGTGACAGTCCCTATTTGTCCCGCTCTTTTTTTGTGTCCGTGTAGTAATACAATGGTTCTAAAATTGACCAAATACACTAACCAATGAGACACAAGCCAAGACTTGGAAAGTGCTTGCCCAGTAAGGTTTGCAATACCTTTATGCTCTTGAAATCTTATAAGCATTATTCTCTGAAAGAGCCCAGATTTGAGGGCTGGATGCGGCTCCACAACCCAGCTGTGATGCTTGCTCATTGCTCCTGCTAAAAGCCACCTACTTACCAGAAAGTAGAGCCTTTGGCTACCAACTAACCACAAATTCCTGAATTACTTTGTGGTACTACAAAAACCGTTCTATCAAAGTTCAGCATAGATTGCCTGTCCACAGAATTATAAGCAACTAAATGATTGTTTAAACCACTGAGTTTGGGCTCATTATACAGTATTCATACACAATAATTTATAAATATCATCAAAGCAGATGTGATTTCTGCCCCACCCCACCCCAGGTACTAGTATATGCATGACCTGAGATATTCTTTCTGTCACCTGAACTTCCTAATCTCAGACCTAGGGTGTCCAAAACTGAGCTCACCTTTCCCCCATGTCACCACCATCACCAGATTTCTCTCCCCTTGTCCATCCCACAAAGACAAGGCAGCAAGCTCACAGCTGGTACCTCATGCAATGTCATTGTCATTGCTTTGTACAGTTCCGAAACTCCTTCACCCCACCTCAGTGTGCGAGGCACTCACTCACTTTGTGGATATCATTTCATAGTTGGTATTACTTACAATGTATCTCCTTCATAATTCAGGTGCCACTGGATAGCATTAGGAGGCCTTTAAGAGGTCATCAGACCATAAAGGCACCTCCTGCACAACTTGAATTAGGTTCTTAGTGCTGTTGTTGTGATGAAATGTCCTGACAAAAGCAGCTTAAGAAAGGAAGGGTTAATTCTGGCTCACAGGTCAAGGCACAGTCCATCCTGGTGGGAGATTCAAGGCAGCAGGTCACACCACACCCACAGTCAGGTCACACCACACCCACAGTCAGGAAACAGAGCAGTGTTTGCTTCCTAGTGCTTACCCTCTTTCACCATCTTAGTTTAGTTTAGTTTAGTTTAGTTTTTGAGACAGGGTCTCACTCTGTAGCCCAGGCTGACCTGGAACTCAGTATATAGCCCAGGATGGCCTGGAATTCATTACATAGACCAGGCTGGCCCTGAATTCACAAAGATCTGCTTAACTGAGAGCTAGGATAAAAGATGTGGCTACTACGCCTAGGTTTTTTTTTTTAAGATTTATTTTTATTTTATGTGTATGAGTGTTTGCATGCATGTATGTGTCTATGTATGTATGTATGTATGTATGTATATCATGTCTGTGCCTAGTATCTGAAGAGGCCAGCAGAGAACACTGGATCCCCTGGAATTGGAGTCATGGGTGATTGTGAGCAGGTATGTCAGTTCTGGGAACAGAACGTCAGTCACTCATCTATCTGAAACAGCAGCTCTTAACCAAGGACCCACCTCTCCAGCCTCTGCCTTGTCCTTTGAACCTTGTTATTGTTTTGGGTAGACTGTCTAGTCAATAATCTCCATGGACCCCTTTCTCTCCAACTTCCCAATCCTGGGTTAATAGTCACAAATCGGTGTCCAACTTTTATGTGAATGTTAAGGAATCCAGCTCATGCTTGTCTGGTACCCATCCCACCCCCTTTCTCTCCCCACACCCCGACCAGGTCTCTCTGTATGTCTGTATGTAGCTTTGGCTGGCCTCGAACACACAAATATCCATCTGCCTCTGCCGAAAGAATGCTAGGATTAATGGTGTGCCACGTGCCACCACTGGCCAGGACCGGGCTATTCTTTTTCTAAAGCAGATTGCACTAATGTAGGGCTTTGCCTTGGCCATTGCCTGAGCACTTGAGTGAGTTCTGTAAGTCTTGTGTATACGAAGATGAGAATCCCGTTTGATTAGTTATAGGTCCTCCAGTGCTTAAGAGCACTTGTCAGACATACTTGTCTAAGGTTGGATATAGAACAAACGGTGTTTTATCTCATGGAAGATTGGAGGCTGCACCTAGTTTCTCTTAGTACAACGAGAAAACCTAACAAACAG
Organism: Arvicanthis niloticus; assembly: GCF_011762505.2. Lineage (NCBI taxonomy): Eukaryota > Metazoa > Chordata > Mammalia > Rodentia > Muridae > Arvicanthis > Arvicanthis niloticus. The sequence continues at coordinate 18,771,773 of NC_133435.1, forward strand.
GGAAAACTCCTAAACGTTCAGAGAATGTCAGAGTTAGGGGACACCACAGAGATGAAGTCCCACCCACTTTATAAATCAGAAAATGAACCTCAAGAGTGTATGACTCAGTTGTTTCAGGTCACGCAGCTCAATGGAAAAATGTAGACCACTACTCGAATCTAATTTACACTCCCCTTGGATTGGGATGGGGGAATCTCGCTATAACTTGTCCATGTGAGGTTACCTGTCCCACTTCTCTTCTGGTGTTAATTCCAAACATGAGTTCGAGCCATGGGCACGGGGAAAGTGGGGTGTCCACATATCCACCCAGAACCATGCTGCTTTCTCTGACAAAGTTTTTCTGAAATCTGACTTCGAGGCCAAGACGCGTGCAGTGGCTGGGATGAAGTTGGGAGCTGCTGTTTCCTCCGGGAGGCTGGGGCTGGGCGAGCAGAGGGGCGTGGAGCCCGGGGTCCTGGAGCCTGGAGGGCAGAGAGCAGCCGGGGGCGCAGAGGAGTTGGACTCAGATTTGGAGGGTTTGGGGTCTTGGAGGGTGGCGGGGAGCGTGGAGCAGGACATTGCGCCCTTGCGCCCTGCACAGGTTGCACAGAACCAGCGAGTCTTGGGCCTTGGAGGGCAGCGGGAAGCGCGCGGAGCCCGAGCTGCAGGGCGCCGGCGGGAGACGCAGGGCCGGGGTTACTGGGCCTTGGAGGGCGCGGGGTGAGTGCAGGGCCTGGCGCACACGGCCCCGGAGCGCAGCGCAGCCTTCCAGCGAGGCCGCGGCCCCGAAGCCCCGTGCGGGTGCGGGTGAGGGTGCGGGGCTCAGCGCGCCCTGGGTCCCCGCCCTCGAAGCCCGGCCCCGTGCTGGGCTGTGGAGCACAGGCAGGGCGGGAAGGCCTCGGGGCCGCGCCACGTCCCCCGAGCGGCCGCTGCAGGCCGGGGGCTTTTGTGTCCGCGGAGGCCGCGTCTCCCCCGCGCGCGGGCGGAGCGCAGCGCAGCGCGGCCCAAGGCGCGTGTCTTCTCCCGGCCGGGCGCGGGCGCCGCCCCCAGGCCGCGGCCCTGAGCCCGGCGGAGCCGGGCTGAGCCCCGCGAGCGCACAGAGCCCCGAGGCCTCGGCTGCCTCCTAAACTTTTCAAAGTCGGCCCGCGGCCCGGCCGGCCTGGGCTCTGAGCTCGGCCGGGAGGACTCCAGGGACCAGGAGGAGGACCCGGAGGACCAGTAGGAGGACCCGGAGGAGGAGGGGCCGCCGCATCAAAGACACCGGCTTCCCGCGGCCCGGGGGCGAGCCATGCGCGGCGGTCGGTAATGTCAGCGGAACAGGACAAGGAGCCCATCGCGCTGAAGAGAGTTAGAGGTAACCGAGCCGGGTTGGGAGGACTGGGGAATCGCGGGCCCATGGGGAAGCTACCCGAGCGGTCCGGGCCTAAGTGCGCGGCCCCGGGCGCCCAGGGTCCTCACTTTGTGTGCAGACGTGCGCCGCTCAGCATCCCTTCCTACCCGGCTCCTCTCCTGCTTCCCACCACACAGCACAATAGACACTTCGGGGCGAAAAAGAGACACCCGCGAACAATACCCACCCCCCCAGAAAACTAAGTTGCACTGCCAGAGAGTTGAGGCGCTTTGAGGAAGGAATCACCTCCCTCTAAAAGGCAAACACATATTCACTATATTTTTCCTTTAGTTTAGGGAGAGGAACTAGATACATTCAGAAGGCGTTTTCTTTATTAACCAATAAGGTTAAGAATCAAATCATACAAAATCAGCTTTCTGCATCATTGGTTTTCTTCCTTGCAAACTAGTGAGGAATGTGAATGCCTTACTGTCTCAGAAAAATCAGAGAGAAGGATGTACTGAACAAAAGGTACTACATGCAAGTTTAAGACACACACACACACACACATACACACTACCAAATACCATCTGGGAATATGGGGATACCTGCCAGCTCTTATTTCCAGCTCTGGATGGGTTTCTAAGCCTGGGAGTCCCAAAGTTTGTTCGTTGTGCAAATATTTGTTGAACATGTACTATGTACTAGGTACCGTTCTTGGCACGGGTTAAAACAGTGAATAAAGAACGTAGATGTTCTTCACACAGGAATGCACCACTCAGTAAGCAGTATACATGGTTAAGTACTGTGCAAAATTCTAAAGTAGGGAATGGGGATAGAAACGACCGATGGGGAAGGGAGGCCACCGGAGTGTATAGAAGGTGATGAAAGGCTCACCTGGAAGATGGGCTGAAAAGGAAGAGGACACAATCCCTGTCATACCTGGGGCGGGGGCGGTCAGGATGGGGAGAGGCACTCCAAGCAAAGGGAACCAGAGATGCGTGGCAAGGAAACTAAGGTAATTGTGATGAGGTGAGCCGGGACAGCCAGATGTGATTGATGGGCTGAGGGCAGGTGAGTGGGTATTGAGAGTCATTAAGACTTTGCCCTTTGCCAGGTGTGGTGGGCAAGCCTTTAGTTCCAACACAGCAGAGGCAGAGGCAGGTGGATGTGTGTGAGTTTGAGACTAGCACGATCTATACTAACTAGTGAGTTCCAGTCCAGCCAAGGCTTCATACTGAGACCCTGTCGAAAAAGAAAAAGAAAAAGAAAAGGAAGGAAGGAAGGCAGACCCACAGATTTTGTCTTTTACTCTGAGATGGGAACTGGACAGTTTTTCAGAAAAGCAGTATTGGGTTTCTAAGGGGTTTGTCTGGGTGTTGTGTAGAAAATAAGACTGAGGGGAAGGGCAGGGAGGCTACTCATAATCTTTCCACCCCCAACCCCCCCCCCCCAAGAAGGATAAGGTGCCTCAAATTGGCAAATTTCCGTTTGACTCACATGACTACGGAACTGCCATGATGTTTCAGTTCAGTGTGACTTCAGAATGCACATGACTGAACTGCCTCATGACACCAATGCAGTGGCATCCCGAGGATGTTCTCTCAAATGTTTAGGTAGAAGTCCCATTTTCTAGAGCTTGAGGGATGGTTCAGTTCAGTGGGTAAAGCACCTGCCCAACAAAGGTGAAGATCTGAATCCAGGTTCCCAGCACCCAGGGAGATGCCAGGTGGTGGGTGTGGTGGCTCTCCTGTCACTCCAGAGCAAGCTAGACTCTGACTCAGTGAGCTTGAGTTTCAGGTGAGAGACCTTGCTGGAATACATAAGTTGGAAAGCAATGAAGAACCCACCTCTGGCCTCCACATGCACATAAACAGGAAGCAAAGGAGAAATGGACTTTTCAGTTATTGAAGCAAAAGTTGTAACTTAGAGCAGAACATCACATTTCAAGACTTGATGTCCAACAACCTTTCATTTGGTGAATTTTTGTTGTGGTGTTGTTTTGTTTGTTTGTTTAGAGACAGAGTCTTACTATGTAGCCTTGTCTATCCTGGAACTGACTATGTAGACCAGGCTAGCCTGGAACTCACAGAGCTCTGCCTGCCTTTGCAGGGAGTGCTAGAATTAAAGCCGTGTACCACAATATTCTGACTGGTGAAATACGCAGTGCTGTGTTGTTTGTGATTATGACTTGCCGAAGCCATTAAGGAATAGACCCTTCTGAGACGCACTTGTCCCCTGAGATTTTTTACAATAGAAGTCTGCCTATTATTATAAATTGCTTCGGGGTTAACAGAAAAGAAACAGCTCTCGGGTTTGTATCTTTGATCTTAGCTGTCTGTCCTAACCAAATGTAATGTTAATTAAAGTGCATTAGTATTTGATAGTGTGGCCAAGAACATGGATAATCCTTCATATTGCTGTGTTTGAAGCCATGTCAGCAGTAAGGAGTTGGCTCAATTTTCAGCTCCAGAATATTCTAAGAGTTAAATCCAAAAACACAGGAAAACCCACAGCCAATATTTTTATATCATTGAGAGTATCTTTATAATAACTCATTTCCAAACTGATTTTTGCAGACTAATTTTTTGGATTGGTTCGTAATCCATAAAAGTTTCAGGTTATTTTCATTTGTTTTACTTTGGTTTGCATTTGTTTGTTTGTTTGTTTGTTTGTTTTGCCTTTGAGACAGGGTTTTTCTGTATAGTCCTGGCTGTCCTGGAACTCATCCTGCAGACCTCAAACTCAGAGATTGGTCTGCCTCTGCCTTCCAAGTGCTGGGCTTAAAGGTGTGCACCACCAATGCCTGGATGTTTTGTTTTGTTTTTTAAATAGGCTCATGTTATGTGTTCCAGTTGGTTCAAATTCCAGGCAGACCCCTGCCTCAGTCTTCTGAGACAGAAATTGCAGGCATGCACGGACAAGCATGCCCTGCTTCTATCTGAGCTTTTCTGAGCACAATACTGTTGAAATTAGCTGCCCTGGATTTTTTTTTTTTGTAAATTATATAAAAATTTTTTAGACTCTTTGCAAGATGTAGCTTTTGTAGGGTATAAACTCTTGAGCCAAGCTTCTTGGGGTGTTCTTACCCACTTGTTCTTCCTGGTAGACCTTTGAGTGGTTTTGTGTTTGTTTCATGTGTATTAAAAAAAATTCATTAAAATTCTGACTTAGGATAAGATTTACATATGTATGTGTGTATGTCATACACACATATATTTCAATTAGAGTGAATTTTAAAAGGAGTTTTATTTTATTTCAAATTGTGTATATGTGAAGGGGAGGTGCCTGTGCATGTGAGTACCAGTAATCTTAAAACTAGGAGGGCGTATGATACCCTGGAGATGAAGTTACAGTTGTGAGCAACTTGATATGGGAAAAGATTCTCATCTTCTACAGGAGCAGTATGTGCTCTAAACCACAGAGTCATCTCTCCAGAACCTTAAATAAATTGTTAAGAGAGTTTCAGCACTCAGGAGGCAGAGATAGATAGGTCTCTGAGTTTGAGGTCAGTGTGGTCTTCATAGTGAGTTCCAGGGCAGCCAGGGCTATGCAGAGAAACCTTGTTGTTTGTTTGTTTGTTTTAAAAAAAGGAAGGAAGGTAATACAGGGGCTGGAAAGGTGGCTCAGTACTCAGTAGTTCAAAATACTTACTGCTCTTGCAGAGGACCCAAGTTCACTTCCCAGCACCCATGTTGGATGGCTTAACAAGGGCCTCAAACTCCAGCTCCAGGGGATCCAATGGCTCTGGTTTCCAAGGGCCACCTGCTGCAATCTCTCTCTCTCTCTATCTCTCTCTCTCTCTGTCTCTCTCTCTGTCTCTCTGTCTCTCTCAGCAAATATTTTTAAAAAAGTAAGTAAGATGGCTCAGCAGGTGAGTGTTTGTTATGTAAGCCAGGTGACCTGAGTTGTGTTCACAGAACCCCTAAATAGAAGAAAACTGATTTTAAAAACTTACCCTTTGACCGACACGCCTATGCTATGGACCATCTACTCCTCCACACACAATGAATGAATGAATGAATGAATGAATGAGAAACTACAATAGGTAGAACTCAGGTTTGATAAAAATGAGATGCCATTGACTGAGGACTTTTCTGTAGCATGCTCTATAGATCAAAAACATCATCCCTTAATCCCAGCACTTGGGATGTAGAGGCAGGTGGATTTCTGTGAGTTCCAGGCCAGCCTGGTCTTCAGAGTGAGTTTCAGGACAGTTCAGAACTCCACAGTGAGACCTTGTCTTGGAAAAAAATACAAAAAGGCATCATAATATGTTGTTATTAAAATACAGATCCCGTGGGGCTTGGAAGATGAGTTAGTAGTGAGAGCACAGGCTGCTCTTCTGGAGGACCCAGGTTCAACTCTCAGTGCCCACTGTCAGCCCAAACCATCTGTAAGTCCAGTTCCAGGGGCTCCAGTGCTCTCCTTCGCCTCCCTCAGCACCGGATACATGCATATGGCACAAAGACAAATATGTAGGCAAACAATCATGCCTAAAATAAAACTAAATGAATCTTTTAAAAATACTTTGGGAGGGACTAGGGATGTAGTTCAGTTGGGTAGAATGTTTGCCTAGAATGAGGAAAGCCCTGGATTTGAACCCAGCTTCAGATAGACTGCATGAGGGGGCACATGCTTTTAACCCCAGCACTTGGAAGACAGAGGCAGGTTGCTCTTTGTCTAAGTAGCGAGTTTCTGAACAGCCAGGGATATTAATGGAGAGACCTGTCTCAAAAAAAAAAAAAAAAAAAAAAAAACAAACAAAGACAGTGGGGGGGGGGCGGTGTTTCAAGGTCACCCATGATTATATAGTGAGTTAAAGGCCAGTCTGCCTTAGATGAGACCCTGTCTCTACAAAAAGAAGAACATCAAAAAAGAATTACCATGGAGGCTTAATTTTGAGGGGAAATCCCAAAAGAATAGAGGAAGAGAAACAAAATGAGAAATGAAGAAGGAATTGTGAATATTGATGCTTTTACCAGAGTTAGCAGTAACATGAGGGACAGGGTGACATTCAGAGAAATAACAAAGAAATCCTATAATGTACTAACAGGAGACATCACCAATAGGCAATATCTAGTAAAAGCCCAGTGGGACGGAGGTACGGTTAGGATTGAGGTTGGAAAAATACGGCAGAAGAGCTAGAAGAACAGGGGAGGGAAAGGTGCCCATGTTTAACATTGGACTGTGTATGGCTCAGTTCATCATCAGGAATCTGTATCTGGCTCTAAGTCTGTTGACTCATCCCCCCACCCCCAGGGCTTTCCAGTGTATGCAGAGAATATACCTGACACGGGTTGTAACTGAAGCCAATCTCTTATGTCAGAAATAGAGACCTGGAAGTCGTAGGTAAACAGGTGAATCCTAATTAGTATCTTGGGATCACACAAGCTTACCCGAGAGAATGAAGAGCTTTGAGGTCACAAGCGTTGAAAATGCTAACATTTGGGAGACAGATGGAGAAGACTGAAGCAGAGTGAGAGAGCTGTCAGTAGGAATGCTGGGAAGATGTCACACACAAAAAAAGAGGAGTGCACTTATGAGGGACACACAGATGAATCTCGGTGTCTTAAAGAACATTTATTCTTTCTTAAAAGAATAAACTTGGTGGCACATGCCTTTAATCCCAGCACTTGGGAGGCAGAGGCAGGTGTATCTTTTGAGTTCAAGGCCAGCCTGGTCTACAGAGTGAGTTCCAGGATAGCCAGGACTACACAGGGAAACCCTGTCTCAAAAGATGTGTTCATTATTATGTGCAAGCATGTATATCTGTGTGAAATTATGTGCACTACATGTGTGCAAGAGGCCTCAGAGGCAGGAAGGCTTTGGATTCCCTCGAACTGGGGTTACAAGCAGTTTCGAGTCAGCACATGGATGCCAAGAACTGAAATCAGGTTCTCCAAAAGAACAGCCAGGGCTCTTACCTGCTGAGCTCCCTGTATGGTTCTGTTGTTGTTGTTGTTGTTGTTTTTGTAGGTAGAGTCTTTTTGCTTGTATTTTTGAGACAGTATTACTCTGTGTATCCCTGGCTGTTCTGGAACTTAGCTCTGTAGACCAGGCTGGCCTCAAATTCACAGGGATCTATTTGGCTTTGCTTCCCAAGTGCTAAAATTAAAGGTGTGTGCTACCACCACCTGTCTAGTAGAGTCTTATTATATTAACACTGGCTGGCCTAGAATGTACTCTTTAGATCAGGCTGGCTTTGAACTCACAGAGAACTGCCTACCTCTGCCTCCTGAGTGCTGATATTAAAATCATGCCATACCATCACCCAGCTGATAGAGTATTATTATGTAACACTGGCTGGTCTGGAATGCTGTTTAGATAAGGCTAAGGCTGGCCTTGAACTCACAGAGATCTACCACCCTTCTGCCTCTGAAGTGCTGGGATTCAAGGTCTTTGCCCAGATGGGACATTTTAAAATAATAATAATAATAATAATAATAATAATAATAATAATAATAATAATAATAAAGATTTATTTCTGTGTCTGTCTCTGTCTCCCTCACTCTCTTCATTCTCCTTACCCACTATCCGTGTGTGTGTGTGTGTGTGTGTGTGTGTGTGTGTGTGTGATACCTTCTCTCTTATAACTGTTCTATGCAGGAGCCTAAATGTCCAGAAGGGAGCATTGTCTATCTTGGGTTACTAGGGTTATTAGCATTTATAATACCCATGTAGACACTGGTCTCAGACTCCTGTGCTCTGACAGAAGTCAGTGCTTTAACTGTGGAGCCCTCTCTCCAGCTGTCTGCATTCTGTCTTTAACATGTTGAAGTTATGTGTTTTACCTCTTGGTTGTATGACAGAAATATCTGACAGAACACCTTATGGGATGAAGGTTTGTTTTGGCTCACGGTTTCAGGTTCCGTATTGGGGAAAGGACAGTAATGGGCACACCTGTTGGAGGCATGGTCATATGACTACAGACAGAAGCAGAGAAAGCAAGTCCAGAATCAAGAATAAGTAGACTCTTAAAAGGCCAACCTCTAGCGATCTACTTGTACCAGTAAACTCATTCCCTTAAGGCTCCTCTGCCGGGCGTAGTGGCACAAACCTGTAACCAACCATCTGAAGGCTGAGGCAGGAGAATCTTGAGTCCCATGCTAGAGTCAGCTACATGTTTGTCTCAAAACAAAACCCATGGGTCCCTGTGGGAGATGTTTGTATTCAAACAGTATCAGTGTCAATCTGACATACAGGGTACTTTTTTCCAGTAGCTGAAATGTGTCCCCTGTTTGCACACAATATGGTCACGGTCTCCTTACTTGAACCTGCTCCTTTCCTAACCCTTCCCAAACTGATTCTTCAGATGATGTTTCTCTTTGGTTCTTGCAAAGTCCTGGGTTCCCCTTTTGCACATATTTATCCATCTGTACAGCTTCTTACAGTGTCAACTGCCATAACTGAGTACCAGTGCTTTGCCAGGTGACTCAAATGGATGACCCTATTTCTCTCAGTCACCCTGGCCATTAGTTGTTATCTCAGTAGGGCTTACGTTTATGGCATTGATGCTGAGATGGAGAGATGGCTCAATGGTTAAGAAGACAGCATCGGATCCCTTGGATTACAAATGGTTGTGAGCCATCATAGGGTTGCTATAAATTGAACCTGGATCCTCAGCAAGAACAAGTGCTCTAAACCATTTAACCATCTCTCCAAGATGAGTTTTCACTGTGTAGGCCCAACTATCTTTGAACTTACTATATAGACCAAGCTGGCCTCAAATGCACAGATATCTGCCTGCACGTTCTCCCCTCCCCCACCCCCCACCCCCAGATCACCACCACCACCAGCAGCAACACAGTACATAAATAAATAAACAATTTGGTTTTGTTTTTTTGAGACAGGATTTCTCTGCATCTGTTCTGAAACTTGCTCTGTAGACTAAGCTGGTCTCTGCCTCTAGAGTGCTGGGATTAAAGGCATATGCCACCACTGCCTGGCTATTTTTATTTTTTTTAAGATATGTTTTTATTTTATATGTATGTATATCATTCATATATATTGCCTACATGTATGTATGTGCCTGGTGCTGAGGTCAAAAGCGTGTGCCACCACACACAGCTTATAAATAAATAAATAAATGTAATGAATTTTTTTAAAAAGACAAGCAAAAGTAGGAGGAGATATAAAATCATATCTTCAATTTCCAAAACAGAGAGTGAATGCATCTAAAAATGAAAAAAATCCTGGGAACATAGCCCAGAGTAGAATATTTGTTTAGCATGTGTAAGGCCCGGAATTCAATCCCAGCACCATTTAAATAAAGAAGTAAAAAGTAAAGACAAAATATAACTTTCCCAACTTAATGATCTTTTTTTATAGTGTTCACATTTTTTTGAAGGTGGACTTTTTTTTTTACATTTTTAATTATTTAATGTATGAGTGTTCTGCTGCATATATGCCTGCAGGCCAGAAGACGGCACCAGATCCCCTTATAGATGGTTGTGACCCACCACATGGTTGCTGGGAATTGAACTCAGGACCTCTGGAAGAGCATCTAGTGCTCCTAACCACTGAGCCATCTCTCCAGACTGAAGGTGCACTTATTAATTTATTTTTATTTCATGTACATTTGTGTTTTTCCTGAATATATGTATGTGTGAGGGTGTCAAACCCCCTGGAATTGGAGTTGCAGACAGCTGTGAGCTGCTGTGTGGTTGCTGGGAATCGAACCCAGGTCCTCTGGAAGAGCAGCCAGTGCTCTTAACTACTGAATTCTCCAGCCCTAAGGTAATGTTTTTTTCAAAGTGTTTTTTCTTAATCCCTAAAGCAGTGGTTCTCACGGGTTGGAGGAGTTGTCTAAGACCATTGGAAAACACAGATAATTACATTACAACTTACAGCAGTAGCAACATTACAGTTATAGTAGTTAATGTATCAACAAAAATAATATATAGTTAAAGTAGCAACAAAAATAATGTTATGGTTGGGTCACCACAGCATGAGGCACTGTATTAACAAGTCACAGCATTAGGAAGATTGAGAACCACTGCCTTACAGGATTTAAAAAAAAAAAAAAAAAACCTCTCTTGAACTGGAATGTGACTCAGTTAACAACAGTGTTTACTTAGCGTGCAGGAAGCCTGGACTCTATTTTCAGCATTGCATAATTTCAGAGTCATGACATGCGCCTGCAATCCCAGCAGTAGAGAGGTAAAGATGGGATGATCAAAAGTTCAAGGTCATCCTTATCTACATGGTGACTTAAAGGCCAACCTGGGCTACACAAGCCCCTATCTCAAAAAGAAAGGAAAGGAAAAAAAATAAAACAAAAAGCAAAAAAGAAAATCTCCCTTAATGAAGAAAACACTACGGTTTGCTTTCTTTGAGTTCTATGAAATGCCAGTGAATTTCAAACTTTAATGCTGTTTCTTCAAAAATATTGTCTTGTGAGGCTGGAGAGGTGGCTGTAGTTAAAAGCATTGGCTGCTCTTTAGAGGATCAGGTTGGATTCTCAGCACCCACAGAAGAGTTCCCAGCTGTCTGGGACTTCAGTTCCAGAGGATCTGAATGCCCTCCTCTGGCCTCTGTGCACACTGCAGGCATTGTGGTACACAGCATGTGAGCAAAAAACCAAAACAACAACAACAGCAAACCCTGTGTACAATTTAAAGTTTAAAAAATTAAAGATTAAAAGAATAGTGTCTTGGGGCTGGAGAGATGGCTCAGAGGTTAAGAGCACTGACTGCTCACTCTTCCAGAGGTCCTGAGTTCAATTCCCAGCAACCACATGGTGGCTCACAACCATCTGTAATGGGATCCAATGCCCTCTTCTGGTGCTGTCTGACAGCTACAGTGTACTCATATAAATAAAATTAATAAATCTTTAAAAAAATAGTGTCTTGATTTTATGAAAGTATCACTGTGTGTACATCTGTATACACAGAAGGAAAATAGATCGATCGACAGCAAGCTGGGTGTCTGAGGTGAATTAAACCTCATGGTTGTGTCTGGCTGGTGGGACTTGAGATGCTTTTCAGTCAATGTTTGATTTGGAGACAGAAACCACATGAGGTTTTAACAGTCATTAACAGATGGCAGATGTAGGTGGCCACAGTAGGGTATTAGGATTTTCATGGAGGTGGCAGCTATTGGAGACAGCCTCCATCTCTGAATCTTTCAGACAAACCAAGGAAGGCTGGGGTTACTAAATACTTGAACTCCAAGAGAGAAACATGTGGGATATAACCCAGACTCCTGAGAAAATGATGCTACATGGGGTGGCACTCCTCCCTTGACTTGGAGGAGAGGAGAAGTCTGAGGATCAAACCTGGGTGTAAGGCACATGAGGGCAAATGCTCTACTCCAGCCCAGCCCTCCAAGATTTTAAAAAATTATTTCCTGGGACAGGGGCTATTTACTGTGTTTTATTGTTGTAAGCGTCAGATCTCTCAGGGGAGGGGTTTTCCCAGTGGAAGTAAGTGTTGCTGCTCTGAGGGGAAAGGTATCCTGGCAGTTGGGAGCCAAATCACATTGCACACCAAACCTCACATAAGAGATTTAATGAGAAAGACACAGAGGGTGGCTGCCCCTGCTCAGGTGAGAAGCAGCAAAGAATTGAACTGGAGGCAGGTTTTCTTTCAAGCAGACTTTTCCAGATTTCCAGGGTAGTGATTGGTAGGATTTCAAGTCCTGATCTTGGGGTGAGCCCAAGGATTGGTGAATTTTTGAGCTCAGGGATTGGTGGGTTTTCAAACCCGGCAGTGAGCGCTGACATTTTACCCTACATTCTCCCTTTTGTTGTTGTTGTTTATTAGTAACAAACAATCAGGGGTAGAACAGCCAATTTAAGCTTATCCCTGACTAGCATACAAGTAAATGAGACCCAGACTGTGGTTATTTTATTTGGCTTTGACATTTGGCAGCGGAGGTAGGATCAAGCAGGGAGCTGGAGCATCAGCTTTCAGCATCTCAGCATCCCCAAGGGTGAATGAATCCTGTCAGGGCTGCCTTCCTGAACTTCCATTCTGCAATATACAAAACCTTACATGCACTGCATAGTTCTATAAAGACATTTGTATGGGATGTGCAGCATACACAGATCAATTAAGGATGATTTTCTGCTCTTTGAGCGGATGAAAGACATCTTTCTTTCTTTAAAAGTTAGTTTGGATTATATCAGATTGTAATATCAATTTTTACTTATAGCATTTAAAAGAATGGTATGGAAAGTCTTGAGGATTTTGCAGTCAATGTGATCTATTGCCATGCAAAGATTTTTTTTTTTATGTCTCTGTCTCAGAGCTGTTCTCACATAGCAGGGTCATCTCATACATTTCCTGTCTTGTTGATCTCACCAGTCTACCTCTTTTCATTTGTAGCTAAGATCTTCAGGTGATCTTCCCTGGTCAAATCTTATTTTCAATAATTTGGATGGAAAATCTAGATTTTCTTTTCCTGTCAGAACAAATGTAGAATCTCATCCCCAACAGACTGTATTTCCTTTCTTCCATTTTGGAATTAGGACTTCTATAGGCTGACCTAATTTAGCAGTTATTTCTAAAATCCAGTGTATCTTAGCAGTTGTGCTATTTGTATCACTGACTTTTAAAAAATTTAAAGTCAACAAAGCACATTTTAAACTATCTTTTGGAGATATCAGTATGAGCATTTCCTCCAAATCCTGTTAGGTCATCTTATAATGGCTTGACCAGATAGTAAGCTATCTCTAGAACAGGCTTTGTGCAATAATGTCCATAAAATTGTTGTATTTTAATGGATTTGTATGTCTGAGCATCATCAGTTCTAATCTGTAAAGGCATCTCCAAGACAGCCATCATCTCTAATAAGTGTGAAATCTCAGAATCACCCCCTCAAAACTCAAGGCAGAAGTCCATTGGAACTCCAAATATATAGCAACTATATGATGTATCAACATGTGTACGTATCTCAGTTCTCCAAACTCTATAAAATGAAACACACAATTCATTGTTTGGCATTTCCTTAAGTTCTGCATAAGCAGAATCTGTATTCTTAGTTCAATATATTGCATCTCTATGGACTTCCATTCTAATTTCTCAAGCCCCTGTGGAACCTTCCTGTCTGGAACTATGGTATTTTTTATGTTATTGTAAGTTCCAGATTGGATTGTTTTGAGATTTAAAGATTTTGATTTAAAGATTCTTTTAACCTCTGCTTTATGGTTTCTAATTTAGTATCTAATTTCTCAGGCTCTTCTTTCTCCAAGTCTGTCGTGTTCTGATTTCTCCCAAAGATGATATGCAAAACTGTAATCATTGAAGAAAATAGCCAGTTGTATGCTGATAAGCAAAGCAATATCGTATTGAATCCAGAAGCATTGTATTATTATGTTCCTCCATCCCAAATATAGAAGACATCTTTCTTTCATAATTTCAAAACCTCTCCCTAAAGACTTTATTTTCTTACATTTAAATTAAATTTTTCTCTCTATTTTTTTATATTTAGCTTCCCTTCTCTTTTATTGTTCTTTAAACTCAACACCTTATTAGTTAGACTCTTGGGACGTTTTAGTTTGTATCTTGTGCTGTGTTAGCCCCACTCCAGCTAGTTCAACTGGTTGAGCATGAGATTATTAATCTCAGGGTCATAAGTTTGTGCCCCACGTTGGGCACCAAAATGTACAACTGATTTAAGCTTATCTCCAACTAGCTTACAAATGAATGAGACTCAGACTATAGTTATTTTATTTGGCTTTGACAATTATTTGGGGTCACCCCTAATCTACTTTTCTTGCTGATGACCTGGCTACCTCCCCTGCAGTGTACCCCAGATACTTGCTGTTTCTCCTGGCCATGTGCTCATGGTTTCTCTCCCCTCATGGGGGGTTTCCCCTCTCTCTGTCTCTGGTTCTTTCTCCTCTCTCCTCCAACCAGGTCACTAAAAACCCACCTGCCTCTAATCCCTCCAGTAATTGGCTGTAGCCAATTTTATTTAACCAATAGTTTAAAATCAAGGAACAAGGTTTACACAACAAAAAGCTTGTAAACATGAGAATTCACTGAGAGGCATAGACCTTTGGGTCTAGAATTTAGCATTACAATATGTAGTAACAGACCAAACCTCAACAATCAGGGGTCAGGAAAGGGGATCAGGTTATCCTTAGACTACTTCATGCTGATTGGGGGCACCTAGGTTCTTAGAGCAAACTTGACCTTCAGTGTCAGGGTATTATCTGAGGTCATAGGCCTCTGGTCCTATATTTAGGGGCTGATAATTCTGTAATAGCAACTAGTTAAAAATCTGGTTAGAAATCTTTCCGATCTGTTGATGAAGAAATCAAGACAAGCAGATTATGAGACAGGGTACAATTAGTAGAATTAGGAAAGGAAGGAAAAGGGAGGATTAAGAAAGGCAGTGTCCAATTCCATATTGGACTGTCAGTGATCCACTGTTCAGATGCACTGAGCCATTCCTCATGTTTTTTTGGAGATCTGTCTGGAGTTGTCAGATCTTATCTTTTTCTATACCCAGCTGATTGACATAAAAATCAACATTCTTCTCTGAGGAACAGGCAAAGACCACCCTTCTCCACTGTTAGTAAATCTAATCCTTGCCAATTTGTAGTGCTACAGCAACTAGTGAGCCTGTTTGACCCTGGAGGGTGAGGATCATCTGAGCCACCTGTAGGAGATCCTGGATGAACTGAGAGAAAAACTGACAGTAGGCAGTTAGGGATGTGGTTAGTCCTGCTGTTCCGGGTTATACCCAGGTCGTCAAGAAGGGGTAAGGCCTGAACCATTCATTTGTCATGTCACACCAGTTTAAACTTTGTGATGGGAGCGGGCAAGGGCTCTTCTCCGGGTACTACCCCCAATTTTGGGAAAAGGAACACCAGGGCACAAATCGTAGACCACAAAGTGGATAGACAGCAGAAAACTTGAGTGCCACAGAGGATGGAGGGGTTGTGAACGTTTGGACATGAGGGCTGAGTGGTGGTGCTCAGGGCCAGGGTATTATCACAGTGTGAGGAATACAGTGTGCTCATAAAGTGTGTCCCTGAGAAATTGAGTCAGTCTGCGATACCCCAGAGAAAGATGGTGGGGAAATAAGGGTAGGAATGGTATTTGGCTGAGAGCAGTTCCTGAGCGGTAAGGTATGATGAGGGGTAAGTATGATAGTCTGCTGGGTGATGGTGATTGTTAGTTTGACTTGTTCAGGAGGGACATGCATCCAGCACTTTCCAAAGTGGCCAGCAGAGTGTTATTCAGTGGCTGATCTGCAATTAGGATGGTCCACATTTGTTCCATGGCATGTGCAAGACCGTTATGAGTAACCTCGTTAAATTTCTGGCTACTTTTTACAGTAATTGTCCTTTTGGCTATAGAGAAAACAGGTGTGGGGTAAGCCCTAGTGAAGGAGCAGTGGATAAGGAAAGTATGGGGAACTGAGTTAGCCTTTGACAGCCGGCTACAGAGAGAGTTCCTGACACTGTTAGGATGGATGGGCTGTTGGTTACAGATAGAGCCTCCTGGATGTTAAACATCCGTATGTCAGAGCTACACTGGATAGGTGTAGATAGGAAAAAACGGGGGGGGGGGAGAGAGCAAGTTTAGATATAAAAAATTTATTTTAGAATAAAGGGGGAAAACTTGTTCAGAGGCAGAGTTGCCACAATTAAAAATTGAGCATGCCAGGCTGGAGAGATGGCTCAGTGGTTAAGAGCACCGACTGCTCTTCCAGAGGTCCTGAGTTCAATTCCCAGCAACCACATGGTGGCTCATACCCATCTGTAATGGGATCTGATGCCCTCTTCTAATGTGTCTGAAGATAGCAACAGTGTACTCATATAAAATAAATAAATCTTAAAAGAAAATTGAGCATGCCAATTTTGGCCACTGAACTGTAATGAGGCCACACCGTTTATAGAGTGAGGCTTTAATAAGATCTGTGTCTATGGAAGGACAGAGGAAAGGTTAGAAAATGAACTTTGAGTTGAAGGCTAGCCTGGTCTACAGAATTCCAGGGAAGCCAGAGCTACACACACAATCCATTCTTTATTTTCTCCTGAAAAACAAAACAAACACACAAAGAGAAAGTTCTCCTCCGTTGTTTGGTTTAGTTTGAGACAGGCCCTCACTCCGTAGCCCAGGCTGGCTTGAAACCTACCTCAGACTTCAAATTCTGGTATGGCCTGCCTGCAATTTTTTTTTTAAATCATGAAGATTCTAGGTTTGTTAAATGTTTATCTGCATCTGTAACACGATCATGTGGGGGGTTTCCCTCTTTATACTAAAATAGTTTATTTCGCTGCTTGATTTTCATCTGTTGAGTGAAGCTTGTATTTCTGGTAGAAACCTGCTGTATCATGATAAGGTCTTTTGGTGTGCTACTGATTTCAGTTAATAGCATTGCACTGCATGGTTTCTGTCAATCTGTCTTTTCTTCCTTCCTTCCTTCCTTCCTTCCTTCCTTCCTTCCTTCCTTCCTTCTTTCCTCCCTCCCTCCCTCCCTCCCTCCCTCCCTCCCTCCCTTCCTTCCTTCCTTTCTTTTGTTTTTTAAGACAGGGTTTCTCGTGTAGCCCTGGCTGTCTTGGAACTCACTCAGTAGACCAAGCTATTGAACTCAGACATCCCCCTGCCTCGGCCTCCCCTCCTCAATGCTGGGTTTAAAGGTGTGTATCACCACCACCTGGCTAGAAGTTTGAGGATTGTAAATTTAAGGGCAGCCTGAGACACTATCTAAAAATAAAAATTAAAAACAAAGTCAGACAGGAAAAAAGAAAGGAAGGAAGGGAAGGGAAGGGAAGGGAAGGGAAGGGAAGGGAAGGGAAGGGAAGGGAAGGGAAGGGAAGGGAAGGGAAGGGAAGGGAAGGGAAGGGAAGGACGCTAACCAAAAAAGCAAACTATGAGGATCATGGAAACATAACTTCAGGAAACAACTTTCACATTCAGGATTTAGTGAACAATGAAAAACGAATTTAGGGTCCCTGGAACCTGGCGGGTTGGAGGGACAATCCTGTAGATGCTGTATGGCTAGACTCCTGTGCTGGACACTTGGTCCCTAGCTGGGAGTACTGTTTTAGGAGATCAGGCCTAAGGGGCTGTGCCTTTGAGAGCTGTATCTGGTCCTCTCTTTCTTAATTGCTTTCTGCATCTTGTTTTCCTTGAGGTGTAGCATTTCCTGCCTTGGTGACCTAGCGACTGGGCCAAGCAGCCGTGAGTGAACCTCTGACACTGAGCTGAACACTCAGCCTCGCCTCTCTCATTATAGCAAGCACTTTCTCACAAGAAAATAATATTTTTTTAGATTTATTTATTATATATACAGTGTTCTGCTTGCGTGTATGCCTGATATAGATGGTTGTGAGCCACCATGTGGTTGGGAGCCACCATGTGGTTGCTGGGAATTGAACTCAGGACCTCTGGAAGAACAATCAGTGCTCTTAACCTCTCAGCCATCTCTCCAGGCCCCTATTAAAAATATCTTAATGTAGACTTGAATGGTGAAAGTTGGGGAAAAAAACAAGACGCTCAGAAAAAAAACTGATGACATGCCCTCGGGGTGGGTAGGCGTGTGCTCCTCGAGAGAGTGCAGTCATCACCTCTGCTTTAGTTACATAAACCATTTTGGTGGCTCTCAAGGTGTGTCTTGAAAGGTTGACTAGAAACCTTTTTTTTTTTTTTTTTTTTTTTTTTTTGTTCATCCCCTTGCCTTTTGCTAATGGAGTTATAGGGATGCCCTGGGTGAAGTTACACTCTGATGAAGGGAAACCAGAGGCTGCGGGAGTAGAGTGACAAAGGGCTTGAGTTCCAAGAGCTACAGGTTCGGTGCTGGGGAGGAAGCCTGCTTTCAGCAGTTACTATGCTAGATTCCTAGGGGAGGGGCCCCACCCAGTTTCCTGTCCCTGTAATTATCCCTGTCTTTGTATCCTGCCTCAATCATATCCCAGTGAGATCTGTGGGAATGTTACTGGGATTTACTGTCTTGTAGGTGGTGACGGTGGACTGGATGGGTTAGGAGGGCCCAGTATACAACTAGGAAGCCCAGATAAGAAAAAACGCAAGGCCAGCACACAGGTAAGTTGACATTTTTTAAAAGTTATTTTTATTTTTAAGGTCTGGTGTTTTGTTGGTGGTGGTTTATTTTTTTGTTTTAAAGCAAGTGTTTATGTGCGTGTGTGTGCAGGTATCCCAGGAGGCCTGAAGGTACAGGCAGTTGTGAGCCACCTGAAATGTGTGCTGGGAACTGGACTCAGGTCCTCTGGAAGAGCATAAGTGCTCTTAACCACTGAGCAGCCCCTGGAGCCCTGATGTTTTCCTTAGTAACAGTTTTCACTTGGGGTGATCAAGAGGATACATGAATGTTTACATTTGGCCATGTGGTTTGCTTCCTGTCTGCTTCATAGCCTAATGGAGAGTTCTGCACTCAATGTGTTGTTTGTTAGTCTAACCTGTGGTTCCATTTAAAGATTTTAAAGTAATTGTTCTGTCAGTATGGCAATCGATATTGTGTAGCTATCAAGAAGTAATTAGAGTGAAAGTCTTTATTGTAACGTGTGGTTATAGTAAATACACAGCCATTTGTCTCTGTTTATATGTGTATGAGCGCCTGCATGTATATCTGTATATCATGTGCATGCAGTGCTCTTGGAGGCCAGAAGAGGGCGTTCAATCGCCCAGAACTGGTTACAGATGGCTGTGAGTGCCTGCAGGTGTTGGGAACTAAACCCCACCTTCTGCCAGAGCAGCAAGTGTTGTTACCAGGAATCATCTCTCCAGCCCTGCCTTATGTTTTTATTTGCTATAAACTGAAGCACTCTTCTGCTGGGAATGAGTGTCAGTTACTCTGATACGAAACTAAATTATATTTTATTTCCATTTTGGTCACTGTTAAATCTGAAGTGTAACCGTTAGATGTGTAGAGATTAGGGCTTTGAGAATGCTTTAATTATGGCTCTCTTGACGGGAAAAAAAAAAAAGCAAGCACTTGGAATTTGTTTACCATTATCTAGTTTTGGGACTGTTTGAGTATAAAAAAAGTTTTTATTTGCACACTTCAGTGTTTTAAGAGACTTTAGCTGCAGGCAAGCACATACGTGAAAGTTGTGGTAGGCCTCCAAAAGTGATTTATTTTCATTTTACATGTATGAGTGATGTTCTGCATGTCTCTGTATACCACATGCATGCCTAGTACCCATGAAGACCAAAAGAAAGCATCAGATCCCCAGGATCTGGAGCTACAGACAGTTGTGAGTCACCACATGGGTGCTGGGCCTGGAACCCGGGCCCTGAGGAGCAGCCAGTGCTCTTCAGTGCTGAGCATGTGTGCTGCCCAGTGACGGGCTTCTTTAGAGAGTTCAGTGAAGTTTGAACTATCGAAGGGTTGAAGTTAGAAAAGTGTGCCTCAGCTCCATTCCTGCATGAGGAAACCATGTTTTATATCGTGGGTCTGTGCCCCTGAGTGCCAGTGCTGGAGGAGGTCTGAAGAAAGTGTCAGATCCCCTGGAGCTGGATTTGTAGATGGTGATGGACCATGTGCTGGCCACCAAACTTGGGTCCTCTGGGAGAGCAGTAAGTGCTCTTGACCACTGAGCTATCTCTGCAGCTCTGTGTATTTTAGTCAAATGTAATTGAATATAAACATCGGGAAGGGCAATTGAAGAAACTAAATTTGCATCGGGACTGCTTATTTTTCCCTTCTTGTTCTCTTTGCAGGGACCTTCCTTTCCTCCGTTGTCTGAGTATGCACCACCGCCAAACCCAAACTCCGACCATCTAGTGGCTGCCAATCCTTTTGATGACAGCTATACCACTATTTCCTATAAACCATTGCCTTCATCCAATCCATATCTTAGCCCTGGGTATCCTGGCTTTGGAGGCTACAGCACGTTCAGAATGCCACCCCACGTCCCTCCAAGAATGTCGTCTCCCTACTGTGGTCCTTACTCACTCAGGAATCAGCCACACCCATTTCCTCAGAATCCTTTGGGCATGGGCTTTAACCGGCCTCATGCTTTTAACTTTGGGCCACACGATAATTCGAATTTTGGAAACCCACCTTATAATAACGTACTGACTCAGGACATTAACATGCCTGGTCAGCATTTTAGACAAGGCTCTGCTGAAAACTTTAGTCAGATTCCCCCGCAGAATGTTGGCCAAGTATCCAACCCTGACCTGGCATCTAATTTTGCCCCTGGAAATAATTCAAATTTTACCTCTCCGTTAGAATCGAATCATTCGTTTATTCCACCCCCAAACGCGTTTGGTCAAGCAAAAGCTCCGCTTCCCAAACAAGACTTTCCTCAAGGGGCAACCAAAACCACGAATCAGAATTCTTCCACTCACCCACCTCACTTAAATATGGAGGATCCAGTCAATCAGAGTAACGCCGAGTTAAAAAATGCCAACAGAAACAACGTTGTCCAAGAGAACAGCCGTTCGGGCAGCGCAGAGGCCACCAACAACCATGCGAATGGGACCCAGAACAAGCCCCGGCAGCCCAGGGGCGCGGCTGATGTGTGCACCACCGACAAAAGCCGGAAGTTCTCCCTGCACCCCAGCCGGCATGGCCATTCATCTTCTGACCCCGTGTACCCGTGTGGGATTTGTACAAATGAAGTGAATGACGATCAGGACGCCATTCTGTGTGAGGCCTCTTGTCAGAAGTGGTTTCATCGCATCTGCACTGGAATGACGGAAACAGCCTATGGGCTCCTGACAGCTGAAGCATCCGCAGTGTGGGGCTGTGACACGTGCATGGCTGACAAGGATGTCCAGCTGATGCGCACTAGAGAGGCCTTTGGTCCACCTGCCGTGAGCGGCGATGCCTAAGCACGGCCGTCAGCTCACGTGGGTTCATTTTTCTGTGTAGAACAGAGATTTGGTGACATAGGATCTTAATGTTTGACATTATTTTTTTAAATGCACACACAAAAATATTACATTTTAGTTCTTACTAGCATAATGCTTCATTTTATTGTTTTTATTTGTTGTCTTAAAATGAGATTAATGTGGGGGTTGCAGTAGAGACATTTATAAATAAATGTTCATTGTTATTTATCATAAACAGAAAAGCCTCTTGAAGCTTCAAAATAATATATGACAAAAATAGGCAGGTTGCAACTTTTAAAAAGTTAGAGTCATTGAAAGATGTATATTTCAGTGCTAAGCTTTGACTGTGTGAACGTACATATTTGGTTCAAGAGTAGACCAATTTAATGTGTTCTCTGAATACACTCTGTGTGGGGATAACATAGGGGAATGTGTATCTTTAATGGATTTTAAATGTTTGGGTTTTTTTTTTCTTTATTGTTAGAATTTGACACCTGATTCTTCCTCTGCTAGAGTCTTTGGAATATGTGAGTTTCATTGTTCACATCTTTCCAGGTAGCATTTGCTAATTAACTGGTGGGTTGTGCCACATGAAGTTGCTAATATCAGCTCACTGATTTTAGTAAAGTTGGCATAACATGTTTCCACTTGTGTTGTTTAGAATTATGCTGGCATTGTGTCCTAATTTTTAAAATTATTCTTGTTTCTGTTAATGTTCTCCATATAATAATGCAGTGTCTTCAGAATTGTGAACACTTTCTTCCACATGCTTCTAAACCTGGACAGCTTGCAAAGACAGGGACAGAAGTGGTGGTGTGGTCTTACAGGGCTCTGCTGCTCTGAGAACTAAGTACTGGTGGTTGGAGGAATGTTCTGGAGATCTGAGTCTGTAAAATGGACCTCAGGGAAGTTCAAACTCCATTTTAAGTAAAGGCTAGTGAAGAGCAAAGGTCAAAGCTTTCTTGGGGCTGTGCTTCAGGCTTCGTGGTTTCTACTGTGTGAGAAGGCATGGCACCCAAGAGGACCTCACCTCCAAAGGGATGCTCTAAGATCCTCCAAAGTGACACAGATACTTTAGGAGAAGATCATAGCCTGTGACTTCAGTAAACAAATGGCGTGTGTGACAGTAGGTAGTAATTTAGACAATGGTGGGGTATTGATGACCATCCGTAATAATGTTTTGACATTCATTATCAGTATGACCATAAAAAGTTCTGAATATGGGACTGGTGGCGAGGCACTACAGGAGCCCCTGCTGCTCTTGCTGAGGACCTGGATTCGGTTTCCAGAAGCCACAGTGGTCAACTTACCCACCCCTATCTCCAGCTCCAGGGAATCTGATGCCCTCTTCTGGCCTTTATAGGCACTGCACACACAAAGTGCACATATATATGATTGTGCGTGCACAGATACACATAAAATAAAAAACATCTTAAAACATAATAAAGAGATTAAAATGTAAAAGCTCTGAACACTATGCTTCTCTTAAAGAGGATAATTACTACAGTAAGCTTGAAGGGAAGGAGACTGGTGACAGCAGCCACATTATCAAGACACTTTGACTTAAGGGCTGGAGAGATGGCTTAGCAGTTAAGGGAAATAGATGATTTTTCTGAAGAATCAGAGTTTGATTCCCAGAACCCATGTGGCAGCTCACAACTATTGGTAACTCCACTTCCAGAAGATCCCATACCATCTTCTGACCTTGTGTGGGACGCAGGCATACATGCAGGCAAAACACCCATACACTTAATAATAAATAAAAAGATTTTTTGACTTAAAAAATCTTTTTGTTAATGAACAGAAAACATACATTGACACGGTAGGCCTGTACCTCTAGTGCGTCACAGGATTCAACACACTGAAGCACAGTTAACTGACAAGCTGTGAGCTTTGTCACCCACCTTCACACCTAGACCATTATTTAATGGAAGGCTAGCTTTTACCATTTGGGCCTGTTTTTTAGGAAACAACATTTTCCAATTAAGAAGTAGTAACTATAGGGTTTGAATAATTTGTTTTCTTTTCTTTTCTTTCTTTCTTTTTTTTTTTTTTAATGATTTATTTCATGTATGTGAGTACACTGTAGCTGTCTTCAGACCCACCAGAAGAGGGCATTGGATCCCATTACAGATGGTTGTGAGCCACCATGTGGTTGCTGGGAATTGAACTCAGGACCTCTGGAAGAGCAGTCAGTGCTCTTAACCACTGAGCCATCTCTCCAGTCCCCAGGTGTGAATAATTTACACAGCTGACAAAATGATGAATTGTGTGAATATTAGACCTCTAATATCCTGTTGGTAGAAAACAGTGTTTCTGTTGTAGATTATTATTGACTTAAACTTAAAAAAAAAATATATATATATATATATATATATATATATATATATATATTGCTTTGGAGTGGGGGAAAATACAGTGCTTTAATTTTGACACAATAGTTTCATACAGTACAAGGTAATACAAGGTTTTCTCCACCCACCCTTGATTGGTTTGAACTGGGTAATCATATAATATATATTATCACAGTTTTAGGGAATGAAATGACAAGAGCTTTGTAATTGACGTCTCTCTGGGTACAAACTTGAGCAGCTGCAGGAAGCCAAGCACACAGTGGGGGCTACCTGCCATGGCTGTTACTTTTGTTAGTGCTAAATTTCTAATGTTTAAAGATCTGGTTATGTTTTTCTTGAAATTCTTTTGCATGCTGACTTTTTAAAGATGTATCTGGTTATTATGTTTATCTGCATGTGGGTCTCCATAGAGGCCAGGAGAGGGCACCAAATCCCCTGCTGGAGTTAACAGGCAGTTGTAAGCAGCCTGTGGTGGGTGTTGGGAAGCAAGCTCTGGTCCTCAGCCAGAGCAGTACACATGTTTAACCTTGAGGCAATCTTTAGCCGTTGAGTTCTGACTTTGGGAGAATTATATATGTCATGCTGTGTGCTCACTCCTAGCACTTGGTTATGACTCGATTACTGAATGGAACAAAATGGCTGGTGCTCTCAGGAGTTAACATTTCATTGTGGTAGTACTGATTTGGTTATTGTTAAAATGGGTTATGCAGTTCGATAAGCCTTTTATTGCTGATGGCTTTAGTGGTTAGCTGTCTTTGTGAAGAAATGACCTTTAGGGGCATATGATTTAATTCACTTTATTTCTAAGGCACTGCTTTAAAAAAAAAATACAGATGAATGTCAAGTACTTTATATTGTCAAACATCATAGCAAGAATCTATAAATATAAGGAAAACCAGCTGATGTACATCTTTAATCAGCAGTCAGGCCCTACAGAGAAACCCTATCTCAAAAAAAAAAAAAAAAAAAAAAAAAAAAAAGGAAAGAAAGAAAAGAAAAGAAAACCACTGGAGGCAGGGCAGAGACAGGAGGATCTCTAGGAGTTTCAGGCCAGCCAGGGATACATATTGAGACCCTAACTTTGCCAAAAGAAAAAAAAGAAAAGGAAAACCCCTTGTTTCTTTTGTGTCAGTCATGAGTCATGGCAAAGCTTCAGTAATCACAGGTGATGATCTTCACAGGTTTGAATAATAATTTCCTTACTAGTTAACACATTTGTCTGTACAAAATACTGCCAAAATTATAAGCTATATAGAGATACATTTGGCGATGAAAAGGATGAATTATGAGTATAGGCAGAAAGCTTGTCTCATTTTACACAAAGGTGCCTGTCACACAGCTTGACATGGCTTTCTTAGGAAATGTGATAAAAAAAAATAAAATTAAAATTAAAAAAAGCTCCCCCTTCAAAGCTTATCATCGGTGAAGCAGTGTGTCTTTGCTGGTTTGACCTCCTTCACTGAAAGGCCTTCTCTCCTACACTCACCTCCTCACTTCTGCATCTTCAAGTTGTGCCGAAGTTGAACCTAGCTCACTGTTTATACCTGGGCTCGATCAACAAAGCCAAATTCCTGATGAAGCTGTAGATCATCAGTCCCTGGGCTGGGATGTGACCCAGCTGTGAAGAGCACTTACTGCTCCAGAGAATCCAGCTTCTGTTCCCAGCACCCACATGGCAACTCATAAGCATGTGTAACTCCAGGCATGGCGGATCTGATACCCTCTTTTGAGAGGACTACATGTGTGTGTGAATTTTGAGCTACCATGTGGGAGCTGGGATTTGAACCTGTATCCTCTAGAAGAGAAATACTCTTCCCCTGAGCCATCTCTCCATCGATGTATGTGAAATTTGAAACACAGAGCATGCACGCACACACGCACACACCCACACACAGACACACACCCATGCACACAGTTATTTTCTGAGAAGTTTCTTTGCTTGTTCAGTAGAGGGTTTCTGGTCCACATGCTTCAGATATTCCAGGATACACAAATACTGAAGAAGCTTAGCTAATCAAAGAAAATCTGTCTTCAAATAGCGTGGTGTTAGATCTGCGATCAGTATCTTCTGGATGGAACAGTGCTGCTCTTGTGGTTCTTGCTGCCCAAATTAGAAGGTTAGATCCAGGAATCCAGGCTTTCCCACACTGGTGTTTTATTCTGTGTAAGTAAGCAGAATATGATGGCAGCCAGTTTTTGAGTTTTGCTTTTTGTTGTTGTTTGAGGTTTTTTTGGTTTGGTTTGGTTTTTGGTTTGTTTGCTTTTCAGACATCCAGTTCTGCCTAGTGATAGGAAAAACTCTTAGTAATATTGGTCACCATACAATCTGATGACTTATCATCATGAAAATATCAAACAACTTCATTTAATAATCTTTTAAACTTATTTTTCTTGAATAAATTAGCATGCCAGCATTTCTCCCACACTCAGCCTGATAGAACATTAAGCAGATACACGAGCAGGTTTTTAAAGGGGGGTTCTAAGTGTATAGAGCTTTGTTTTTGTAATGTAGAGAGGTTTTGTGTGCATGTAAAGTTGTGCTGTTTTATGCTTTCCTAATTTAAAAAGTTGAAAATCAGACCCACAGAAGCTCATTTGTAAATAATCGTTGGGAAGTCAGTATGCGCCTGTGAAGGCTAAAAACTCTCCTAAATGACACATTAGTGCAAGAGAAAGCAGCGGTGGCCTTCCGTGCTCCCGATGTGCTTAGGAATGATGAAGTTCACTGGCATGGGTGGCTCCTACTTGCCCTCTTACATCTGCTGTAGAAGGAAGTTTGTCTTTTCTCCTCCGGGATGCTCCAATTTCCCCCATCTTTCCTCTGATTGGAAGTTGCTTTGTGAGCTGTGAATGTGGCTCTGTTAGTAGCATGCTTGCCTGGCATGTATGAAATTCAGGTTCCATCGCCAGGACCACGGTGGTTGGTACCCACCTGTAATCCTAGCACTTGGCAGATGGAAGCAAGAGGATCAGAAACTCAAGGTTATCCTCAGCTACGTAGCAAGTTTGAGGATAACCTGGGGTACATAAGACTGTCTCAAAAGGGTGGTTGCTGGGAAGAAAGAAAAGAAATGACTTTGTCCTGTGGTATTGGGTGTCTAGATTTTAAGAGAAGAGCATTTTCTGCCGGGATACAAATGAAGATAGTCTCGTGACATTAGATCACTTTTGTCAAAGAGTCTTCGGAATGTTTAACACCTAACATTTCCAACAATACGGTCCCATCCCTGGCTTCACAGCTGCCTGTCTTTGGACTACTTCCTTCAGACTGGACTTTCACAGCTTTCCTGAGCCCCGAGGTTCGCTTCTCATCCCCCAATTCCAGTAACTTTCCCTTGCTCTTTCTCTTCTTGCTCAGGAGAGCAGTGTAAGATCGAATCTGCATTTACCAGTTCTTGGTGGTTCTGTGATAGGAGTTTGGAGGCACTGGAGCCCAGAGGCTAGGAAGAGCCCTCTCGTCTCCCAAATCAGACGATCAAAGAGAGATGGAAGAAGGAGGTTCTCATAAGCCAGAACCTCAACACATTGGACACTTGCCTGTGTGTAATTCAAAACTCAATAAAAACCATGGGTGGGAAATCTGGCCTCTGTCCAATTTTACCAATAACATATTGTGTGCAGTTGTATCAAACAGTTCTCCAAGTACCTGTACCTTTCTTGTTTTGTGGACATGTAGGTGATATTGCTTGTTAGTTAAAATGTTATCTTTTATAAAAAAAAAAAAAGAGTCCTGCTTCTTATCATGATGTATGTGACTTGAACAGTTGTTTCATATTAAAACTATCTCTTCCCCAGGTACTGTTGTCATATGCCTCTTCTGGGGATATCAGTTCAGTACTTTTATGCAAACCCAAGTGTGTTCCACATTGGTGACATGTATTTTGGCAGTAGTTGTCCTTTTGTTATTAGTGTGTGTCTTAAGTCATACATGCACCAGTGCTGTGGTCTGTGGCAAAATTATTGTAATTCAAATTGGAAAATAAAAAGTTTCCAGACTTTGTCCAACCTTTATTCCTATGACAAAGGAAATTACTGTGTAATTCTAATGATTTTGTCTGCTGGTACATTTTAAGATATTCTATAAAGTAATGGAAATATCAGTATTCATGGGTTAGTTGGTAAAGGCTCTGATGTCTTTAAAGATTAAAATTTGGTGTTAGCAGCTCATGGCATTCATAATACACAAATACATCTAAAAGTAGTATAATTAATTAATCTCAGTGTTCAGAACCTGAGCAGGGAGGCTGTGGGGTTGGAGACCACCACCCTGGGTTATTTAGCAAGACTGTCTCAAGAAGAAAAGAGTCCATCTACCAGCAGGTAAGATTTCTGAAGAATTCTCTTAGCTGACATATGCAGATGACTCCTAACTGAAAGCAATATTCACTGTACTATAAGCAAAATAATGACACCAATCTTTATTTTAAAAGACTTACTGAGATAAGACAATTATTAAGATAATAAAATGCCTCTCACTTACTTAGAATTTGTGACCAAGTACAAGGACATGGATATTATTTACTTTGCACTATCTGATGACAGGTTTGGTGTTGAAAGTTATGATCATGCTTTTAAAAATATTTAACCAGGGAAGCACATTTTATTTTTGAGGTATTTATTTAAGAATACTAGTTTAAAAGCATTCTTTGTTGGGATTGGAGGAATGGTTTAGCCCTTGAGAGTACCTGCTGCTTTTCCAGGGAAATCAAGTTCAGTTCCCAGCACCCAACCAGGTGTCTCACAATTCCTGGAACTCTAGTTCAAGAGGATCCAAAAGCCTCTTCTGCCCTCTAAGGACATCTACACACACATACATAGAGAAACACATAAATAAAGAATAAATATTTTTAAAGTCTTTATCATTAAAATTAGTACCCAAAGGTATTATAATCAATAATATTTGATCATTGCAAATTTGCATATTTGAAATTATATGCTTAAAGTAAAAAAAAATGCAGGTGTGTGCTTAAGTTGCATCTTTCTAAAACATTCTAATTTAGACTTTACCAGTCAGAACTGCTCTGACTTAGAAAGAAATTTCTACACCACTGAACACATTTCTGAGTGAATGTGTTCCTAGGTTGTGTTCATGTATCTGAGACTATCAGACCTCCGTGTGCTGGTTGTGCTATGTCTTGTATTTTTTATTGCTGAGTGTTGACAGGATGGATTAGCAATACCTCTCGTTCAGTCTTAGCGATACCACAAGGTGCCCAATCCTGCTCTATCTGACTTGAATGTCTGTATTTTCATAGGCCTGGTTTTGTGTGTGTGTTAAAAAATTTAGTACCACATCTTAGGGGCTTAATTTAACAAATAACCTTTTTAGAGCTCTAGTATTTCTATTTCATCATAAAGCTTTAAGGAAGTAGTACTATGAATTAATTAATAAAGTGATCAGGGCTGGGCATGGTAGTACACACCTTTTGTCTCGGCACTGGGAAGCAGGCAGGAGGATCTCCTGCAATTTGAGGGCTGGCCTGGTCTACATAGTGAATTCCAGGCCATCCAGGTATGCACAGTGACATACAGCCTCAAAATAACAATATAACAACAATAGCAAAATAATAATAAAATGATTACTAGATCATTCTAGATTATTGTCTTTTCATGGCTCATACACAGGTCACACTTCTCAAAGAAACTGAAAGGAGCTCAGTAACTGACAGGATTTGGTCAAATGTGGATAGTTTTTTAAAGTCTCCCAGTGTTAAATCTAGTACATTTTGGAGTATTAGTATCTTTCCTCGGAGATACTGACGCTGTACAGTTTCTCCATTCTGCTCAGCTCCCTTCTGCCCCAGCACCACGCTGGAGTTTCACACTGAGCACGCCTCCCACAAAATTAGTGTCTTAGCCAAAAGTTTTAAGACAAGCGGAGTCTTATTTTCCCATCATACTATGTTTTCGTCACCATTGCTTTCAGAGAGACACGTGTGTCATCTGTGTGCTGTGCAAGGACCGTTAGCCTTAGACCCACTGCTAGTGGAAATGTATGCAGACTTTCTTGAACAACTTGTAAGTGTGTCTCCTCTGATGTTACTCTACTTCTTACTTTCCTTTGGCTTAAGCTGGGCAATGGTAGCACATGCCTTTAATTCCAGCACTAGAGAGGCAGAGGCAGACAGGTGGATCTCTGTGAGTTCCAGAACAGCCAGGGATACACAGAGATGCCATGTCTCAAAGAACTAGCAGGAGACAAAGTTTCTTTAGCCTAAAATATTCAATATGTCAAGGACCTCCTTTTGGTACAGTATGACATGGGATAAGCAAAGGGATTACTTCCATTTTGAAAGCACTGAATGTAGTTAGAAACTGCCTTCTCTAGGCTGTTCCAAATTCCATCACCTTTCACAAAGGCATTTCTTCCCATAGTCTGCTCTCTCCTGCTCAGTGTACTGAACTCAGTTTGTTCAGCTACAGATATCTTGTGGGCCTAAAGTTTTGAAAAAAAAAATATTTCAGAGATATGCCTGCCTCTGCCTCCTAAGCACTGGGGCTAAAGGTGTGTGCCACCACAGCCTGGCTTTTTATTTTTTAAGTGGTGTGTACATGCTTGTGTGTGTGTTGTACAGTGCCTGCAGACGCCACAAAAGACACAAGATCTTAAGACCACATGGTAAGACCAAGAAGAGAATAAAAAGAGGGAAATGGCGAAAAGCACGATGATAGTGGAGCGAATCTGCAGGATCTGTTGGTTTCTCAGCTCATAGGGACGGACAAGATTGCTAAGATGGCTCCCACTGTTCCAAAGGATCAGAAGTTTGAGATAATGAACTGCTGACCACACAGGTCAGGATCAGCAGGGGAGAGAGTCTAACCCAACTCTATTGATCCTCAAGTTTCTGCAATAAACCACGCTAGAGTTAATGCTTCTCTCAATGCTCTCCAAACTTTCTTTCTAGTTTAAAATGCAGCTTCCTATGTGTAAATAACCTCTCTAGTACTTAAATTAATAACATTTATCATTCACATCACACTCTAGTAATATAGAAACTGGACCTAAGGAAGTAGTATAAGGAGCGTTTACAATGAATTTTTCTGCTAATAATGCACATGACACTAAGAACATTGGGCTGGACTACACAGCCTTTAAGTCTCTTGGCAGCTTAAGTTCAGTGTATATTATTGAAGTCCAGTGTAAGCGATTGGAAAATGTATCGGTTTAAATCCAATAGATCCTACCATGGAATTGTAACAAAGTTATTTGTGAGTCCTTTAGGTCTTTTCCCCCCCAGGACTCAAAAATTGAAATTTAGGTCCCTTCTCAGGTTTGGAGGACACAAATGTACACTCCACTACTCCCAGGATGGGTGATGGTGTCAGCCCCTGAACAGGAACATCAAACCTTGCTTTGTATTTTCAGACAGAATTTGTGTTTATCAGGTCTCCAACTGAAGGCTCGGCCTCTTCAAATCCTGAAATTACAGGCTGTCACACTGCCATTGGCCAGTAAATGGTCAGAGCAAACCAAACATCCTGACTCTAGAAGCGCGCTGTTGTCACAGTGTACACATTCCAGCTCTGCCAACCCACATCCCTCTGCATCCTAAAACTCCAAACTTTTTCCTTTCCAGAGCTGGGAATGCAACCCAACCTCTCCCAGGGTGCCAGACCACAGCTTCTCTTCTTTAGCAAGAGTTCACGTTAAACTATTTGTATTTATTTTTTAATTAATTTGTGTCTGCGTGTGCATGCGGTGTCCTCGGAAGCCAGAAGAGAGTATCAGATTGGAGCTACAGGCGCTTAAGCCAAGCACCGGTGGTGAGGCTCGAACTCGGATCCTCTGGAAAGCAGTGCATGCGCAGAGCAGTCTCCTGTCCCCGAGCCCCCTAGTTTCCCGTGTCCTGCTCTACTTCTTCCTCATTCTCCCAGAGGCAGCGGTGACACACATGCTCCAGACTCAAGCCGGACTACAGCCAACTGCAATACTCAACTTGCTGGGAGGCCGAGTGTCCCAACCGGACCTCTGACCCGGAAGGGCCCTAAGGACCGGAAGTGATGGCAGCCCGCAATCCCCGCTTCCCTAGCAACCTGATCTGTTTCTTAGCGACGTAAAGAGGCTGTGCAGTCCCTGGTGCCGCCATGCCGGTGCGAGTGAGCGAGTTCAGCTGGCAGCAGACACCAGCCGCGGTCTTCCTGTCACTTCCTCTGCGCGGCGTCTGCGTGCGCGACGCTGACGTATTCTGTGGGGAAAGTTACCTGAAGGTGGGCGGGGCGGAGACGCCGTTGCAGTGTGTCCCGAGCAGGAGCTGTCTTGTACTGTACAGTGTCCATTGCTTCACTGTTTTAAAGTTAATTTTTTAAAAGACTTTCTAATGTGTCTTAAAACCTTTCTTTTTTTAATATTTATTTTATGTATGTGAGTACACTGTCCATCTCTTCACACACACCAGAAGAGGGCATTGGATCCTATAACAGATGATTGTGAGCCACCATGTGGTTGCTGGGAGTTGAACTCAGGACCTCTGGAAGAGCCGTCAGTGCTCTTAACCACTGAGCCATCTCTCCAGCCCTTAAAGTTAATTTTTAATTTACATTTTTTACTTTAATTAATTTATTTTTGTTATGCCAAGGATCAAACCCAGCGTCCTATGTATGCCACGCCACTGAGCTACGTTTCCAGCGACTATGTGTATATTTAAATGTACGAATGCTTGCATGTATGAGTGTGCATCAGGTGTATGCAAATGCCTGCGAAGGCCAGAAGAGGGGGGCAGAGCTCTTGGAACTAGAGTTACAGATGGTTGTGAGCCACACATGATGTAAGAACAAATGCTCTTAACCACTGAACCGTCTCTCCAGCCTCAATGGTGTGGGGGATGTGAGGGGGGAGGGGAAGTGTCTTACTCTGTAGTCCACACTGGCCTCTGACTTTAGGCAATCCTCCTGCCTCAGACTTCCAGCTGTTGGGATTAATGGGGATGCTCCACCATCCCTGGCTAAACCTCAACTTAAAGTCCTATTTTGATTTGTTTTGCTTGCTTTTGAGACAGGGTTTCTCTGTATAGCCCCAGGCTGTCCTGGAATTCACTCTGTAGACCAGGCTGGCCTCGAACTCAGAAATCCACCTGCCTCTGCCTCCCAAGTGCTGGGATTAAAGGTGTGCGCCACCACCGCCCGGCTAAAGTCCTATTTTGAAAAACAAATCAGCGAACCGGTGGCTCGGCCCTTAAGGCTCCCGCCCCTCTCTTGGTGCGCGGGTTCGAGTCCCGCTCTCCTGTCCCGTTTCCCGCGTCTTGTGGGAAAAAAAAGAAAAAAGAAAAAGAAAGAAAGAAAAACAAATCTAGGGCTGATGAGATGGGTCAATGAGTTACTGCACTACCACCAAGCCTGACAACCTCAGTTCAGTCCCCAGGAAGGAGAAAGCCAACTTCTTACAATTCTCTAACCTCCTCTTGCACACGATGGAACTCATAGACCCACACACATGCACACAGAGTTGTCATTAAAACAACAAAAACAAAAATAAATGTGTTGTCAGTATGGTATCATCTACAGACACATTCAGGTCACAGATTGCTTCCATCCATGGTGTCCTCATGTGCTTGCTAAGCTATGCTGCCTGGAATAAATTCAGTGGGGTTTGAGAAAAATTACACACACACACACACACACACACACAGAGGCGGGGAGGAGACTGAGATAGCCCAGGCTGGCTTCAAACTCACTTCCTCACTTCGTAGCTGAGGATGACCTGGAATGTCTGAGCATCCTGCTTCTGCCTCCTGAGTGCCCAGACAACAGGCCTTCGACACCATGCCAGGAACTATATCTTCACCCTAATTTTTTTTTTTTCTGGAATAAACTATTGTAATTTGTTTGTTTTATTTATGTGTATGGCTGTTTTGCCTCTGTGTATGAATGCGTACCATGTGCTTTTCTGCTGCCCTAGGAGTTCAGATGAGGATGTCAGATCCCTTGGAACTGTAGTTCAGATGGTTGTGAGTCTCCATGTGGGTGCTGAGAACAGAACCCAGGTTATCCACAAGAACAAGTGCTCTTAACCACTGAGCCGTCTCTTCAGCCCAGACTTTTTTTTAATGGCAGTGTCTTTGATTTGTTAACTAACTCAATGCCTTCTCTCTCTCTCTTCTGAACAGGTTAACTTTCCTCCATTTTTATTTGAGGTGTTTCTCTATGCTCCTATAGATGATGGGAAGAGCAAAGCCAAGATTGGAAATGACACGATTCTCTTCACATTGTATAAAAAGGAGCCAGTTCTGTGGGAGAGCCTTTCTATGCCAGGTGGTAAGTTTTTAGTGGAAGTTGTTCACTTGAGCTGGGTGTCATTCAAGAGAGCTCAGTATGTCCCTGTAAGCCAATATCAGAAAGTTGCGCTACATGAAACCTTGTCTCAAAAAAAGAAGTTTGTTCTTTTGGTGTCATGGTGATTCCAAGTGGTGCTTGCTTACACTCTCAGCTCTTAAGAGGCTGAAGTAAGAGGATCACAGTGCTAAACCACTCTGGGCCACATAAAATATGCTGTCTATCACTTCTTCACTCGTTATGAAATTAGATCTAAAGAAGTCTCGTCCAGATCGGTATAAGTGCTTTTCTCCTCAATAAAACAAATAAATCATAATCCCGATATAATGATTTTCCTTCTATTCCAGTTGATAAAGAGATGATGCAGAGAATAAGAGAAAAATCTATCTTGCAAGCACAAGAGAAAGCTAAAGAGGCCACAGAAGCAAAAGCTGCCGCTAAGCGAGAAGATCAGAGATACGCACTAGGCGTGATGATGAAGGTAAGCAGATTCCAGGGCCGATGAGTCAGGGACAGAGAAGTAGTTCAGCCAGGAGTGAGGGTGCAGGCCACCAGGCTCCTCAGGATGGTGAAACAGGAGGATCAGAAGTCAAAGGCATCAGCGGCTGTGGTGGTGCACGCCTTTAATTCCAGCAGTTGGGAGGCAGAGGCAGTCAGATCTGTGAGTTTGAGGCCAGCCTGGTCTACAGATGGAGTGCTAGGCAAATGATCACCTAGTGCAGCTCATGAGTTAGGTCCTCAGCTTCTGGCCACTGATCTGTGAACTGTTCCACCACTTCATGTGTCAACCCCCCAGCACTGAGCCTCCTGCATGAGCCCTGGGGGGGGGAGGGGCAGTGGGAAATGATCATTTGGTGTCCTGCAGTTCATCTGGAGAGCATCCTGTCCGTTACACACACACACACACACACACACACACACACACACACACACACACACACGGGAAGGTGGGAGCAGGATCCTCTGTTTCAGTGCAAATTAAGACCCAGGCTCTTATCCCAAGGCTTAGACACTCACAGTCACACAAGCACAACCCACACACACCCATCCCACACAAACACTCACACAAGCACATCCCACACACACCCA
Source organism: Arvicanthis niloticus (assembly GCF_011762505.2). NCBI lineage: Eukaryota > Metazoa > Chordata > Mammalia > Rodentia > Muridae > Arvicanthis > Arvicanthis niloticus. Next base: position 18,806,557 of record NC_133435.1, read on the forward strand.
TCCCACACAAACACACACACCCATCCCACACAGACACTCACACTCACACAAGCACATCCCACACACACTCATCCCACACAAACACACACACACTTATCCCACACACACCCATCCCACACAAACACTCACACTCACATAAGCACATCCCACACACACTCATCCCACACAAACACTCACACAAGCACATCCCACACACACTCATCCCACACAAACACTCACACAAGCACATCCCACACACACTCATCCCACACAAATACTCACACAAGCACATCCCACACACACCCATCCCACACAAACACACACACACTCATCCCACACAGACACACTCACACAAGCACATCCCACACACACCCATCCCACACAAACACTCACACTCACACAAACACATCCTACACACAATCATCCCACAGTACAGCCATTGCTTTTGGAATGTTTCAAATAACTTGCTAATTACAATGCTTATAGATTGAAGAAGAAGAGAGGAAAAAAATAGAAGATATGAAAGAAAATGAACGGAAAAAAGCAACTAGAGAATTAGAAGCATGGAAAGAATGTCAAAAGAAAGCTGATGGACAAAAAAAAGTTCAGAGGAAGGAGAAAGCGCCACAGGGAAAGCACTCTGAAGAGACGGAAGCACTAAAACCTCGGGGTTTGCCCCAGAAGGCCCTGCCCACTCGCCTCCCCACAAGAGGTGTGGCACCCTCTGTCTTTTTCTCTTCCTTTCTTTCCTTTTAGAAATCTTTTTGTAGGCATAGGCCATGCTCTGGTGTACTGAAAATAAGCGGTAAGACATAAACACATAAGATGGAAGACCTTTTCTGAGGGGCGAGACAGGATTTGCTGTGTAGGTCTGAACCTCCTGGAATGTGATACTCTGGTCACAACCACAAATGTTTGGCTTGTAGGAATTCACCATCACACATGGCTTACTGGCCACATGGTAGTCATTTTGTACAAACTGGAAATATTGAGCGTAGAGAGACATTGAAAACAACAAGAAATACAGAGGAGACACAGGGAACTAGTTAAGTGGAAGGATGGGTTAGACGAAGGGAGCCACACAATTGGTGTAAGGATGCAGTCAGGGAAAAGACAGACAACTAATTTACCTTCTTCATTTTCATTTGTTTTGAGACAGGATGTCCTGTAGCCCAGGCTTGCCTCAAACTTGCTATATAGCTGAGGATGACCTTGAACTTCTGATCCTCCTACCTCCACTTCGGTATTGCTGGGATTTTAGGCATGCACCACCATGCCTCAAACAAGTTTGTTTTGTTTTTTTCCTTAATGCTGGGGACCAAGTCCAGGGCCTTCTGCTTTTCTAGGCAAACTTATAGAGCCTGAGCTAAATCCAACACACACACACACACACACACACACACACACACACACACACACACAATTTTTTGAGAAGGCATCTTATTATGTCCTGAATGCCCTATATAGATTTTTTAAATGTCCTTACCTTTTTTTCTTTCTTTTTAAAAATAATTTGTTTTTATGTTATGGACATTGAGGTTTTATCTGCATGCATAACTGTATGAGGATGTTGGATCCCTTGTGACTAGAGTTACAGGCAGCTGTGAGATGCCATGTGGGTTCCAGGAATTGAACCCTGATCCTTTGGAAGAGCAGCCAGTGCTCTTAACTGCCTTGTCTCTAGCCCCACCTTTACTTTCTTGTATGTACTCCTTTTCTCTAAAGTATATTACTCTGTGTCTTTGTTTCTTGAAATTCTTTCCCACCTGTTTCAATGTTGGCATATGTTAGTGTTTCTAAGTAGCAGTTGTCTTTTCTTGTCTATAGATGACATCCCAGCACATGGCTTCATTCCCCTTCTCCTGGCTTGGCAGCCCGAATCTGCTGAGCCCTTTATGAGACTGTCTGCCTTTCGTTATCATCAGTGCCACTTTCTTATGGTTCTCTGTGATGGGTGAAAAAAAACTTCCTTCTTTAGGAAGTGTGTAGCAATACTGCTGAGGGCGTAGGGATTGGAGGAGGCATGCATGTCAGTAATGGGTTTGCCTAGTGTGACTCCCCCAGAGTGGATATGAAAGAGACAGAATCTCAATAGTGAACCCCAGAAAACAGCAGGTCAAATCTGTAAATCTTCGGAGTTGGTATCCTGTTGTGTCCTCCCCATGGCCCTCCCCCCATTTTTTTTTTTTTTTTTTTTGAGACAGGGTTTCACTTTGCTCACTATGGAGCCCTGGTGGCTGGAACCTCTTTATATAGAACAGTCTGATCTTGAATTCACAGAGATCAGCCTGCTTCTGTGCCAAGTACTGGAACTAAAGGTATACACTACCCAACCCAGCTCCCTCCACTTTATGAGGTCAAGTTGCCATGCTTGTATAGCAAGCACTTTACCCTCTGACCTGTCTCACTGGCCCTATCTTTGCCTTGTTTTATTTTGTTGGGTTTTGTTATTGTTGCTTTTTATTGTTTATTTTTTGTTATTATTTATTTCTTTGTTATTATTGTTATTACTTGTTATTAATCTTAGAATTAGCTTTGGTGTGTAGTAATCTTAAAAGTCAGTGTGTTAGATAGAAATGAGAAATAAATGACTTGTTCGATACCTTTGCTTTTGAAGGGAGGAATTGGGAAAACATATTTTCTGAGAAGTTAAAGGAAGACAGAGTTCCTGCGCCTCGACCCGCTGGCAGTATTCAAATCAGCTTCACCCCTCGAGTGTTCCCAACTGCACTTCGGGAATCCCAAGTTGCAGAAGAAGAGGAGGTAGGCACTCAACATCAGTAAGGTAGTCGCCATTTCAGTTAGTGTCAGCGTCACCGCTGGTGGGATGCCTTTACTACTTCATCTATGGAAATTCGTGAGTTTTAGAACAGCTGGGGGGCTATGGAAAGAGATCCCACGGGAAAAAAAAAAGAAAAGAGAAGAAAAGAATAAAAGGAAAGGAAAACAAATTAGGTTTTGTATTTCTTTGTTTTGTGTTGCATGTTTTGTTTTAGTGGTTTTTGTTTGAGACAGTGCTTAGATTTTTCTCTAAACCTACTTTATTCAGGGTTCTTAAATAATCCAACCTCCCTTCTAGCTCACCAACCAGAGGTAGGGAAGAAAGAAGGTTAAGAGGAAAAGGGGGTTGCAGCCCTGTTTGGTAGTGGTTCCTTGGGGGCAATTCTATTCTTTATTGTCAGGACACCAGCAGTTCAGTTCAATACCAAATACTAACACGAAACAGGAGCAGTGGAGACTGCGAAGCTCTCCCAAATTGTCATGAGTCAGCAGAAGTGGCAGCATCAGCCGAAATACCACAAGAAGTTCTTTGCTATGTTTCTAAGAAGTGAAGGCCAGCAAAGACCAGCAAGCCTTGCACAGAGTTGTAATGCAAGAGTGACTTCTCACTGTGTGTGGGGTTCCATACATGTTTGCTGTCCCTGCACCTCTCTTCATGAACACAGTCCAGGAGGTCCTGTCCAGGAGATGGTTCCATCATCCACAGTTAAAATTAGTCTCTTCACATTAAGTAATGTAATCAGGATAACTCCACAGGCATTCTAGAGGCCCATCTCCTGGGTGGTTTCCATATGCTGCATGCACTAGCCAGCATAGACAGTGTCTGTCACTAAACTCCCATTGATCTCATTGCAGTGGCTGCATAAACAAGCAGAGGCAAGGAGAGCCATGAGCACTGATCTTCCTGAATTCTCTGACTTAAAAGAAGAAGAGAAGAATCCAGACTGGTTGAAAGACAAAGGAAAGTGAGTTGTCTGAGTGTCCTGTACCCTACCCTGGGCTCATCATATTTTAGGACTAGCTGGACCTTGTGTTTATGTGTGTGCACGCTGTTGGGGGAGCTAGGTCATGTGCTTGCCCTTTTATGTCTACTTGACACAAGCTTGAGTCATTTGGGAAGAGGGAACATCAATTGAAAAAAAAAGTGCCCCACCAAGGTTTGCTTGACCTACACAACAAGCTGAAGGCCAGCGTGGGCAACTTCGTGAGACCCTGTCTCAAGATAAGGGAGGGATTGTTGCAGTCCCACTACTTGAGGGAGAAAGGAGACCTGGGGATTAAGGCTTTGTTTGGCTACACAGCAAGTTCCCCAGACTGTGCCATGTGAGCCCCATGTCAAAACAACAACAGGTGACATAATGTTAAAAAGAGAAAAGGGCAGGGGATAGAGCTCAGTGTTATAGCACTTGTCTAGATAGCGAGGCCCTTGATCAAACCCCAATACTACAAAAAAAGGCCTATAATCCCAGGAGCTCGAAGGAAGAAGCAGCTTGGTCTATATAAGGAGTCACACACCAGTAGGGACAACATACAGACTGTCTTTGTCTCATAGAGTACTCCAGGGGGAAAAAAAGGGAGCCCATAGAATATACAATTAGACACATGACATTTTAGTCAACAATAGAATATACACTGACCCTCAAAGAGTCTATCACCTAGTGATAGAATAGTCATCTTAGTGTGCATACGCACACCTGCAGCTTTCAAAAACACGTCACCTAGTGTCACCTTGCTGAGACCAAGCAGCACATGCTGGACAGATGGGTAAAAAGAGATGTGCTGTGAGCAGCTGGAATTACGATGCATGCTTCTAGTCCCAGCTCTGAGGAGGCAGAGACAGGTGGATCTCTGGGGCTCATTGGCCAGTCATCCCAGCCTGGTCAGGAGCCCCAGATCCCAATGAGAGACCCTGTCGGAAAAGCATGGTGAGACTGGGTTTATAGCACATGCCTTTAATTTGAGGCCAAACAAACACACCAACCACCAAAAAAAGGCAGATGGCTCCAGGGAAGACAAGCAAGCAACATACACTTCACATATGCTTCCTTTGCTAGTCTGGTCCCTCGGAGCCAGTGCATAGCAGGCCAGGTGAGTGTGATACTCACAGTAGCTCTCCACCAGAGCTCAGGAAGGACAGGCTTAAGAATAAAAATTTTGTGTAAAAGGTTTCAGTAAACATGCAAACTCTCGCCACACAAAGGAATTATGTTTGTTATTCGTATAGGCTGGTCTTGAACTCACAATGATTCTTCTGCCTTGGCCTCCCAAGTGCTAGAATTCCTAGCATATGCTTTTATACCTGTGAGGATTTGTTTTACTAGTTTTTAATTTTTTTGTTGTTTTATTTTGTTTTTGAGACAGGGTTATGTGTAGCCCTAGTTGTCCTGGAACTACCTCTGTAGTCCAGCCTGTCCTCTGTCCTCTGTCCTCTGTCCTCTGTCCTCTGTCCTCTGTCCCTGCCCTCTGGCCTCTGGCCTCTGCCTCTGCCCCTGGGATCAAAGGTGTGTGCCATCACCACCCAGCCGATTAACAATTAATTCTTTCTTTCTTTCTTTCTTTCTTTCTTTCTTTCTTTCTTTCTTTCTTTCTTTCTTTCTTTCCTTTAGACAGGGTTTCTCTGTGTAGCCCTGGCTGTCCTGGAACTCACTCTGTAGACCAGGCTGGCTTTGAACTCAGAAATCCGCTGCCTCTGCCTCCCAAGTGCTGGGATTAAAGGCATGCGCCACCACCGCCCGGCTAGTATTGGGGTTTGAATCAAGGGTCTCAGTGCTATAAGACTGAGCTCTACCCCTGCCCTCTACCTTTTTAAAATTATGTCACTTATTGTTTGTTTTGACATGGAGCTCACATGGCACAATCTGGGGAACTTGCTGTGTAACCAAACAAAGGCTTAACCCCTAGGTCTCCTTTCTCCCTCTCAAGTAGTGGGACTGCAGCAACTCCTTCCCTATTTTGAGACAGGGTCTCACTAAGTTGCCCACACTGACCTTCAGCTTGTTGTATAAGCCAAGCAAACCTTGATCTTGTAATTTTTTTCACCTCAGCCTGTGAAGCAGCTGGGATTACAGGTCTGCACAACCAGGCTGGTTGGTGTTGTCTATGTGTGTGTTGACGGTACCCTGACACAGGTGTCACCGCTCACAGCAACTTCCCCAATGTCGTGCAGAGCTGTTCCCTCTGCTTCTTGCCCTTCCCGTTCTCCCTGCACCAGCTTTCACAGAACTAGTTTCTTCCATGGTTGACCGTGAGCAGCAGCATCTGTGCTGTGTGCTTTCCTCCGCCTTATCCAGCAGGGGGAGAAGTTCTACCAGCTTTTCACACTCCAACTTGAGGCCAAAATCACCAGCCTCATTCAGGCCAGTTTAAGCCCCCTTTCTATCCCTAAATAAATCACCTTATCAAGGAAGATAGGCATACACTTGCTGCATTAAACCAATGATGGCTGCCTTTGGGTGGGAGGGTCTGCCCTACTTAAGGTGCTTGTTGGGTGTATGAGAGAGATGGAATCTGTGCCGTAGGTAGTCTCCATCTGACAGGGAGTAAATAAGGCAGAGGGTAAACCACCTATCTAAGTGCCAAGTAAGGTCGATGTTATTCCTCCATGTCTGCTTCAGTGTTAAATTGGCCTTTTCTGTCTCTTTAGCAAATTGTTTGCAACAGAAAACTATTTGGCAGCGGTTGATGCATATAATTTAGCCATACGATTAAACTGTAAGATCCCATTATTGTATTTGAATCGGGCTGCTTGCCACCTCAAATTAAAAAACTTACACAAGGCCATTGAGGACTCTTCTAAGGTATGTATATTTCTCTGTTTGGGTGTGTTGTGTATATGTTTATATTTACTTCATTTAAAAATATAATGCTTTGGGGCCTGGAGAGATGGATCAGCCGTTAAGAGCATTGACAGCTCTTCCAGTGGACCCAGATTCAATTCTTAGCAACCACATGGTAGCTCACAACTGTCTGTAACTCCAAGATCTGACACCCTCACATAGATATACATGCAAGTAAAACACCATTGCACTGGTGTGCATGGTGTGCATGTATACACACACACACACACACACACACACACACACACACACACACACACACACACCTACCTGTAAAATTATCATGGAGAGCCAGCTATGGTGTCTCATCAAGGGGTTGAAGGAAGAGGATCACTTAGTTCAAGGCCAGACAAATTCCAGGCAAGGTTACAAAATGAGACTGTCTCAAAAAGATCGAATGAGACAAAAGTGTGCTCAAGTCAGCAGCACACATTGGAATGATACAGAGAAGATACATGGTCCCTGTGCAAGTGTGACACAAAAAGTTCATGAAGTATTTCCCAATTTTTCTTTTTGAGTTTCCATTTTGAATGTGTTTAGACTACTAAAACAATAAACTACTGATGTCTGAAAACAATTGTTACAGGAACTGGCATGTTCAAGATCAAGGGACAGAGGGGGCTGAGCAGACATTTGCTAGGCCTTCTTATTGGTTTAAATGATGCTCTAGGATTTAGCACTTAGCCTAGTAGGAAAGCTTCTGCTTAGCCAGTGTGAACTGCTGCGTTCTGTACTTAGTCCCCTCCCCCAGAAACTGAATGCTAAGCCCTCTGCCTTCAAGGTAAATGCTGCACCGCTGAGTTCTGTGTAGAGGATAATCTGCAGTAGCCATGCTTTCTGTTTCCAAAGAGTGAGCTTGTTTCGGAGTGAGCAAAAGTAAAAGAAGAATCAGCAAGGAGCAGACAGGAAGAGAAGCATCAGATAGCAAGACACTATCCCATCAGGCACTGACAATGCCCTGCAGCAGCCACTGGGGAAGTCCTACTAAGACAGTCATACTGGGGGTCCTGATTGAAAGGTTTCTAGGCAGAGCATAGACTCTGCTTCGTGGATGAGCTTCTGGTTCCTCCTTCTCACTGCAGGCCTTTTTATACTGTGTGATAAACACTAGTTACCTCTGCTGGGCATGCTCACTCTGAGACGCAGCCGTTCCCGGGAGTGTTGTGTGTTTAATTACAGCCTCAGCTCTCAGCTATTTCCTTCTCCCCGTTAGAGAACCTGACCTAGGATGGTGGAGTTCTGGGAGATCTTGAAGTAAACATGCTTGAGTCAGCTCTCAATATGTGCAAATAGCACATGACAATTTACCAATACAACTAACACTGCAGGTCTAAACTGCCTAACGTTGCCTAACATTGAACAGGCTTTAAGTTTGCCAGTCTATGCTGGGCGGTGGTGGCACACGCCTTTGATCCCAGCACTTGGGGGGCAGAGGCAGGCGGATTTCTGAGTTTGAGGCCAGCCTGGTCTACAGAGTGAGTTCCAGGATAGCCAGGGCTACACAGAAAAACCCTGCTCAAAAAAAACCCAAAAAAACAAAAAACACAACAAAACAAAAAACAAAAAAAAAAAGTTTGCCAGTCTATGCCTTAGCGTCCCTACAGCTGGGATTATAGGCATGTGCCAGCTGTTTGTTTGCACTTTAGCGTTTTAGTTATTTTTGAGACAGGATCTCATTTAGCCTAGACTGACCTGGAACCTAGTATGTAGAGAAGAATGGCCTTTCACTCCTGATCCTCAAAAGTGCTAGAACTACAGGCCTATGACTACACCCAGCTTAATAATGCTCTGGGTAGAGGAGTTATAGGTGCAAAGCATTATGTCTGACTGTTTTATGCACACACATGTAGTATGTGTGTGGATGTGTGTGCAGGCATTTATAGTGGCAAGAGGTCAGTCTTGGTGGTGCTCTTCAGGCACTGTTCGCCTTATTTTCTTTTCTAAGGATTTCTCTTTAATTATGTGTATATTGGTGTGTGGTGGTGGGATGGGCAGTCATTTTCACATGAATGCCCACAGAGTCCAAAGGATGAGACTGGATCCCCTGGAACTGAAGTTATAGACAGTAGAAAGCTGTCTAATGTGGGTACTGAGAACTGAACTCAGGTCCTCTGGAAGAGCAGCCTGTGCTCTTAGCCTCTGTGCCATCTTTCTAGCCTCACACTTGCATTTTGTTTGAGTTTTTTCTTTTTAATTAAAGTATAATTATACAGTTTCCACACTCTTTCTCCCTTCAATTTCCCATATCCACTCCTGTACCATAGACTCTTTCTTTAACTATTACTCCTCATGTTTTTGAAGCAGGGTGTCTCACTGGAATCAGGGCCTTGCTGATGCAGCTAGGCTGGCTGGCCTGCCAACCATAGGGTCCTTCTGTCTCTGCTTCCCAGCACTGGCATTAGCACACTGCCATGCCTGGGTTTTTAGTAGGTGCTGGGGTTCCAACACAGGTCTTCAGATTTGCAGAGCAAGCACTTTACCCACTGAGCCATCTCACCAACCCCTAATTATATACATTATTTGAAAGGCACTAGAATTATTGACACCACCTGTTGCCGACAATGCCAATGCAAGAATAAAGGCACACGTCCGACGAGGGACGGCATTCTGTGGACTAGAACTGTATGTTGAAGGTAGGAGACTGATGGAGGCATTGCGTAACTCTGTTAGTAGAGCGATTTCATTGCCTTGCATGCATGAGGCCGTCAGATCCCCAGTACCATATAAACTATGTGTGGTGGCACACACCTAGAATACCAGCACTTGGGGACAGAGGTAGGAGATCAGAAGTTCAACATTGGGCTGGTGAGATGGCTTAACAGTTAAGAGCACTGACTGCTCTTCTGGAGGTCATGAGTTAAAATCCCAGCAACTACATGGTGGCTCACAACCATCCGTAATGAGATCTGATGCCCTCTTATGGGGTGTCTGAAGACAGCTACAGTGTACTTATATATAATAAATAAATAAAAAAACCTTTGGGCTGGAGCGAGTGGGGCCACAGAGAGAGGGAGAAGGAAGGAGGCTGGGGGTGGGGTTGGGGGATGGGCGTGGGGAAGAAGTTAAAGGTTGTCTTCAGTTACCTATCAAAGTCAAAGCCTTTTAAGCTACAGGAGACCCTGTTTCAGAAAAAAACAAAAAGTTGTCTAGATAACACAGGTATTTATAAAATACTTGCTTTATTGATTATCATTGATATGCCAATACAGGCTTGCAAGATTATGAAGCTGCACTTAAGATCGACCCAGCCAACACAGTTGTACAGACCGATGCAGAGAAGATTCGGAATATAATTCAAGGGACAACACTGAGGTCTCATGAATAGAGGTAGCTAGGTCCATGGTCTCTGCGGGTCCTCCAGCTCTGTAAAGTGCTAGAGAGTCTTTGGAATGGCAGTGCCTGAGGAATCATTTCCAACGTGAAAATGGCCTATCTCTCACCGCCTTTGATCCCAGTACTGGGAAGGCAGAGGTCGGCAGGTCTCTGTGAGCTTGAGGCCAGTGAAGAGCAGCTATACAGCAAGACCCAGCTTCAAAGCAGAAAACAAAGCACAAAGAATGGGCTGGTGAACCCTCAGTCTTAGTACAGGGCTTGGGCTTTGATGTTGCTGTCCTGAACTGCCTGGGCTCTTAGAATTAAGCTGTTGCTATTGGTGTTTCTAGGATAGTACTGAGGAATCAACAGAATAGAATTTCCACATATAAGATTGTGCTTATAAAGTATCTTTATTATATTAAATATATAGTATTTCATTCTGAATGATTGGCTTTGGTATAATATATAGACAATTTTTAGTCACTTACGGATACACATAACCATATTTCTTTATATTATTTGTTTGAGGCTAGACCAGTTAGAGTGTAATATGTATTGCATACCAACCCTGGGTCTGCTGGGTAAAAGGATGTAGAACTCTAGGCTAGCCTGGGCTACATGGTGAAACTGTCTTAAGAAAAAGTGAAGAAATAAACAACAGAAAAACCAAAAAACAAAACAACAACAACAACAAAAACCTTGTTTATTTTTAAAGAGATTTATTTATTTATATTTAATTTTCTGTTTATGGGTGTTTAACCTATAGGAATGTATACCACGGTTGTATGCAGTGCCTGCAGTGGCCAGCAGAGAGCATCAGATCTTTTAGAACTAGAGTTGCAGAGAGTTGTGAGTCACTATGTGGGTGCCAGGAATTGAACCCAAGTCCTCTGGAAAAGCAGCCAGTGTTCTAACCACTGAGCCATCTCTCCAGTCCCTAAACCTTATTTTGAACTTAGTTATAGGCTGTTGTTGAAAACAAAATTGAGCAGGGTCTTGTGTTTGCCCTTAGTCCCAGCACTCTTGAGTAGGAAATAGAATGAAGATGCCTACTTCCAGGCCAGCCTGGGTCACATAGAAAGACGGAGTCTCAAAAAAACTAACCAAGGACCAGTGTTGTGTTGAAAGGCAGCTCATGTCCGGATAGACCATACCAGGCCAAAGCAGTTCCATGTGGCAGAGGACCACATGACAATAGACCAGGACAATGTTGACCAGGGACAAAAAGGGGAGAGAGAGACAAGGGAAAAAGGGTGGAAGGTGGGGAAATGTTTGCTTTTTATCTAGGCTGTGACTTAGGCTGTTTGCAGGTGGGTGTGAGAAATGGGCTCTGGGAAGGCATGCAGGGTTGTCATGGCAACAGATATCATCTATGTGTGACATTCCTGAGTTTGGAGCCTGTTTGTCAAGCTGGCTCTGGATACCAACAGCCAGTGTGATCGCTTGGTGGTTAAGGACACTTGTGGCTTTTCCAGAGGATTCCAGTGCAGTTCCCAAGTCTTTTGGGTGTCCTGTTTGGGGCTTAATAATAAAGACACGAAGATATCTTTTATAGTATAAACCTGTTAGCCTTTTTTGCTGAGGGCAGTCTCCTGAGCTAGCCATCCAGACTCAACTATTGCCCTACCACATCTCCACCATGTGACTCTGTGGCTCATCAGCTTCCTCCCTCTCTGCTCCTCCCCCAGCTTCAGCCTCCAGTTCTTTTCATCAAAAACCACTCCTCCTTCCTGATACAAAAAGCTTATTAGCATAGTCGGACTATGCCCGGTCTATATCTTAGTGTGGCCTTTTGGGCAGACTGAGAGCTATGTCATCTGCCCCAGGATAGCTTGTCTTTTAACACAATAGTCAATCTTTGTTTTTCAGGCGGGTGAGGAGGAACCATATACATATAGAAAGCAGTCTTGTGGGTAATAGAAATGACAATATCACATATCCCCACCAGCACCTGACACTTCAGGCACAGCAATTAACAATTGAGAATACAGGGACACACAGTCACACTGATACAATCTATGTGGGGCTAGGTTATCCCAACAGAGCACAAACTCACATGGTACATACACACAAAGTAAAAATAAAGCTTAAAAAAATTCATCCCAAGGGCTGGAGAGAGAGTCAGTGGTTAAGAGCACTGACTGCTCTTCCAGAGGTCCTGAGTTCAATTCCCAGCAACCACATGGTGGCTCACAACTATCTGTAATGGGATCTGATGCCCTCTTCTGGTGTGTCTGAAGACAGCAACAGTGAACTCATATAAATAAGTTAATTAATTAAAAAAAAAAAACAGTAGAGTAAAAAAAGAACTTCAATCCTAGTCAAGACTCAAGTAATTTCTTGCTGGGCAGTGGTGGCACATGCCTTTAATCCCAGTAGGCGGATTTCTGAGTTTGAGCCCAGCCTGGTCTACAGAGTGAGTTCCAGGACAGCCAGGGCTACACAGAGAAACCCTGTCTGGAAAAAACAAAAAACAAACAAACAAATTCATCCCAATAAAAGTTAAAGCAAATTTAGTTAGCAGATGTTGATGTTTTGAGACAGGGTCTTACTTTATTTATAGTTCAATCTGGCTAGAATTCATGGTGGTGCTTCTGTTTCAGCCTTACCAATGCTTGGTTTACAAACAGTTACTATAGCCAGGCAGTGGTGGCATATGCCTTTAATCTCAGCACTCAAGAAGCAGATGGATCTCTGTGAAGGTTAGAGGCATGGTCTACAGAGCAAGTTCCAGGACAGCCAGGGCTACACAAAGAAACCCTGTCTCCAACAAACAAACAAACAAACAAACAAACAAACAAATCCTAAAGCTGGGTATGGTGTGCTGATTCACACCTTTAAGCTTAGGAGGCCGAGACAGAGATGAGCCATCTCACTGGCCCCTCTTTACTCATATTTGGGGGACTATCGGGGTAGAAGCTATGTATCTCAGGCTGGTCTTGAAATCATGTCAATCCTCCTGCCTTAGCCTTCCAAGTATTGGATTTTTAGGTGTGGGCCACCATGCCCAGCTAAATGGTGATATACTTCTTATGCTTGGCTTTTAGAGATAAGGCCTGACTCTGTAGCTGTGGCTGGTCAGGAACACCCTTTGAAACCCAGCTGGCCTCAAATTTGCAATCCTCTTGCCTCAACTTCCTGAATGCTGGGTTCATGTTTACCACCAGGCCAGGCTGCTATGTTCCTTTGTCTCAGTAAGTATACTTAGTATCATGTGCCATGATGAAAGTCCCTTGCAGCTTAGTGGGGTTCATATACTTTGGACTGCTAGCCAAGCACTTTACCAACTAGACCAAATGCTTGGCCTCAGATAGGTTATTCTTGAGCCAAACAGGAGTGATCATAGCCCCAAACCAATGATACAAGTGGCCCTTGTAATGGCTATTCCTGGTTGTCAGTTTGACTATATCTGGAGCGAACTACAATCCAGAATTGGAGGGCTCACCTGTGATCCAGATCTTGAGGCTGGGAGACACAAGTTTCTGACCTGGATCTTGGCATGGAGATCTTGAGGCATAGTGGCTATGAAAAGCTTGGGCCCAGGCAAGGTAGTATATGCCTTTAATCCCAGGAGATTAATGCAAGGAGATCTCTGAGTTCAAGATCAGCCTGGGACAAAGCACATCCCAGATCCAGACGTGGTGGTACACACCTTTGCTGGAAACTTACATAACACTGGAAGAAGGAAGATTTCCTTTTCTTCTCCTGCTTGCACTTACTTGCCAGCACATCTGTTGGAATCTACTTCTACAGAAGACCAGCTGAAACAACCAGCCTAGTGGGACTGAGTAACTGCTAGATCTTGGACTTTCCATCTATAGCTTCTTACTGGGTTGGTTAGACTACAGACTGTAGTAAGTCATTACAACAAATTCCCTTACTATATAGAGACATTTCATCAGTTCTGTGACTCTAGAGAACCCTGACTAATACAGCCCTTAATAACATGCTTCAATGTGAAAACAGTTGGAAGAAGTTTATAGTTACAGAACCAAAAAAGCCACAAATTCAGGCACTTTTCAATACACTGGTGGGGATGGCAGGTCACAGTAAAGGAAGGCTACAGATGCTATTTGAAACAGGTTGTTGGAAACCAACGGTCTACCAAGTTAATGCATTCCAAAGGTATGGCTACCTCATAATCACAGGATGCCAGGTTAGGTACAGAGCTGAGATGAATGGCTAGTAAGGGGACTAGAGACAGTCCCAAAGATTGTTTCTAAATCTGTAACATTCCAACTCTTTACAATTCTTTTAACATGGGTGTGACTGTTCCTGGGAACTTGAGTTCATACAGTTGTTTGAGGCAAGGTCTCACTGAATTGATCAGGCTGACCTTGAATTGCTATTTTCTGGCCTCAGTCTTCTGAGTGGTTGTCATAGGCCTGTGCCACCAGACCCGTAGGTATTTGGGTTTGGGTAGTGTAGACATAGGCAAGTTTATTATAAAGTGGGGTACTCTCAAGTAGGTTTTGTTGTTTTTAGAAAGAGTTTTACTATGTTATTCTAGGTTGGCCATGAAATTCTGGTCATGATGCCTAAGTCTGCAGAGTACTCAGGGTACAAGTGTTCTCCGGCATGCCTAGCTTTGAACACTTTCATAAAGATTTTTAAAAATTTTTAATTGTGTGTGTGTGTGTGGGTACATACTGGTAAGTGCAGATGCCTCAGAGGCCAAAGGCGTGGAATCCCTGGGGAGCTGGAATTATAGGGGCTGTGAGTCCGTTCCCCTTCCCCATGGTGCTCAGGACAAAACAAGAGCAGTCTGTGCTCTTAACTGCTGACCATCTTCTCTGCTCCTGAACATGTGTGTGTTTGTATGGTAGGGTCCAGTGGTTTACATCTGGAGGCTAAGGTGGTTCTAGACTTTATAGAGCGTTCTAATCTAGCTGGGTTACATAGTAAAACCCTTCTTCTAACATAAATAAATGAATAAAGTCACTGTCATTAACTTATCAGCTAATTTTTTTTATTTCTTAAAAGTATTTTTAAGAACATGTATTTGTATCTTTTTTATTAAATGTTATTAAATTTCAAATGTTCAAAATTAGGTATTCTAGACTTAAAACGAACATCCTCCAGGATACTTTCTCCTCAATTGTCAGAAGGATGTATTTTCATAGTGTGTGTTGATAATTAGGAGAATCGATGGTTCTGGTTCTGTCAGGGCCAATATTTAGGCTGTTGTTTTGATAAAAGCCAGTTGCTCTGAGGTGCTCTGTGAACTCTTGCTCCTGTGGTAGGTACTTACAGGGAAAGAAGAAGGGCCTGGGTGAGAAGGCCCCGTACTGGCTGCTATTGGTCTTGTACATAATCATCTGGGGTTTGGACAATGAGGTGGTCGTGTGCAATGTCTTGGGGTCCAACATACAGGAAAACACGGGGTTGCCAGGGTTCACACATGGAGCCGGTGGTTCAGGTCTCATTTCTGCATCCGAAGTCAAAAAAGTTTTCTTATCCTAAAAGGCATAAAAACCACCCTGAGTTATACAGGAGTGCACTTGACTTATCCTCTCAGCTTTTCTTGGATGTTTTTTCTTTCCTCTTTCTTTTTCTTTTTCTTTTTTTTTTTTTTTGAGTAAGGGTCTTACTACTATGTAGCCTTGGCTGGCCTGAGCTCACTATGTAGACCAGGCTGTTTCAGAACTCACAAAGTTCTGCCTGTTTCTCTCCTGCTGGGATTAAAGTCTAGAGCCACCATACCTGGCTCTTTCTCTCATTCTTTTAGAGAAAGTCTCAGGTGGCCCAGGCTAGCCTAGAACTCTGTTATAGCTGCAGATGACCTTGAACTTCTGATCATCTTCCAAGCAATTACCATCATGGCATGGGCTGTCACATCTGCCTGTGTTTTACTTAATTTCTTAAATCCTTTGGCCAGTGCAACTTAAAAAAAAAATCACCAGAATTACAGGCTGTGCTGTTACATCATCTATGGAGGCCTCTGTCCTGAGCAGCCCTGCCTACTTCAAAATGTGTGTAGCTGTCTTCCTCTTACATGTCTCTCCCTGTCTCTTAGTGTCTGTGCTGCAACCTATACTGTTTCCTAATAAACTCCAGCCTTGATTTATACTTAGCTCCTGAAACTCTGTGTTAGTCAGTAATCTTTCTTATCCAAGAAGTCTCTGGAAAGAACTCACACTGCTTTATCTGGTGGAGTGTTGCTAGCTCCCACTGCTGCTGACACATTCAGTCTTTTCCTGGTTCTTTGAAACAAGAGTCTCATTCTGTAGCTCAGACTGGCTTTGAACTTAAGGCAGCACTCCTGCCTCAGCTTCCTGAGTGCTGGCATCGCAGCAGACGTGTGCCACCATGCTTTACGATGAGATTCCTTGTACTAGCTCCAGAACACTTTTAAAACCTACCCAGTTAAAAATGAGGCTGTGTTACAGCGTAATTTACTAGTGTGAACTGATGCTCTCTACAGAAGTACTGGGGTGACAGGGTTAGCCACCATTCCTGGCTGCTTTTCTTATTTCATTGGCAACTATAGGGCAGAGTTGGCTCTGATGTGGAACACATCTAAATCTCAACATTGAGGAGTCACCGAGATGAGCTAAGTCTGAGTCCAGCCTGGTCTACATAGGGGATTCTGAACCAGTCAGGGCTCCAGGGTTACATCATAAGACCCTGCTTCAAAGATAGAAACAAAGCACCATGTCTGGTGGCACTTGGGAGGTGCCACGAATTTAAGGTCATTGTTGGCTACACAGGGAATGGACTACATGAAACCCAGTTTTAAGACAAAACAGAAAGTCCACTGCATGTGAAGTTCTGTGTACAGTCTATGCAGTCAATCCCCTGTACTGGAAAACAAAGCAAAATGCCAAAACAAACTACAGGAGCTGCCCACCCTAGAAGGCCAAGGTCCCTGGCTTCGTGCCAGTCAGAGAAACAGAGACCCTATCATACAACCTTGCTCACTAGAGTCTACAGCTCTCTTCCCTGTCTAAGTCTTTCCTGTTTCCCCATTCCCTAACGTGTTCCAAGGCAGTAACCCCTCCTCACAACCTTTGAAGGATGCCAGCTCTAGGGGGAGTGACCAGACCTGGTTGTGCTAACAGAGGAGTAATCTACAGACGTTTGCCAGATCCCTAGCAAGGTGTGGTGGCACCAGAGGCACCCTGTCAGAGGTAGAGGGGTTGCTAAGAGTTCAAGGGAAGGCAGTTCTTGAATCTAATGCTTTTTGAGTTTCTCTCTTTTCTGTATTTCTTTCTCCCTCTTTGATTCTATCTCCCTTTCCTTTCTAGTTAAGAAGCTCAGGAGAGAAGCATATATACATTTAGCTATCTGCTCAAGTCTTTCCTTAGTGGGCAAGTCCCTCCTGGCCTTCAGGGTTCACTGTGGACTGCCTACTTTCACCTCCCACCCCAAACTGTGAATTTCCTGGAGAAATTAGAATCCTTAGGACTTCTCATACAGTTCTAGGACTGTAGACCTAGGCCACCATGCCTGCTAGTCAGGTACTGGTTAATATAGCTGAGTTGTTTCTCAATCCCAGGATTCTTTTAGTATTTAAGTAAAATTTAGTTAAGTAAAATGTTAAGTTAAAAATCTGCAAACTTCCAGGCTGAAGATGCGGCTGAGTTGGTAGCATGCTTGCCTAACATATAGAGAGGCCCTGGGCTTGATTTCCAGCACCACATGAACTAGGCATGATGGCTCATACCAGTAATCACACAGAGGATCAAAAGGGTCAGCTCAGGGAAACAGGCCATCATGGGATACAAAAGGCCCTGTCTCAAAAAAAAAAAAAAAAAATCTAGAAATTAGAATACTAGAAAAGTGTGGTGTAAGGCAGGGACTTTCATCTAGATGTAACCCACTTAAAAATAGCTAAAAACATCAACAAAACCCAAACCACAGATTTTGAGCTACCTTGAAGGAAAGGTGAATAGAAACATTACAATGCTGGATGGATGGAGTTTTCTTCTTTTCTTCAAGTTTACTTATTTTACGTATATGGATGCTCTATCTGCATGTATATCTGCATACCAGAAGATGGCATCAGCATAGATGCCTGTGAGCTATCATATGTTTGTTGGGAATCAAACTCACCTCTGGGGAGCACATAGTGCTCTTTTTTTTTAAGATTTATTTTTTATTTATATGAGTCCACTGCAGCTGTTTTCAGACACACACTAGAAGAATACATCGGATCCCATTACAGATGGTTGTGAGCCACCATGTGGTTGCTGGGAATTAAAATCAGGACCAACGGCAGAGCAGTCAGTGCTCTTAACAGTGCTCTCTCCAACTTACTGAGATAGGTTTCAATAATTACTTGGCCCCAAACTCCTGGCAATCCTCCTGCTTTCATAGTGCTGGGATTCTAGGTCTGGGCTACCATGTCCAACCATACTATGGGCTTTCTTTGGTTATTACTATCTCCTTCAGTTACCGAGGACTCCAGTTTTCATCAAGTCACCTTTGCTACTAGTGGCCCTAAAACTAAATCACCTTCAGCTCTAGATTTGATCATTTTAAAGTCACTTCAAATAGTCCAAATCACCGGAAGTCTTATCTACTACCAAGCCAGGGGGACAATGCTATCTCCTTACATCTTTCAGATCTCCATTATAATTGAGGATGTTTATAAGTAATCAAAGCACCACTTTACCCCACTCACTGTAAAAACACCTTTGTTATTTACATTTTAGCCTGTTTAAGGAGTTCTAAGAGCAGAGAGTGGTGGTTTAGGCCTGTAATCCTAATATTTAGGAAGTAGAGGCAAGAGGTTCTGGAGTTCAATGCCAGCTACACAGAATTTGAAGTCAGCCTGAGTTGCAGAGAAGCTCTGTCTCAAAAAATCACCACCCAAAACTCTCCTCTCACCCAAACAAAATCAAGGGGCTAGGGATCTCCCTCCTTTGTAGAGGGCTGTCCTCTTATGTGTGAGGGTTGAGGTTGAATCCCTAGTTACAGCAACGCAAATATCAGATCTGTGAACAAGCTTTTGCTTGTTGAATGGTTTCCTTTATTATTTACTCATTAGCCAGGTAGGGGACAGAAGAAAGTCAACTTTTTTCTGTTGTGAGTGCACTGTGTTCTCCTTCTCCCATCCTTTTAAACAAGGCATACTATAAGTGACATAAGCATGAAGGTTCTAAGGCTGGGAGTTGTAGCTCAGTAGAACAGCGGTTACCTACCACGCACAAGTCCCTGAGTTCGAACCCCACGACTGCAAATAGATATGCAAAACAAAAACCATCCTGGACAAAAGATCATTTGCGGTGAGGTGCCTCTTTTACATCTTCAGAGTCATTACTTTGTGGATCATGCATTTATACTTGTAAATATAAAAGCTTGATGACTGACTAGGTTAGTGAGTAGGAGCAAATGGTGCCTCAAACACTATTATGAATTCGACTTTCAAAAGCATCTAGTTCGCGGTTCAAACCCACCAAGTCGCAGTCTGTCTCTTTCGCCATCTTAATCTCTTCGGCAAAAGCAACTCTTTCCTGATAGTGAGAAGTCTGGCGAAGGCGTAGGGCCCAGTCTTCTTACAGAACCGATGGACAGCAGCAGCAAGGACGAAGCCAGAACGATCCGAGTCGCGTAAACTGCAATTTTTGGGGAGGGATAGGGTGGATGGAAACCCTCAGTCTTCCAGTGTGGCAGCTTATCTCCGTGGCAACCGACTACAGGCGTGGGAGCCCGGATGTTGTGGAGATCCGCGGTCGCCCCGCCCAGTTTCCGGCAGCCTCAGGGTGGCGGGACGTACGAGTCTTCGGGAGTCGTAGTTCTTTCTCCTCGCTGCGAGCTGGCGGGAGACGCAGGAAGAACTTCAAGTCCCAGAATGCCTTGCTGCGCCGCGACTGCCAACGCTTCCCCGCTGCGGACGCCCGCAAGCAGGTTGTTGTTTTTATGAGGCGTCACTGGCGTCTGGATCGCGGACGCCGCCACGGTGACAGCTGGCGCGGTCGGGCGGAAGAGGCGCTGTCTTCGGGTAAGATCCTGGGGCGTAGGTAGGGCTGATGGGGTGGCCGCGGGCTGCAACTCGTGCCCTCGGGCGCAGCGCCGGGAGGCTTTCTCCTGGTGGACGAGTTGGTTCTCCGGCGACCTCCGGCGGAGGGCGCGACCTGGCAGGTGTTAGGCGCGGGTTCGCGTGCTGCAGCCCCGAGAGCTGCGAGCTGGGCGCCCCGGGATTCGGGTGCGGCTGCATCCATATGCTGAGATGCCGAGTGCGTCATTCTGAGCCCGCTCTGAGGTCCCAGGTATCAGGAATAGAAAAGTGCTAGTGTGCGCCCCAGAAGTATACTCCTACTCAGCCCCGAAGCCGTTCCACTCTGTCCCCCACCCCCTCCGCCTGTTCTTCACCCTTTCCCTCTGGGCCCTCCCCAGCGTTTGTCAGGCTGGCGGGCTTGTCCTAAGTAGCAGCTGCGCGTGTGCCGTTTGTGTTTACCTTTCATTTGTCCCAACTCTGCCAGGAGCAGCGCCGGGAGTTCTAGACCGCAACCAGCTGGGGTATTTTCCTGAGGGGTGAACAATCATGCACTGTCCTCTCCCACTTTTGCTTTATTAGCTGTATGGGGCTGCTTGTACCTAGAATGGGCAACTAGTTTATTACTCTCAAGAGTGCTATGGGACCTTTCCAGCAAGGTCACATAATGTTTGAAATGTCAGTACTAACCATCCGGCCTTAAAGTCTCAATATTTTTTCTTTCGCCTTTTTTTTTTTTTTTTTTTTTTTTTTTTTTTTTTTTGTGGGTGGGTTGGTTTTTGGTTGGTTTGTTTTTGTCTTTTGAGGTAGGGTTTCTTGGTATCCCCAGCTGTCCTAAAACTCGATCTGTAGAGTTCAAGCTGACCTCCAACTAAGAAATCCGCTTGCCTCTGCCTTCTGAGTGCACCACCCAACTTTAAGATCCCAGTCTGAATAGGCCTTAGGTTTCTCAGGGGGTGTTTATCATGTAGAACTGGTGTGAATAGTTTGCTATTCTGACAAGCTCAAGTCATAGGGCAACTGAGAAGGTTGTGAGGGTGAGTTAATGCTTTTTTTTTTTTTTTTTTCTTGTTATGTAGTTCTGGCTGCCCTGGCACTAATATATCCCAGGCTAGACCTGGGAGTTCTCTTGCCTAAGCCTCCTAGACACTGTGATCATAGTTGGGTACTACTGAGCCTGCTGTAAATGCTGTTTTAACCCTGTTACACTAAAGTTGAAATCCCAGTTGAAGGTGGTACCCTATTTAGAAACTAAAGCAGGAGAATGTCAAGTGTGAGCAGTGTAGTGGAGACTGTATGAAGGCTGAGAATGTATTCTTCAGTACAGTACTTGCTTAATGTATGTGAGGCCCTGAGTTCAGTCTCCAGGATGATCCAAACAAGTCCTAGAACCAGTTTTGTACTGTAAACCAAAGAACAGACAATTATATTTCCATTGGAGTTTTAAGTTTAAGCGGTTTTTTGTTTGTTTGTTTGTTTTTTGTTTTTTTGTTTTTTTTTGTTTTTTTGAGACAGGATTTCTCTGTGTAGCCCTGGCTGTTCTGGAACTCACTCTGTAGACCAGGCTGACCTCGAACTCAGAAATCCACCTGCCTCTGCCTCCCAAGTGCTGGGATTAAAGGTGTTCTCCACCGCTGGCTGGCAAGTTTAAGAGTTTTAAGGATATTTAGTTATGAAAGTGATTGTCTAGGATGTGAAACTAAACTGACCTCTTTGTTTTCTGGGGGTGCAACCACTTTTTTTTTAATGGTGTGCTTTTATATGTTTTGCCTGCAAGCATGTAAAGGCAGCGTGTGCATGCAGTGCCTGTGGAGGCCAGAAGAGTCGGAAACTGTACTAGCATTTGCTCTTAACCACTGAGCTGTTTCTTCAGCCCTGGAGTCTTTAAGCATAGTGTCTTACATAGCGCAGGCCAGCTACCAGTTGGCTATGTAGCCTTGAATCCTAGATACTCTTGTCACCATTATCTCTGGATTCTTGAAGTAAGTATAACTGTCCAAAGTAAATGGGCTGGCAAGCTGTCTCCATGGGTAAGGGGACCCACTGAACAAGTCTGCCATCTGAAGTTCATCTCTGGAACCCAGAGGGTGGAGAGAACTGACTCCCATAAGTTGTTCACTGCCCTCCAAACACAAACGCACAGAGATGATGCTGTGGGGCTAGGTGTTGGGCTTAAAAACTAAAAGTAAATAAACAAGCTGGTATAATGGCCTAGGTCTGTTACATAACTTAGGAGGTATAGGTAGAGCAATTGGAAATTTAAGGCCAGTCTGGGCTACACAGCAAGATCCAGTTTCAAAAAAGGACAAAGCAGTACACAGTCCAATCAGGGTAGCTGGGCAGGTAGTGCCCACCTGTGATCCTGTCACTGAGGTGGCAGGCCTTATCTCAAAAAACCAAATCAGGAAGTAGGAAAAAAAATCACATATAAACTGATCAACAACAAAAGAAACCAAAGCACACTCTATGTACTAAATTCACAAACTATATATGAATTTAAATGGAAATTATTTTGAGGAGAAGAGAAAGAGACAAATTAGTTATCTGAAAAGAATAAAAAGCATCTTAACAGTAATTCTTAGCATGTGTGTATCTTTTGATCTGCTGTTAACTAAAAAAAAACCATAAAAGATACAAGTTAGAATGGACAATCTTGGTTATTTTAATAAATCCACATGCAAAAAAATTTTTTTTGGAGAGACAGGAGACAGTCTTACTGTACCCTTGGCTGATTCATTGACCTGGGGCCACCATGCCTGACTGAAAATAACTTGTTTATTTGTAAGCATTTGCAAGTAGAAGTTAGTGATAGAGCTTGCCTATAATCCTTATACATGTGAGGTAAGAAGGGTCAGGAGTTAAAGGTCATCCTGGGCTAACAGACCCTGTTTGAAGATAGTTAAGTAGTAGACTTTATATGTCCGATAATTTGAGCTATAGTTAATTTTTTTGTTAGATTCAGTGTGAATAGATAAAATTATACAATTCATTAGTCTGCATCTTTGCTTGCTTCTGTCCTTCACAGGAATAGTGAATATGTTTTGTCATTATCAACCTTAGGAGAGGTAACTCTCATTAGTTTTGCCTTGTTTATATTTTTATTTTGTATGTAAACAGAAGAAGAGATAATTTGTGGGAATCTCAGACTCACCATATGATTGGGTCCTGGAGGTCAAATTCTGGCTGCCCAGCTTGGTGGCTGTAAGCAAGTGCCTCCTCCACCTTTGAGTTAAACCTCTAGTTCTTTTGTTTTGTTTGTGTTTTTTTTTTTTTTTTTTTGAGACAGGGTTTCTCTGTGAAATACCCCTGGCTGCCCTGGACTGGTAGACTAGGCTGGCCTCCCCCTGCCTCTGCCTTCTGAGCTCTGGGATTCTATAAGACAGGGTCTTACTCTGACTAAGACCTGGAGCTTGCTGCAAATTTTCTGTTTAGCCTTCTGAGTATAGTTGTGAGCCAGCATGAGCCAGGCTTTATTGCTTTTTAGATGGTAGTATTTATAATTTGTTTTTTTTAGGTTGTCTTGGTTGGGAGCTTTTCTCCCCATTTCAGCTTCTTTTCAATATTTTCTGTCTTTTATATTCTGTGAGTCTTGTGTGGGTTTGTTAACTACCAAGGGGATGCTGGGAATCAAACCCAGGTCTTCTAGAAGAACAGTTCAGTGTTTTTAACCACTAAGCCATCTCTCCAGTCTGTCTTGTGTTGGTTTAGTGTGATTAGGCTTTGGGTTCACCCACAGGATATAAAAAGCATTTGTACTAGACTATTCTATCTGAGCTACCAGATTCCACAGTGTTGCTATTGTAGGTGAAATTGTATTTTTAACTAACTTAAGTATTTTTAAATTATTTTAATGTTAACCAAAAATCCACATGTTGTTGTTTGGAAAATGTCAAGAACATGGCCTTTGGGGCCATCGCTGCCCTTCTCTAGGTCTTTATTCTTAGTAACAATTAGATTTGGCTAGACTAAGTCAGGTAAAAACCATGTTTTGGTTTCAGTGCTTACTGTTTGCCTTGCTCGGTTAAACAGGACCAAGTCAATCATCTTTCAGTTTGAGTTCAGAGATGGAGTTTATTCCTGTAATATGTAAGGATTGCATGTAATATATTTAGGGATTTTGTTTTATTTGGACATTTAGAGGGGTATTTAATGCATAAAAAGCCATTGAAGAATCGATAGGGTTTTCTGTGGAGGCTTTAGGAAGTCAGTAACATGAGTTGCAGGTTTTCCTCTTTCATTTTGAGAGAACAAAGTCTGATTTTTTTTTTTAAGTGAGTGTCACTGACCTACTCAACTCTTGAATTTATGTTGTCTATGAGCTCCAGAGAGAACCTTGGAAAGGATAACAGTGTTGGAAATGGTGAATAACTATCTGAGGTACTCTTTCTGTTGGTAAGCTGGAAGTCACAGCTATGCACTTTCAAGGTGGCTTTGGGAAGAGGGTCTCAGGCCTTTATACGTGACACGTGAAACTGACTACAGGTTGGGAGTGTGATGGCAGTGCTATGCATAGTCTTTTGGAGCATAATTTTGGTGAAGAAATATCCAGGGTTTTATTTGTCTTCTAGGTAGCATGTTTTAGTTTGAAGACCAGCTGGTTCCCTTCCTCACTGTGACTTTGTTCTGATTAAAAGACCTGGAATTGTAAAGTGGTGCCTCTGCAGTTGGGCCTTTCATGTTTGTCTCGGTCTCATACTCAGATGTGTTGAGGTCCTTAGTTTGATTTCATAGGAAGTGGCTTCTTTTTAATGTTGCCCTCGTGAGCAGCAAGGCTATATTGAGTCTGAAATCCTCCTGGTAGGCAGATTTGAGAGCCCTGGGTGTTGGGAGCCAAGCGACTGTCTTTGTATCATCTTTGTAGCCATCTCGAGCCATATACCCTGACAAGAGACTTGTTTTCAACAGCCTACAATAGCTGAGCACACTCTGATAAACATCTTGTTTATCCCACATATCTTGTTTTGCTGTTTAGTGCCCCCAGCTGCAAGGCGCACGTGGTATCCACGCCTGCAAGGCCCGTGGCAAAGCGTATAGATACCCCGGGCTTCCCTTCAAGAAAAGAGACTTGGTCAGATGTAGCCGCCTTCGGCCACAAGTCAAGTGGGTTCACCTGAAAGGGGGGCTGGGAATGAAAGGGGACGGAGGGTGAGAAGAGATGAAGCCAAGACAAAGTTCTCTGATCAAGGCTTGAAATTTAATAATTTGCTTTCACCTATAAAGGGGAAGCCCCACCCCCAGAGTCTCTTCTCGGTTCAGCCCAGGGGCTGGGCAAGGAGATAGCAGTCCGGAAGGTGTCAAGGCTAGCTCAGCAGGCAGTCCATTCATCTTAGCTCAGGTAGCAGGCTCCAAGGCGCCAAGGTTGGTAATGCAATGCCTCTCCTAAGTCTTACAATTGCTTGATCTATTGTGGTAAAAGACTTGCAGGCCTTCTCAGGCCTGGGGGAAGGGCACAGTCAGAACCTCTATCTTGTCTCCATTCTTCGCATCTCTTCCCCTTCATCCCCACTCTCTCTTTTGCTAGACCCTGACCCTCGGACCGGAGCAGCAGCTCGGGCTGGGACACAGCAGCCCCCAAGCCAGGCATTGTGGGCCTCAATGCCTGGGTGGGGGTGGAGAGATGCCAACTCTTGGGAAAGTCAGTTATTGCCATTAGCATCTAACTCTGAGATTGACCTGAAGTTAGGTTAATTAATATAGAGCATTAATGTAAAGTAGTGTTTCAGAAATTTCCAAGTTCATTTAGAAGGCTTTACCAAAGTGATACAGGTATGTGAAAGTGAAGGAGAACAGATGTGTAAAGTGTACTGTGGTTGGGTGTCCACTCTTGAAGTTAGTGGACAGCACAGGAAGATCCACATCATCCCCTAGTGCTACTAGATGACAGTGGGGACCCTTCTCCTTTCAACCAGATATAGACACAAACAAATGGCAGCATATATCTATATCTGTATCTGTATCTATGTCTATGTATATCTCAACATATATATATAACATATATATATCTCCTTGTATTGGCGTTTCTTTCAGTTATAGATCATATCTGTAAGAAAATAAGAGTAAATCATCTTTTGTGAGAACATTAAAAGAACTAAAAAATACAATTACAGTGTATGAAAGAGAGAGAGAGAGAGAGACAGACAGACAGACAGACAGTGCACACTATTAAGATAGGAAACAAAGCCAGAACCAGATAGATTTGTAAAATGATGATGCTACCCCTGGCTTAAGTGTACCAGGAAGGGCAGTGTGCAGCCTGCCCATCTTAAGTATTAGTTAACTAAAAAAAAAAGGGGGGGGGGGGGATATACAGGTGAGTGTATGGACACGGGAGGTTGGTTGATGCCCCAGAAGCTAGCGCATAAGCACTTATTTAAGCCGTCCAATGTGGGTGCTGAGTAATGTGGGTCTTTTGGAGGAACAGTACTGAGCTGTCTCTTCAGCCTCATTTGTTAACTCCTTTAGGGTTTTTCAAAATTGAACACTAACAACCCTGGACAGCCAGGACATTTCACAAGACTGCAGGTAGCTGATGAAAGGGGGACCTCCCTGCTATAGGTGATTTCCCCTCGGTGTTTGAATCATTGTTTTCTCACTTTTAAAAAAGATGTGGCTTAGGCTGTTTACTTCAGATATCGGAGCAAAAGTGGTTTTTGCTTCCTAATTTGCAGTGTTACATCATAAAGGAAACTTACAGAATAATGATGTGTTGCCACATTTATCTTGCAGAAATGATGTTCTAGATGAATAGGTACATTTAGTGTATGTAGCAGGAGTACATGGGTGGAGTATATTCTTTTAAAAATATTGTAATTGTTTTCATTTTAAAAATAATATCTATATGTATATATGTATGTATATACATGTAGTAATATCTTAGTAATCCTATCAGTGAGTGCAAAGACTCATCTCTGTAAAAAGCAGGCTCTCCTAGTTGAAATGAGGTAGGAAAACACTGTCACTAAAAATAATGTAAGCCAGGCACTCAGGGCACACTATAATCCCAGTGCTCAGGAAAGCAGAGGTAGGAAGATTGCCCACGAGCTCCAGGCCAACCTGGCTACAAATACATACATACATATGGATATTAAATAATTCTTTTTAAATACATGCATATACATATGAAATGTACACTGTAGCTGTCTTCAGACACATCAGAAGAAGGCATCAGATCCCATTACAGATGGTTGTGAGCCACCATGTGGTTGTAGGACTGGAACTCAGGACTTCTGGAAGAGCAGTCAGTGTTCTTAGCCATTGTTGAGCCATCTCTCTAGCCCTGTTTTTTTGTTATTTTTAAAGGCCAAGTTTCATGTAGCTCAGGTTAGCATCCAGCCTTATTACATAGACTAGTTTGGCTTTGAACTTCAGATCCTCCTGTCCTTGCCTCTTTACTAAGATGTGTATGCTATTACACTCAATTTTTTTTGTTGTTTTGTATTAAAGACAGGGTTTTAACTCTATATCCAGGTTGGCCTGGAGCTCGTGGGCAATCTTCCTACCTCTGCTTTCCTGAGTACTGGGATTATAGTGTGCCCTGAGTGCCTGGTTTACATTATTTTTAGTGACAGTGTTTTCCTACCTCATTTCAACTAGGAGAGCCTGCTTTTTACAGAGATGAGTCTTTGCACTCACTGATAGGATTACTATGACAGAGAACCTTATATCTTGTACTATGTGGACTCAACTCACTAAAAATCCAGTGATTAACACTTTAAGGCAACATGTTAGTTTCTTTAACTTTTCAGGGAGAAAATGCTCCTTGGATTTGTGTCTTTCACTGTGCTTAAAATTGGTTTTGTTGGCGTGGTTGGCACATGTGTAGGCAGGGGCAGCCACATCTCTGTGAGCAGCCCATGGTTCCTGAACGGGAGAGTCTGAGTCAGGAAGATAGTTCAAGGCCTGCCTGGGCTACAGATTAATTTCCAGTCAAGCCTGGGTAAGTTAGTAAGACCCTCCTGTATAAAAGTAAAAAACCACTGGAGCTGTAGCCTGGTCTCCAGATGGAGTTCCAGGACAGCTAGGGCTACACAGAAAAACCCTGTCTCAAAAAACAAAACAAAAACAAACAAAACACTGGTTTTGTTGTTCTGAGAAAGGGTGTCATTGTGTAACACAGGCCTAGAACTTGTTATACTGGTCTCAGAAACTAGGTAGTTTACCCGCCTGCTGGGGTTAAAGGCAGGCACCACCACAGGCCTTTGTGTTGTATATGTGTCTTATTTACTTGCTGTGAAGAGACACCATGACCAACACAGTGGAAGAGATTGAGGGCTGGAGAGATGGCTCAGTGGTTAGCAGAACTTGTTGCTCTTCCAGAGGACCCAGGTTTAATTCCCAGCACCCACAGAGCAGCTCACAGCTATTTGTAGCTCCAGTTCCAGGGGATCTGACCATGAGCATCATATTCTGATGGGGAGCATGACATTGAGCAGGCCAGCACAGTGCTGGAGCAGCAGCTGAGAGTGTGCCATCTTTCCAGGAAACCACTCCCCCTCTGTTACTTCTTAGGCTAGACTATGACAGCATGTAACCCTAGTTGTTGGAACTATTGACCTCTTGTCTCAGACTCCAAGTAATTAGGATTATAGGTCTGAGATTTTTTTTTTTTTTTTTTTTTTTTTTAATAAAACAGTCTGTTGTAAGGCCAAGCATGGTGGCTCATGCCTATAATCCCTGAATGGGAGAGTCTGAGTCAAGAAGACAGAAAGTTCAAGGCCTACCTGGGCTATAGAATCATTTCCAGGCCAGCCTGGGGAAGGGAGTGAGAACTCAGGTTAACGCCCCGGCACTGAAAAATGGGCCCACAGACTGCATCTCTTCATTTTCTTTATTTTTACTTTTCTTTCTTCCCCCACCCCCCACCCCCCCGCCCCTCGTTTGAGTCAGGGTATCAGTCCCCACCTCAGGCTGGTTTCATAGTCTGTCTTCTCACTTCTGGTTGGGGAGCAGAGCTGGGTAACAACAGGCCCAGCCACCATGCTTGGCTGTTTCTCAGGTAAGGAAGACTAGGTTCTGTTGGGCTGCTAGGCTAGCCTTGAGTCTGGGCTCAAACACTTGATGGAAATAAAGTATACATGCAATCATGTTAGCCTTCTGAGCATTCATTTTTTTTCCCAATTTAAAAAAATAGACCAAAAAAAAAAAAAAAGCCAGGATCAAAAGTAAGTGTTTTAGTTAGAAGAGATAACAGAGGTTCTGGTTAGTCAACAGAATGATGGACTGGGTATTAGGACTATCTTGTACCTCACTGGTACAATTAGGAATAAGTATGCTCTAATTGTATTTTGAGAGAAAAGTTTTACTTTAACAGGAAGAGTGATATGTAGGAGGAGCTAAGTGGGAAGGAGTATTGAGAGGAAGAGATGGAGTAAGGAGAGAAGATGAAGGAGAGGAGAAGCTAGGTGATGAGAGAGAGAAAGAGAGAGGGGGCATGGAGGCAGATGTTCACAGGTCTCCACCAGTCAAAGATAGTTTTTATATCTAGGTTGGGTATTGGGTTATGCTTCTGATTGAGCATTACCAAACTTATAAATCCTTTGATTAACATTTTAAAAAAATTGTATAAAAGCAAAAAGGAAAGGGGGGGGCATGGGACAGGGGTTTTCTAGGGAGGGGAAATGGGGAAAGTGGATGGCATCTTAAATGTAAATAAAATAAAATAAGAAAAAAAAATAGACCAGCTTCATTTTACATAATGTACCTTTCAAACCCCTGCAGTAATTTTATCAAATAAAATGAAAAAGTGAAATGTCTACACCAGTGCCATCCCAGAATTGGGAAATGAAGAAAGGAGGATTATGGGTTTGAGGTCAGCGTGGGCTACATAGCAAGACTCTGTCTCCACAACAACAAACACAGGGGCTGGAGAGAGCTCAGTCACTAAAGTACTTGTCAGGCAAGCACGAGGGCCTGAGTTTGGCACCCAGATTCCACATAAGAAAGTGGCATTTTTTAGCACGTTTGCTTATAAGATCTTTGAAGTTAGCTGGTCAGCCAGCCTAGCCTACTTGGCATATTCCTTTTGAGACAGAATCTCGCTTTGTAGCCCTGACTGTCCTGAAACTCAGCTAGGCAGACTAGGCTGGCTTCGAACTCAGAGAGATCCATCTGTCTCTCCCTTCTGAGTGCTGTGATTAAAGGTATGCATGACTATTCCTAAGAGAAGCTGTCTTAAAAAACAAGGAACGATCACCAACTGTTGTGTACCTGCATACAGGGACACATACAGACATGAGCACCTACGAACATACATAAGCACAAAGAATACCTATAATTAACACAACTATAATTAAGAGTTAGAAGTAACATAGCCTCAGTACTGGGAAAGCTGATGCAGGAAAGTCTCAAATTCTAGGTCAGTTTAGTTTATATAGCAAGATTTAGGCTGTAGCTACACAGTGAGAAATGTCTCAGCTACTTTCCAACGCCCCCAAAATTTGTTTTGAATGCTCAAACTGAATTGGGTTGAACCTAATGCCAGATGCATTTGAATCAGTTACTGTACCACTAAATTACACCACAGCCACTAAACCTCATTTATATTAGCTTGTAATGAATGGAAGTCTTAAAGAGGGGGAGCTAGAGAGATTGCTCAGTGGTTGAGAGCTCTGGCTGCCTATGGAGGGGACCCCAGTTTGGTTCCCAGCACCCACATTGTGGCTCTCAACCATTTGTAACTCAGTTCTAGGAGATCCAACACGTTTTGACTTACATGGGCACCAAGCTTGCATGTGATGCACATACATGCAGGTACAACTCACATATACATGCAGAAATACTTAAAGAGAATATTTAAAAGGAAAAAAAACTCCATAAAGTTACTCAGATTATAGCCTAAGCTATCCTTAAACTTCTTGTTCTTCTGTCTTGGCCTCATGGATCGCTGGGATTACAGGCCTGATTACAGTCAGATTCTGGACAAGCCATCCAAGTGGATTCATGGACATCTCAGCAGCACTTGGCATTTACCTCAGTCTGTGGTCTGCTTAGAATCACAGAACTGTGAGGTAATAGTGTCCCATTCTTCCCACTCATGTCTAATTCTAGAAGATAAGGAAATGAAACCCTGCCTTCTTCATAGTAAAATGTAGCTTATTAGGGACAATGTAGGGCATCATCATATCAGGTAACTTGTCTGTTTTGGTTAGTGAGGAATGTTAATAGTGTTATGTTACTCTGTTTTGTTTTCTAAGACAGGGTCTCAATGTGTAGTTTTGGCTGTCCTGGAATTCACTAACATAGACCAGGCTGGCTTTGAACTCACAGAGTTCCTCCTTCCTCTGCCTCCTAAATACTGGGATTAAAGGCATGCACAACTATGCCTGGAAGCCCTCGAGTTATCCTTGTAGAACATGGTTCTGCCTTTCATTCCCCCCACGCCACCAAGTATTTGCTGTCTATCCTAGGCTGGCTTACAGTTAAAAGCCCTCCCACCTTTCTTAGTGCTGAGCCCTGGAATTGAAAGGTGCCATGCACTGCTGTCCAGGAGCCTTGGGAAGGTCATTGCAGACTAGCTATTCTTAGAGCAGAACAGAGGGTGGAGCGACTTCTTAAGAGTGTCTTAAATACCAGGTTGGCCTGGAACTTACTACCGCATAGCCAAGAGTGACCTTGAACTTCTGATCTTTCTGACTCTTCCTCAAATGCTAGGATTACAGATGGGTGCCAGCATGTTTAGGTCACTTGGTGCTGGAAATCAAACCCATCTAGGCATGCTACCAGCTGAGCTGTGTCCCAGCCCCTGGATACAGTTGTGTTGGAATCATAACTTTCAGGTTAGATCTAACACTTTGATAGTGTCTGTGCACGGCCAGAAACTAGTTAAAGAGGTGGATGATCTCCACAGTAGCCTGGGCTAGCCTGGGGTGACAATGTAAAGGCTTTCCAGATGGAAGAGAAACCAGGCAGCACTGAGCAAGGTGCTGCTTCAGGACAAAATGAGGTCATTCTCAGTGTCTTAGGTTTGGAACCAACCTTTATAAAACCAATTGAGGTATTGATAATAGTTATTTTAATTAAAACTTTCATGCTTTTGAGCTTGGCCTTTTGGGCTTTTCACAGCTCACTGCTGGTTGAAAGTAGATTTTTATTGTGCTGTCTGGTCCCAATTACCATCTGCCAGAAGAATCCTAGGCATGCTTCGCCTTTCAGATATAACTTCTGCTGGTTGCAGCAGTACAGCTGGGCAGGTTGCCTTAGTTCAGGACGCTTCCCACGGCTTAGCGATTTGGTTTATTCTTAATAGGTGTACAGTCGTATGGTCAGTGTGGAAAACCTGTGGCGTTGTCTCAGTTTCACCTGGAGGTTTTATGCTGTGTGATAGAGCTTTTACAGATGTTTTAAAATATGTTTCATTGAATATTCTTGTATTATAGACCTGAAAAATGTCTGAAAGTTCCAGCGACAGTGACTCATCTTGTGGCTGGACTGTCATCAATCATGAGGTATGTTCTCCGATACGTTGTTAGCAGTGACAGAAACTACTTTATGGAGGTCGGTGTTTTCTCGGTAAGCGTGCCTTCCTTTGTTTATACTTGGCTGTTTTCCCGCCCATATTAAATTTGGCTGCTAAATACCATCGAGTATACAGCCCTACCTAGTCTTAGTAAGTTGCTCTGGCTGGTCTTGGAGTCAGTGTGCAGCTCATGCTGATCTTCCTGACCTTGGAATCCTCTTGCCTCTGCCTCCTCAGGCTGGCCTGACAGACTTGTGTCAGCACACCCAGTGTGTGGAGTTTTTGATTGTTTTGAGACATTAAAGTCTCACTGAGTAGCCGTGGCTGGCCAGAAATGGCCTCACATTCACAGAAGTTCTTCCAAGAGCTGGGATTATAGGTGCGTGCTAGTATGGCTGGCTTTTGTTTTGTTTTTGAGAAAGTCTCCTGTCACATAGGCTGGCCTAAAACTCAAGGCAGCCCTCCTGCCTCAGCCTCCCTCCCGGGTATAGGGATTAGAGGCATGAACCATCTCCAGCCCCATTCCCTATCTTTTAATGAAGTGCAGAACTTAATAAGAGAAAAAAATATGTGTTTTAGAACAGCAGTTTTTCTTAATCAAGAGTAAGTGTGAACTTTTCCAGAGAATAGCATCCAGGATTTTGGGTACTTCTGAAAACCATATCGGGAATCTTTTACATTATTCTAGCTGACTTCCTTAACTTTGAGGAGCTGGCCTCAAAGTTATTTGTCAGGTGTTGCCTGTTACAACTACATTCTTATTCTTACATAATTTTTAAAGACCTTCTTTGTGGCACTTTGTTTTTTCATGTCTTTTTTGGGTGTGTGTGGGAAGGGAAGATCAGTGTCTTACGGAGTAACTAGGACAGCCTCTCGAAATTACCACACAGCACAGGCTTCACCTCCATAGCCTCTCGAAATTACCACACAGCACAGGCTTCACCTCCATAGCCTCTCGAAATTACCACACAGCACAGGCTTCACCTCCATAGCCTCTCGAAATTACCACACAGCACAGGCTTCACCTCCAACTTTTGATCCTTCTGCCTCACTTTCTGAACACTGGCATAAAGGCATGTGCCTGGTTGTCGTCTTTGTTGTTGAGGATGGTGTCAGATATTCCCTGGGACTGGCAGTACAGATGTTTGTGAACCACCATATACGTGCTGGGTCTCTGGAAGAGCAACCAGTGTCCTAAACCACTGAGCCATCTCTCCAGCTCCATCAGCCTTCCTTTTTTTTTGTTACTGTTTTTGGAGACAGGGTATAGTCATGGCTGGGTGTAGTCTACCACATGGTTCAGGCAGCTTTGAACTTGGTCACAAAACCAGTTTTGTAGTGAGGAACTGTGCACATACAGTGTATGGTGTAACTAGAACATTATAGATGCTGGTGCATTTTCTCACCTTGCTGATTGTTTTCAATACAGAAAAGTCATAGGAACAGAAGCCATAGCATCAGACCAGCCTCGATTATTTAGAGTTTGAGTAGCTGATTAAAAGTTTCCTGTTGGTATTTAGGATTTCCTAAGTGTTTCCTACTTCATATGATTTGATTGATTGATTGATTTTGAGACAGATTCCCAATGTAGCCCAGTGTGGCCTTAAATTCATTATGTAACCCATGCTGCCCTCCAAATGGAAGTCTTCTGCCCCACCTCCCAAGTGCTTGTGTTATGGGCATTTACCATAACTGCTGCTTGATGTATACATGGTGCACAGAAATAATTATTGTGATAATTAAAGGTTTAGAACAGTTTGTTAGTCATGTTTTACAAAACAGCATCAATCAAAATAGGAGGTCAGTGACATGGCTTGGTGCTGTGCAAGCCTGACTTCCTGAGGTGGATGCTTGGGACTCACATGGTAGAAGGAGAAAGCCCACTCTCCACATTGTCCTCTGGCCTCACATACCACATGTGTGCAGGGCCTGGGAATGCTAAGACATGGTGGAGGTTCTTTTGGGACTGGAGTTCAGTTGTGAGCCTACATGTGGGTACTGGGAATCAAACCTGGGTCCTGGAAACAACTGCTCTTAACTCCTGAGCTCTCTCCAGCCCATAGTGCAGACACTTAGGACTCAGGGTTTGGCTTTTAATCTCATCAAATAGCACAGTCATCCTGTGTTCACCTGACACTGACTTGAAGTCTGTGACTCCATTTTGCAGTTTCCTTCCTGTAGGCTTGTATAGACCGAGTTGAACAAAGCCAGTCAGGATAGATATTGTTTAGAGTGTGGTAGCACGAGGAACTTTCTACATATCATGAGTCAAATCCAGCCTTAGGGAGGCAATAGCTAAATTAATAATTACCACCTTCCCCTAGGGTTCTGATATAGAGATCGTGAATTCTGCCACAGCCAGTGACAACTGTGAACTGACTCTAGAATGTTCCTCATTAGAACAAGAGGTGCTGCAAGTTCTTCATGTGGCGCATGGAGGTGGAGGTAAGTTAATTTCCCGTTTTGTTTTGTTTTTTTCTTCTGGAGATGGGTATCATCCTTGATTGCCGTTGGAATGGTCTTATCCCAGATGTACAGTGGACTTGTTTAAGTTGAAAACCTGCCAGCAAGTGTCTGAGAATAGCTACAAGTGTGCTGACACCTGAGATGAGAGCCTGTAATGAGTTACATTTCCTCTGTGAAATTGTCCCTTCACACTTACAAGTAATTAAATTTGTTAGCAAGAGCAGAGGGACTGGTGATATGTAGGCTGCACAATTAAAGTGTTTTCAACAAAAGAAATAACGATATCGATTTTGGTTTTATGCCAGAAAGCAGTGCAAACAGCATGTCATCAGTGGGAGAAACCATGTTGTCATCCATGAGAGAAACCAAGGCAGCAGTTGAGGTAAACTTTTATTCTGTTCTGTGGATGTTTAATAAGCACTGTCTTCCTGTTTATAGCTAAGCATTCTATTCCTACCTAAATTATAAGAAAATCTAGTGAAAATAATCAGTCAGTTTTAAGGTTAAAGTTAATTTCTTTTGGGTTTCAGAACAGAACTCTAAGCAAGAGTCTGCCCTGGTCACCCTCACAGCCCTGCCTGACTGGAAGATGAGTAGCTGTTCTGACTTAGCTAGCTTTTATCTGTTAGTTTAATTGATTTAACCATCTTAAGAATAGTTTAAACTAGTCTTTTAATCTACATCGTGATTATTTTTGGAAGTAGACTTTATTCTTGAATTTAGAATTTACTGAGTGAATGTCTAAAATGAAGGTTAGCTTTTACATTTGTTAACAAATTAAATATTGTCTGTTGCGGTTGTCTTCTGAATAAAGCTACTTAGCTGCACAACCTTTCTTAGTCCCTTCCTGCTGAGAATGGGTGACATAAAGAATAATTCTTTTCTGGAAGCGCCTGGAGACATGGCTCAGTGGCTGCAATTACCTGCTACTCAATCATGAGGACCTCAGTTCAGATCTCAGCACACATGGAATAAGCTGGGTGTCCTGCAAACACTTGTAACATCAGCTCCATGGATCTGATGCCCTCTTCTGGCCTCTGCACAGATAGACATGTGCATAAACTTAACCAGATCCAAAAATAAATCTTTAGTATTGATGAGGTGGTTCAGTGGCTGGAGAGGTCTTGCTGTCAAGTAAGTTATTAAAAATAGTTTATGCCGGGCAGAGGTGGTGCACGCCTTTAATCCCAGCACTTGGGAGGCAGAGGCAGGCGGATTTCTGAGTTCGAGGCCAGTCTGGTCTACAGAGTGAGTTCCAGGACAGCCAGGGTGACACAGAGAAACTTTCTCTAAAAACCAAAAAAAAAAAAAAGTTTATTTTGGGAGGCTGGGAAGTCTAAGAAGAAGGTGCTGATAACTGGCTTGGTGTGTGGGGATTGTACCTTTTGCCACATTCTCTGTAGGGAAAAAAATGCAGTGTCCTTGGATGACAGAGGAGGGAAATGGCCACATGGTACTGTGCTGTGCCTCTCAGACAGCAGCGTCCCCATCGCCTCAGAGCTCTTGGAGTTTTCATGGGTGTGGTTGGGATTTTGTTTTGTTTTGTTAGCAGGATCTTTCTACATAGCTTTGTCTGTCCTGGAACTCAGTATGTGGACCAGGCTGGCCTCCAACTCACAGAGGTCCACCTGAGTGCTGGGATTGAAGGCATGTGCTAGCTCAAGTTTTGGTGAATTTTAGGGGACATATTCAGACCGTAGTACGTAGCCTAGCCATCAGTCTGTCATGTACGCCCTGGAGGTAGTTATTTCATGCCAGCAAACTTGGGACTGCTGAAGTAAATGAATTCTTGGTGTCCTGTGGGCATAGCAGGGCTGAGCAGTCTCTCAGCTTCTGAAACACAGTGGGAGGTGGGAGGAGACAGTCATCTCATCTAATTCTAAGCATTATGGATGGCTTTGAGGTCTCCAACCTAAAGAAAGCGAGCCTGTAATTGCATAATCCTTTACTGTTGGATAGAAATCATGTCTTTAAGGGCTAGGGGAGGTGTCCAGTGGTAGACCTGAAGCACTGTATGCACAAGGCCCTGGCCTCCATCCCTAGTACTGAGAAGAAAAGGGCAGGGGAGTGTATACAAAAAGAACGAAACTAGGTGTTATATATTTTGAACTGTGACAAAAATTTAAGACTTAAAATTACTGAGCTTACTGCCTGCAAAATTTGATTCTGTAGGTGGAGGAAGCAGCGTCCCCTGAAGACAATGTCTATTTCGGAACGACTAGTGATGATTCGGATATTGTTACACTTGAGCCACCTAAGCTGGGAGAAATAGGGGTCCAGGAAGTTACAATTATTCAAGAAGCCCCCAGCTCAGACGACCTTAACATGGGTTCCTCTTCCAGCAGCCAGTACACCTTCTGCCAACCCGAGCCTGGTACGGAGCTTTTGCAGTAGGGGGGTCTCTGACAGCTTATTTAATGGCTTGTTCTCTAGGAAACTCAAAATCTTGATAAAACTTGTTACAGTGTTTTCCTGGCCTTATGGCTGAGCTCAGTGTTCTTTCTTTGACATATTTCTCTCTCCTCCTCCTCCTCTTCCTCCTCCTCCTCTTCCTCTTCTTCCTCTTCTTCCTCTTCTTCCTCCTCCTCTTCCTCCTCCTCCTCCTCCTCCTTCTTCTCCTCCTCCTTCTCCTCCTCCTCCTCTTCTTCTTCTTCTTCTTCTTCTTCTTCTTCTTCTTCTTCTTCTTCTTCTTCTTCTTCTTACTCTTCTACCGCTCTCTCTCTCTCTCTCTCTCTCTCTCTCTCTCTCTCTCTCTCTCTCTCTCTCTCTGTATGTGTAGGGGACTGAACCCCAGATACTGCACGTGCTAAGTGAGCAGTCTGCTTCATTCAGTTTATTAAAGTCTCAAGTCCTCAAAAGGTGCATTTGTCTTTTAATATCTGATTGATTGAGGTATAGCAGGGTTGAGCTCTGTGACTCTGGCTGTTTTTATACTCACTGGATAGCGCAGGCTTTGCCTCAGACTTGGCAGCAGTTCTACAGGCATGTGCCACCATTCCCAACTTCCATAGTCTTTTTCAAAATGGGGTTTCTCTGTGTAGCCCTGGCTGCCCTGGAACTTGCTCTGAAGATCAGGCTGACCTTGAACCCAGAGATCTGCCTACATCTGCCTCTTGAGTGCTGCGGTTAAAGACCTGTGCCACCACCACTCAGCCTCTTCTATAATTCTTAACCTCTGACTTCTGAATATGCAGTATCTTTCAATGTGACACAAAATACTTAGACATAAAGTTCCTGGCAAACGTTAAAAGAGAAGTCTGAAGGTAACTCAGTTATTACTCAAACTCAACAGTGATAACTTAAAGACAGAGTGTGGAGTCCTGTGACTCCATTTAGAATTACTGTTTCAGTCTTTTCCCAATCTGATGAAAAGCCAAAAATATTGTAGTTTGGATAGCTCCTTATATTTTTCCATTCTTTTAATAACTTGTATACATTTGGCAGTCAGAATCAAACAATATTTCTCGTTCCAATTTAAGGTAATAAAATGCCACATTGTGTTCCTTGGCTTTTTTGTTGGTTTGCTCTGGGATAGTATCTCTTGAGTTCACATTGTCCTGGACCTCACTGTGTAGCCTTGACTAGCCTTGGATTTGTGACAGTCTGCCTGCTTCAGCTGGGATTGTGTCACAAAACACCCACATCCTCTGTCCCCACATAACACTCGTGTCTGACACGCGAGTGCTGTGTAAGTTGTTGGGGAATGGTAATAAGTCTGTATATGTTCAGAGCAGAAGGAATGTCTTCTGAGTATTTTTAATCCATCCTTTGTTGAGCCTTAGATACAGATGCGTGACTGTATTTATAAAAAGTTGGTTCAGTTGACCTTGGAATTCAGTAAGTACCCAGAGGTCAAGGCCTTCCCACACTTGGGGTAGTCAGGTTCCTTTAGAGTTTTATAATTCCATCATGTTCAGTTTTCTCCCTTTTGATACATTTACTTATCCATTTGTCATTGTCTGCCTCTGGCTTAAGAAGCATGGACTCAGGAAGGCGTGTAGCTGAAGGGCACAGTGAAAGATCAGCACATATTGATGGCAACTGCACCTGAAAGCCCAGGATTCTGGTTTGATCTCCTCTTTGAAAGATCTAAGAATGTTTCAGAATTAATTAACAGAAATATTAGAGAGGGAGGGGGAGGGAGGGAGAGAGAGAAAGAGAGAGAGGAAGAAGGGGGGGGAGAGGGAAAGGTGTTAATTTGAGACAGTGTCTCACAATGTATCCTTTGCTGGCCTGAAATTTGCTATAGACCAGATTGGCCTCAAATTCATAGAGACTGACTTATCTCTGTTTCTTGAGTGCTGGGATCAGGTGTGTATAGCCAAGCACAATTTAAGCATATATTTTTTTAACCTTTTGCAATCCATCCCATCAAAATTGCTTGTGTAAAGACAATGTTTAAAAATGATTAAATTTTGAGCCACATTGAAAAAGCTACACAGCCAGGCATCGTGGGTTTTTTTTTTTTTTTAAAGAAAACTCCTGCCCTCCATTGGTCCACCCTCCC
Organism: Arvicanthis niloticus; assembly: GCF_011762505.2. NCBI lineage: Eukaryota > Metazoa > Chordata > Mammalia > Rodentia > Muridae > Arvicanthis > Arvicanthis niloticus. The sequence continues at coordinate 18,845,835 of NC_133435.1, forward strand.
ACTCCAAAGGCGAAGGCGACTGCTGTAGTGAATGAGGTTCATGTGTATGTTTCTAGAGAGATGCCATTGGATTTTAATCTCATAGAGATAACAGTGCTAACTGGTAAAAGTTGTAGTTTTAGTTTTTTTCCTTTACTGTTTACAATGAAGCTTTACACATCTTTTTTCCTATTTATTCACAAAAGAAAGGTGGTGGGAGAAGCTGTGGAAGATTCCTGAATGCATAAGGGGATGGGATGATGAGCTGAGACTCCGTGTTCCTAGCCAGCTCGCTCTCCAAGGTGGTGTGACGGAGCTGGGCTGCGTGGTGGCTGAGCTGAGCGGCTTCTTGAGCTGGGCTAGTCACATTTACTGTTGAAATGCTGAGTGCTTTGGAGTCTTGATCTAAAAGATCCCATAAACAGGCTGGCTAAGCTTACTACATGCCTTTGCATTGCTTGCTGCTTAGGCTGTGGGCCAAATTATGCCATCCAGAAAACGTAGACGTCCAGATATTTCCACCATTACATATATAAGTTACAGACAGAAGCATTAGGCAGCTGATGACTATTAATATCTACGGCTGGTTTGCTCATAAATATGAAGGCAATATGCATTGTAGGTTTGGAGACATTTTTAAGAGGTTTGGAGAAAAGTTTGCTTTTATATTCACTTACTATGCTTCTGTCAGAAAGTATTGCTTCAATATCCCAGCGGTGAGCTGGATGCCTTTATATCATGTAATGCTTGGTTTAAGGCTTCCTCTCTTTCTCTTTATCTGAGAAATGTACCTCACAGCTGAGGCAGTGGCATCTTGGGAAAACTAGTGATCAAGAATAACCAGACACGGCCGGGCGGTGGTGGCGCATGCCTTTAATCCCAGCACTTGGGAGGCAGAGGCAGGCGGATTTCTGAGTTCAAGGCCAGCCTGGTCTACAGAGTGAGTTCCAGGACAGCCAGGGCTACAGAGAGAAACCCTGTCTCAAAAAACCAAAAAAAAAAAAAGAAAGAAAGAAAGAAAGAAAGAAAGAAAGAAAGAAAGAATAACCAGACACATGCAGGGCATGAGGAGTATGAGGTCACGACACAGTGACCCCTCAGTGGCTTCCATGTCACTAAGCATTAGGATATGTGTTCATTCAGTAGTGATGGTGTCTCTATTGTCATGTGACCATGGACTACATTCTCCACGCTTGATCTTTAGGAAGCATTGCCTGACGTAGACACCAGCTTTCCTGTGGCATGGACAGCATGTTTTCTAAAAGACTGGCAGTTTTGGTTGCATGAGTGTTTGCTGCTTTGGAGCTCTGTGTTCAAGTTCACATCTTCTCTTTACTTCTAACTGGCCTGTAGAGATTATTACCAAGTGTTCTTGTCAATAATTCGTTAAAATATGGAACGGAATTAAGGAGTGACATGTACAAAAAGCTGCAAGTATTGTCTCCATGGGATTGTTCCTGGACTGGAGATTTTTTTGTGCAGTTTTTGTTTCTTCCCGTGAAGGAGCAGCACAGACTATGCCTTAGCATGGGGGAGAGCTGTTGTGCCGCTTCCTCAGGCTGACATAATTACTAGAGGGTACAGCCCACAACCTTCTGGTAAGAGTGGCAGTGGAAGGGAAGGGCTCGCTTGACTTTCGGAGCTGTGTGAACTGTGGTGTTCTGGACCTGGACAGTGGGGTAGGGACCTGGGAGACCTGTTGTAAGAGACCAGGAAGTACTTTATACTTGTTTCCTTAACTGAAATAATGGTTTCTGCTTGGGTTTGGTCTGGTGTTGGTTAATGAACAGCGTGTTCTTGTTTATATTTCTCTTTTTGGCTTTCTCATGTTAAAGGGCATGTGAGGCTAGCATTGATTATTGTCATATTTACTGGCAAAGCTTTTCTGAGAATGTGTACTTAAATATCAACATTTTTCTTTTTAAACTAGTCTTTTCATCTCAGCCTAGTGATGAGGAATCCAGTAGTGATGACACCAGCCTCGAGCCCAGCCCTGCTCCTAGACGCCGCCGCAACAGGAAGAAGACCATTTCTATCTCAGAGTCTGAGGAGCCTCCCCTCGCTGAGCCAGAAGATGAGCCCTCCAAGGAGCCAAGTAAATGCCACTTCAGTGGTGGCCTCAACAAATGTATTGTCCTGGCCTTGGTGATTGCTGTCAGCATGGGATTTGGACATTTCTACGGTGAGTGTTTGGAAACGCCTTGTGCAGAAGCCACTAGCGTATAGCAGCAAGCCAAGATGGCATGAGTAGTTCAGTGTTAGGTGCTATGACCTGTACCTATAGTCAGCTGCTTTACTCAGGAAGCAGAAGTAAAAGATTGCTGAGTCTTCGGAATTTGAGATTAGCCTGGGCAACATCGCCAGAGACCCTGTTCCAAAACAAAGCATTAACATTCCTTTTTTTTTTTTTTGACACAAGATCAGGCTGCTCTCCAACCTATAATCTTCCTACATCAGAATCTCAAGTATAAATAAGGACTAGTAACATACATATTTGTATATTTGTGGCTTTTTTTTTTTTTTTAAGTAAAAAGACTGGAGATTAAATATCTGAAATTGGGGTTGGAAAGGTGGTGCAGCGGTTAAGAAGACTGGCTAGGGTACTCGTCCAGAGGACCCTGTTTCAGTCTCCTAACCCACACGTTGGCTATTTCACAACCATTGCCATTCCAGCTGCCTTCTTGTGAGAATTTTAGGGCACTGCATGTACATAGTACACAGTCATATGTGCAGGCAAAACACGGAAAAAAATGTGAAGATGCTGGGTGTGGTGTTGAATGGCTTTACCCAGGGGCAGGCAGAGGGTTTTGAGTTTGAGGTCAGACTGGTTTACAAATTCTGTCCCATGCTAGCCACCCTGGTTTTTGAAGCAGGACTTTCCATCTTTTGTCTGTCTGTCCGTCTGTACATCTATTCATCTATCTATCTGTGGTTTTTAAAGCAGGATCTTACTATATGACCCAGGCTGAGCTTCTGACAGCTTCCTGACTGCTGAGATTATAGATCTGTGCTGCCTGGCCAGAGAGGTGTAAGATACTTGAGAAGTCAATGTCTTACACCGTGTCAAGTTCACAGCTCTTGTTGTCTGAAAAGGGGTTTCTCTATATAGCCCTTGGCTGTCCTGGAACTCGTGTATACCAGGCTTGTCTCAGACTCACAGAGCTCCATCTACCTCTACCACCCAAGTGCTGGACGAAAAGTTTATCCCATCATGCCTGGCAACCTGAAAAATCTTAGTCTGCTATATAAACTGCTTTTAGGTTTATTCCTTTTCTTGGTCTACATAACCTATACTTCAGTTTTCTGTTTTAATAGTTCTTCCAACAGTATGTTCTTTCATGAATGTGGTAAAGGTATTTATTTGGTAGAGCATGATATTGGAATAAAATGACTGGGCAGTCCATGCTTGCTAAAGTCAGAGTTGCTGAGGTGTTTTCTGTGTTCAGCTTGAGGTGGTATTTGGGCTCCTGGGGAGGCCTGCCGTGTGTCCTGCTGAGTGCTCACTCTGAGCCACACTAGCACACATTCAGTGTTTGTGAGTGTATTTTTGCCCCCCTACAGGTAAAAATGAAGGAAACAAGGGAAAAGGTCTAAAATCTTTTTTTTTTTTTACTAAAAGCCAAGAGTTGGTTATTAACTTGAATATTAATACAGACTGCACTAAAATCTCACAATTTGCATGACTTTGGAATATGTTTTTAGAAAGTACAGTTTATAACAGTCCTTTTAAAACCAAGATTGCTAGCTTTAACAAAATTAACCCACTCTCTTCCTCCTATACACTCCCATTTTAGTCTTATCATAGTGTGGGAATCCTGGATGCTGCAGTCTACGAAATGAGATACGCATAGCTAAGCCGTGACTCAGTGACCTCTCAATGTTCTCACTAATCTGCTCAGAATGCAGCCAACCTTGGCTCTGCTGTATAACTGGGGTTTTCTGTCTATACTAGAAAAGCAAGCAAAAGATAGTGCCACCATATACTCTAGTTGTTTGACATGATTCAGATTCTGAAAGTGCATCTGAACTTTTAGAAAAAGATACAAATTAGCAAAGAAGATAATCTATAAGAAAGCTAACAACAAATTCATGTTTGAAGTGCTTCTCCATCCTTGCTCATCTCTCCACACATAGGTAGGTGTTGACAGGTTGTCCAGCCATTCTAAGGATGGGGCTGTAACTAGATGAGAAGCTAACACAGCAGAAAGAGGCACTGAAGTCTGTATATAGTCTGTATGGCTAGATCAGCTTACTCAGTCATCCTTGAATGGGCTTTTAGTAAGCTTACGGCAGGCAGGAGGTAAAGTAGACCATTCCAGCAATGGGGACTCGATAAACCCTTTTGGAAACAAAAATTATCTAGATTATAGATAAAAGATGTTTTTAAGGAGGCTGGAGAGATGGCTCAGTAGTTAAGAGCATTGACTGCTCTTCCAGAGGTCCTCAGTTCAATTCACAGCAACCACCTGGTTGCTCACAACCATCTGTAATGGGGTCCAGTGCCCTCTTCTGATGTCTGAACACAGTTTAGGATGCTGACTGAGTGAGAAGGTTTGATTTATGGAGCAACTGAAAACAACAGTTAGAAAAAAATAGTGAAAAGGAAAAGGTAAAAATAAAAGACGCTAGAATCACCTGGAACTGCTTTGAGTTTTGTAATCCATATACTGGTGCCATAGGAAGGCTTCGGGGATTAGGGTGAAGGATCGAGGAAGAGGTTAGAGTGTCGAGGGCACTGGGGGTTTCCAGCCTACAGTTTTAGTTTGGTAGTCTGTCACAATTCAGGAAGTGTGCTAGCTGCTTCACATTGGAAGTAAATGATTTCTTAGTGGAAGAGTCCTGCTAGACAGTGAAGTGCCTGGGTGATGTGCTGGGCTTTCCACAACCTAGCTGAATCCCCACTCCTAGATTGTTAAGTGATGTTCAAAAGTGAGTTTCAAGACCTGTAGAAGGAATTAAAAGGGATTGTTACATCCTATGTTTAAACATCTGCATGTACTAGTATGCTCACTAGTTTCCAGGTCTGCTTTTTGGTTTAGTGGTTGGTTTTGTTTATTTGTTTGTTTTCTTTCCCATGTATTATACATGTAGCAGGAGCATGCAGCTTGCCTTGGCAAAAGAACATTTTGAATTTAACCTGAGGGCTTGGCAGATGGTAGGTAGAGGCTCTTCCACTGCCCCTGCAGAATTCTTAATATATTTGGCTTTAAAGGCCTATAAGATAGCTCAGTGGGTAAGGGTGCTACTTTCAAGCCTGATGGCCTGAGTTTGATCCCCGAGATCTACCTGGGAAAGGAGGGTTCCAACATGCCTGTGTCCCTCCCCCAAAATAGTATATGTATATAGTTTTTAAAGTAATCTCAGTATTTAAAAAATAGAAGGGATATATCTCTGTTGGTAGAATGTTTGCCTAGCATGCACAAAGTTCAAGCCTTGGCTCAACATAAAAACTAGGAATTGGTGCAATCCTAGCACCCTAGAGGTAGGTACAGAAGAAATTCATGGTCATTCTCCACTTCATAGTTTAATTTGAGTCTAGCCTGGTCTGCAAGAGGCTCAGTCTCAAAAATAATCAAACAAGCAAACAAACCTTTTTGCCAGGTGGTGGCCGTACACGCCTTTAATCCCAATACTCAGGAGGCAGAAGTAGGTGAAGTTTAAGTCCAGCCTGGTCTACAAATGAATTCCAGGACAGCCAGAACAGTTACACAAAACTGTCTTTAAAAAAAAAAAAAAAGTAGAGGCAAGAGAATCCAGGAGTTCAAGATCACCTTCAGGTAAATAGGGAGTTGGACTCTAGCTTAGATGACTTAAGATCCTGTCTCTAAAAAATAAAATAAAACAGAAATTTGACTTTGAGACTGATGGGTGTTCATAATTAGGCATTTGCTGTGTTATATTTCAGTGTTTGAGTTATAGCCTGTAGGCAATTTTTTTTTTGTTTTTTTGTTTTTTTGTTTGTTTGTTTGTTTGGTTGGTTTTTCGAGACAGGGTTTCTCTGTGTAGCCCTGCCTGTCCTGGAACTCACTCTGTAGACCAGGCTGGCCTTGAACTCAGAAATCCACCTGCCTCTGCCTCCCAAGTGCTGGGATTAAAGGTGTGTGCCACCACTGCCCAGCTGTAGGCAAATTACTAAGAAACATACATTTTCATTTTTCTTTGATTCTTAATCTGTAGGAAAAGAACTCCACTGATGGCTTATTTTTCTGTTTAAAGAGGTTGAAACACTTTACTCAGTGATCTCAAAGCTGAGTGCTGTTGGTATAGCAAGATGAGAAGTATTTTTTTTTGGTGGTGGTGGGGATTGCAGGGGTTGTTAGAGTGGCCTGTGTGTTTCTTTGGAAGAGTAGTAAACTACTTAAATGTCCTGTGTGTGCTGAATGAATTAACATATATTATTAACCTGCTTGTCCTGTGCTTAGCATCCACGGTTTGAGGAATGGCACCATCAGTGTTTTAGAGTGAAGAATGGCCTTGCCCAAGTTAAGGAGCTGGTGTAGCCAAGTGTGTTGTGCATTTTGGAGGAGTGGCAGTTATGTTATCCATATAGTGGTTTTTCCTTTCAGGCACAATCCAGATTCAGAAGCGTCAGCAGTTAGTCAGAACGATCCACGAAGAGGAGCTGAATGGTGTGAAGGGTTACCACTCGCAGTGCCAGCAGGAACAAGAATCTTTCGTAGATTTCAAGGTATGTGTTTCCTAGATTTCATTGAATGTTGAAAAATAACTAATAGTAAGTAATAGGAAATAATTGAGCTAGATGTGAGGACACACAAACACTGTAATCCTATTCTGGCATTTGAGAACCTAGGCAATATGAATCAGGCCAAGTTCAAGACTAGCCTGTGCTACTTAGCGACACCCTGACTCAGAAAACCAAAGAGAAGAAGAAAAGTAGAAACAAGCAGGTGAAGTAGTTAGGTGGTGTTACAGTGAAGAGTAGTGGATGAGAGAGATGGGTCAGCAGGGAAAGGCACTTGCTGCCAGGCCTGAGCATCCAAGTGCAGTCCCCAGGCCCTACATGGTGACAGGAGAGAACAGACTCCCACAACCACAGGCTGTCCACTGACCTCCACATGCACACCTGCATACAAACAAATGTAGTTTAAAAAAAAAGGTTAAAAATAGTGTTAAGTTGGTTTGTACTTTTATACCTGTTCCTCATATTGGCATGCATCATGTGATTTACTTCTCTTGGCACTCTTGTGAATGAAGCAATGCATCTTTTTTATAAACAGAAAGAGGTTCAGATAGGCTAAGTAACTTTGCAAGGCTAGCAGATCTAATTGGATTCCAAGTATCTAACTTCAAAGATTTTGAAAACTGAACTATGTGTGTATATGCATACGAAGTACTTTGCATGCATGGCACAAGTGTGGAAATCAGAAAATAACTTTCAGGAGTCAGTTCTCTGATCTATCATGCTGGCCCTATGGAATCCAGCTCAGGTTCAGGCCTGGCAGCAGGAACCTCTGCCAGGAGAGCCGTCTTGGAAACTACATTTTTAAACCTTCCTTCCCTCTTCCTTCCCCCCGTCCCCCCTTCCCCCCTTCCCCCCTTCCCCCCTTCCCTTTCTTCCTTTTTCTGAAGATTAATGAGTTAGGGAAACAACTTTCAGTTGTTTCTCATGTGTAAAACTCTATTACTTATTTTGTTTGTTTGTTTCTGAATTCAAGTTTACTTGGATTTGGGGAAGTATTTAACTATGTTACTAGGATTCAGGCTGTCCTGTGTACAGAGATGTTTCCATGAGATTCTGTACTGACACACAGCAGCCTTTTCTGCCACCCTAGTGTTGGGGTTAAAGGTGGGTACTGCCAAGCCTTGCTGCCTTCTGAATACTTTTTTATCCTCATCAGTACTGAGTCTGGGGACATGGGACATGGGGACAAACATACAAATGGCTGGTTGCGAGCTTACTTACCAAAGGCAAATGCAACTAACGTTAAAATCTCTTAGTTGCTGGGTGTGATGGGACAGAGGAAAGCAGATCTGATATTGAGGCCAATCTGGTCTACAGAATGAGTGATAGGTCAGCCAGGGTGATGTAGGGAGGCCCTTTCTGAAAATAAATGAATAAACAGAATAAAATGTTAGCTGTCTAAACTCTGTAGGCACCTTTTCATGACAGCTACTATAGTAACAAGATGGAAGGGCTTCCTTTGCTTTTCTCTGATGATATATCTGTATGCAAGCACTGAGCACAGACTCTGGGGCCTTGGGTCTGCTAGTAAGTACGTGGCCCTTAGGCTGTTAGAGACAAATGGAATTCTGCCTACTTGTTCTTGTTTGAATTCTCCTTCCTCAACAGTGTTCTTGATTTGACATGCCTGCCTGCTACTCATTCTCTTTCACGTGACACTTTTACTTTCCATTTCCCTTTTTAAGAATGAGAAGCCTCTTGAACATATGGCAAGTGGCATTGAGCATTTATTTTCCAACTTTTAATACTATTTAACCATACCCAAAGGGTTTGTGCACATGGTCATGCACACACACACACACACACACACACACACACACACACACACACACACAGGTACTAAAGGGTATTGTTGTTACATGATACAGATTCAGATTGAACTTTCCAATGACTTAACATTTCTTTTCTCTTTAATTTAAAAAAAAAAAACATTTAGCCATTGAAAGAAAACCTTGAGAGGTGTTGGACCACTACTGAATCAGAGAAGGTTACCTTTGAAACTCAGAAGAAGAACCTTGCTGCAGAAAACCAGTACTTACGAATATCTCTGGAGAAGGAAGAGAAAGCTCTGTCTTCATTACAGGAAGAGTTACGGCAACTAAGGGAGCAGATTAGATTGTTGGAAGATAAAGGCACGAGTACCCAGTTAGTTAGGGAGAACCAGGTTCTTAAGCAGTACTTAGAAGTGGAAAAACAGAAAACAAATAGCTTCCTTAATGAAAGGGAGACTCTCCTGGAAGAAGCAAGGATGCTGAAGAGGGACCTGGAGCGAGAACAGCTCACAGCAATGGCTCTGCGGGCACAGCTTGAGCAGTTAGTCCCTCACCAGGCACAGGACCAAGCAGAGTCTTCTAGTGTGCAAACTGAAGAGAAGGAAATCGTGCTTCTACAGCAGAGGCTTGCTGAGCTGGAGCAGAAGCTCAGCTTTGAGCAGCAGCGCTCTGATTTGTGGGAGAGGCTGTACGTTGAGGCAAAGGATCAACATGAAAAGCAGGAGACGGATGGGAAGAAGAGAGGAAGCAGAGGAAGCCACAGGGCAAAAAGCAAGTCGAAGGAGACGTTTCTGGGGACAGTTAAGGAAACATTTGATGCTATGAAGAATTCTACCAAGGAGTTTGTAAGACACCATAAAGAAAAAATCAAGCAGGCAAAAGAAGCTGTGAAAGAGAATCTGAAAAAGTTCTCAGATTCGGTCAAATCCACTTTTCGGCATTTCAAAGACACTACCAAGAATATCTTTGATGAAAAGGGCAGTAAGAGATTCAGGGCTCCAAAAGAAGCAGCAACTGAAAAGCCAAGAACAGCTTATAGTTACTCTTCATACTCACAGCAGGAGGCGCCAAACCAAAACCAGAATTGCAGACGCCCTTCTGCACAGAGAGATGGAGGAAGAGAAAAGCCCAGTCACTCTGAAAACATTAGAAAAAATGAAAATTCATATACATACAAGGCCAAGTTTGACTGCAGAGGCACCCATTCTACCAGAAGGGCTTGTTCAGGTATGTTTGAGTGTGCTGGGCAGGAGTCCATTAGCCCTGCTAATAAAGCGAGTCCTGTTAGGATGAATGACTTTAAACAGCTGATTCACTGGTACTTACTGAATGAACTGGATACTTTTCACCACTGGAAAGAACTGGATCAGTTCATCAGTCCGTTTTTTCCAAATGGTGTCTTTAGACATGACCAGAAGCTCTTCGCCGACTTTGTTGATGATGTGAAAGGTTACCTTAGGAGCATAAGAGAGTATCAAATGGAGGATGGCAGTCTGCAGAAGCTGGATGGATGTATATATAGACACTTTGGGCACGTTTTCGCCCTTCCATTCGGACCCAGGTCGGTTTACATAAAACCATGTTACTATAATAGCTTCTAACAGTGATACAGTACATAGCATTTCATTTTATTTTTTAATACTTTGAGCTTTTTGGAAGGTTTCTGTTTGTAAGAGACGAGCTTTATTGCCAGTGAAAATTCAGAATAAGTTGAAAGACTAGAGTTTTAAAAATTATAACTATTGCAAACTAAAAAAAAAAATATCCATGTCAATCACTTAGACTTAAATGATTGAATTTTCCTTAAAAATTAAAGGGTGGAAATATATATAACTTAATTGAACCAATCTAGGTTCTTTCAATATAGTTTATATAATTAAGTGAAATTATTTCCTTTAATCTTTGACTTAGGGAGCTAGAAACAAAGACTTCAATGTGAAGCCCAGGTCATGTGGAGCCGCCCACCCCTCATCACTGTTAGTTTGACTGAATTTAGGAGGATGCATTGCGGGTTACTACTGAGAAGGGTAACCTTCTGGACGCCCAGGAGCCTCACAGCCCCATATTGTCCTTCAAGACTGTCTGTTGTCCTTCAGCCTTTTATTCTGTAACTGCAGATGTCTGCTTACCTTTGAGAGTCAAGTTCCATCTTTATGAATAAATGCAATGTACCTATAAAATAATGAGACTGGTTTCTGATGTCTTTAGTTCCTGAAGCAGGTGCCTAGTGCTATAATGAGCAGTGTTGGAGGCTGCTTTGAGGAACGGGAACAACTCCTTGCTGTTCAAGAGTCAGGTGTGCAGGGAGAGGCATGAAGGTGTAGTGGCCTTAGGCAGTCTAGAGATGGTTGGAAAATCTTCATGATTGAAGTGACCTTGCATCTAAGCTTGCTTTGAAACCTGCTTTTGAGAGAGAAGAGAGGGTTAGTACATGGATAGAGGCGGGTCCTTCCTGGAATGGAAGGTCATTAGCAAAGGCATGGAGAAACGAAGACACACTACTTTACAGAAACAGGTGAGCTGGGATGAATCAGGAAGGTCTCCGTTTTGTCCTGAAGTGTCTGTCTTGTGAGATGGAGAATTTCTGAAGGATCTTGTCACTGGGTGGGATGGTGCCTAGCCTGTTAGATGACTGGAAGCAGCCATGAGGGTTGATTGGCAAGGTGTGAAGCCAACTGTGGTGGTCTGCACATGAGAAGCTGCTGGGAATCTGAATGAGGTCATCGAAGGTGGTGAGAAGCAGACAAGATACATTTTAAACAACTCATAGTGTGACAGTTCTATCTTGTGTAAGGGAAGTAGAAAGTGTTGTGGGTGTATCTGGAACGACTTCACTGTTGGATATCGATATTACTCAGAATACCAGAAGGAAGTTTTAAGCAAGAGGAACCAGAAGCCAATTGATTTGGAGGTATCTGTTGGCATTTATTTGGAGAGATGGGTTGGTAGCTACACAACCATTTCTACTCAAAATCACTTCAAAGCCAGCCCTCATTGGAAGGTCTAGTGCAGGGGACACCGACATCTGTGTTGGTTAGAGAGAAAGCCAAGCAAGAAGAGTGTAGAGTGACTCAGAGATGTCAAGTCAGGTTCTTAGAGCTGAGGACTGCAGGGTGCTTGTGTGCAGGTCTTTGTGGAAAGCAATGGAGAAGCCAGCAGGCCGAGTGGGAGTGCCTGCTCACTGTTGGAGACTGCTTTGCAAGATGTGTTTATTATCTCAGTAGAGGGATAAAGCCAGTGGAGCTGAGACTGGTTGTTCTTACTGGAGTAATAACGGAAACACCTCATTATTTTATTGTTACATTCCTGTTAGATCTCCCAGTCAGTGCAGGGGTATTTATGTCTATCTTTTTTTTTTTTTTTTCTTCAGTGTTGAAATAATACCCCTTTTACCTGGTATCATAATAAGATTTTATTTTATAGTTTATCTTTTTGCAGTGTTCAGATAGATTAATGGAGAAAAACATTGTTATTTTTGCTTTTAGAAGACTGAACCCTAACATAGATAAAACATGTGTTTACTACTTTCAGTCGACCTGATAAAAAGCAACGTATGGTAAATATTGAAAACTCCAGGCACCGAAAACAAGCGCAGAAGCACCTTCATCTGCAGCCTTCTAAAACGGAAGGTAAATGGCATACGTACGGTTGCGCTAATGGAGGACACACGGCAAATGTTGAGATAGAACTGGGGCAGTTACCCTTTGATCCCAAGTACTGATTCACGATTGAGTTAAGTTAGGAAGTTAAGACATGTGGACGATTTCTGCTTCATTTAATGTGGAATTAAGATGAACTCCCCATGACTGTCTTTATAGTAGTCAAAAGCAAAGCTTACTAACTTGCATTTTCCTGTAGCTTAGGTTTGTTAAAAACAAAAAACTTTTTTTTTTCCCCGCTCTGGAAAAAAAAAAAAAAATGGTAGTTTTATTGAGGAAGCCAGGCATGAAACATTCTGTGCATGAAACAAGGCTTGGTTTGAGGAGCTGAGCTTAGGGCGAGCTCGGCTCACACGGGGCGGTAAGTGCCGTGCGCAGGTGTGCAGCAGGGCTTGAGGACTGAGCTGAGGTGGGACTCCCGCTCTAACATCTCCACTCTCACGCTTTTGTCTCTCTGTGGGTTCAAGAGCCTGTTGGCTTGTGAAGAGCTTGCTGGCTTGTCTTGTGAACTTTCTTGCACACCCGAATGCTATGGAAGAAACAATAAACTGCACCGTGAGGAAAACTAATGGTCTCTTTCAAGTCTGGCGCCGTATTAGTGTTCCCCGAGAATGCCTCAGGATAGTGTGTGGTACAGCTTCCCCCCATGCCATGAGTCACCTATAGTTTCTCTCAGTTATGCCACCGTCTCTGCAGAAGTCCTCACAGTTCAGTTCCTCCTGTGTTGACTCTGCTGGTTAACCTTCGCTCGTAGACATGTATATGACTTCCAGTTCGACCCTCTGGCCAGTGAGTGTGGAAGAATGTAGCTGTCCTCTCATAGCTCCGTGAGGTGAGGAAGGCATGGATCTCCTGCAAGTAAATAAAGGCATATTTGCCAAGTGCGATTTCAAGGAATTCTAGAGTTGCCAATTACAACTTTGCTTTTGTGACTTTTTCCTTCATGAAACATGATTTCTGGTGAAAGGAGTAACTCTGGTAGCTAAACATTTCTAGCAAGTTACAGTCAGGGCTGATTTTATTGGGGGGAAAGATCAATTATGGAATATGGGGATTGGAATGATTACATTTTGTCAACTTTACTGGATTAAAACTATTAGGCCCAGGCAGTGGTGGCCCATGCCTTTAATCCTAGCACTCAGGAGGCAGAGACAGGCAGATCTCTGCTCACTTAGTCACCTGGTTGCTGGCCAAGCATAAGGATCTGAATTCGGACTCCTAGAACCAACATAAAAAGTTGGGCATGGAAGTTGGGTGTGGTGTCACATGTCTTTACTCCTACTGAGGGAGATTGATTCTGTGAGTTCCAGGACATCCAGGGTATATGCCATGAGACCATGCCTTAAAAACAACAACAACAACAACAACAACAACAACAAAACCCTCAGACATGGTGGCACATACCTGTAGCCCTAACACTGGGTCATTGGAGCGGGGCAGAGATAGGATTTGGGGGGCTGCGGCAAGCCATGGTTGTTATGCTCCAGGTTTAGTGAGAGACCAGGCTCAAAAAATGAGGTGGAACGGCACAGGAGGCGACATCGGTCGACTTGAACCTCCGGCCTTTCTATGTGTGTATACAGAAACATGGCTACACATGTACATGAGGAAACAACACAGGGCAGCAGTGAGCACGTTCCTAAGTTTGTAAGTGTTTTTAAAGACTTGAGGAAGACCTGCCCTGAATGTGGGTGGCACATTCCTGTGGGCTGTGGTCCAGTCTGCATAAAGAAAAGGGGAGAGCAAACTGAACCAGGACATTCCCTTTTATCACATGCTGGTCCTCAGACCAGGCCAGCTCACATGCTCCACTCCAGCTGCAAATGGGGAGCCATTCCCCCCCAGCGCCATGCCTCCTCTGCCACACAGGGCTGTGTCCTGAACCTGAGCCAGAATAAAACCTTTCTCCTTAAGGTTTTTTTTTTTTTTTTTTTTTTTTGTCAGGTGTTTGGCCACAGCCTTTAGGGATTAGTGAAGCAGATTGTTGTTAATCTAATGAAAACACTTGAGTTGACTGTTTCAAGTTAACATACCTTCTCCAGAACACTGAAGGTGACCAAGTGAGTGGGGAGTGATGCATTGCTGTGGAACTCTTGTTGTAACCACCTTAAGGGGTGTAAGTAGAACATATCTGCTTCATCAAGATGCTGAGTTTTCCCAGTCAAGTCTGGGGGACACCGGAGAAACCGCATGGACAGTTGGCAGTGAACATGGCTGTGGAAGAAAGGGCAGAAGAGTTACACAGCCCAAGTTTCCACATCCTTCAGGCTGGCCTTGAGCCCAGGCAGAACCGCCTTGCTCACCTGTAGTAAGGCGTGGAGTGGCAGGGCATCATCATGAATACGGAGGCCGGAGCTGCGTCAGGACCTGTGGGGCAGACTTCCTGAATGTGATTCATGACATCCAGAGTGCCTCTCTGATGAACTAGGCCAGTGTAGAGTGCCAGCGGCACATTTGACAAGAGCAGGAAGCTCACCACTGCCTTCCTCCATGCCTTCAGGTAGGCTAGTGAGTATCCTGCATGGAGATAGATGGGTAAGTGGAACACAGGCAGCCTTGTTAACTGTTATCCACAAATACATTTGTATAGTTTTCCATGCAAACACGAGCAGTGGTACTGTGTGGCAATTAAACAGGCAGTGAGTCAACTTCTCTGACCACTCACCACCACTGTACTCTCAGGTGGGGTTGAGCTGCCTTCTAGTCCGTCAAAGGCACGGCGAGGGGAATGGCTGTCCAGTCTTAACTTGTAGACTTAAGTATCTGAGGGCATCTGACATCCCAAGATTTCCAAGGGGATTTCTGAAATTTGAATGATTCCAGGACAGTTGGAAGGATAGCTAGCCTGGACTAAGATTCATGATTTTCTTAACAGGGAGCAATACTCTTCATTCAGTCATACCCAGTTAAACCCCACCACCCAGCAGGTGTTTTTATTTGCATGGAGATGTAGTTCTCATAAGCATCACTCCAGCTGCCTACTTTGTTCTTATTGTCTGGTCCTAGGAAGTGTGCTGGGATGTACTAAGGATGCTTGCCTGGCTTCCATCTCACACACAGAATACAAACCACTCTATGTGAACTAGCTCTTAGTATGTGTGTGGGTTCTGTAGTTTTTGGAATAGGATTTTGCTCTGTAGCCCAGGCTTGCCTCAAACTCAAGATCCTTATACCTCAGCCTCTCAAGTACTGGGATTACAGTTATGTGCTACCATGCTGATAAATGTATAGTTATCTTACTGTGCGTGGGCTTTAGGTTTTGTGGAGTAGTTATAACAACCAGTCTTCTCCAGCAGTGACTTACCAGGGTGGTTCACACCGTGGAGAGGGTGAACCTTCACTTAGTAATTCCATCTCCTGTTCTGCATAGTGACAAGGACTTCTAAAGACAAACTCCAAGGTCACTGGGCAGTGGTGGCACACTAGAGGCAGAGGCAGGTGGATTTCTGAGTTTAAGGACAGCTTGGTCTACAGAGTGAGTTTCAGGACAGCCAGGGCTACACAGAGGATCCCTGACTTGGGGGGAGGGGTGCAGCCAAGGTCAAGGAAAAACCCCCATTACCTTCTCTAATATGTTCTGTCACTTAGAAATCCATGTTAATCTTTACATTTTTAAACATTGCTGAGAAGGCGCTTAAGTCAGTTATGGTGTTTACATGAGAAAAGAAAAGTAGTAGTTTATTTAGCTGGAGAACCAGTGAAGGGCAAAGCTGAACTGTGTCTTAACCTCTCTCTGCACAGGCAGAGGGACCAGGGAGTTTAGATTGCAGCTCTCTTAAGGAAACAGGCTGTATTTTTCACCGACCACAACCTCAATACTAAATCCTCCAAGAAAGAGCTTGTAGTGGAATTGTCAACTTCAGATACTAAAATTAACTGGAGACTATGTAGTGTGTGATCCCAGTAATCCCAGCTAGTCGGGAGGCAGCAGAAAGAGGGATGCAAGTTTAAGGCTAGCCTGGGCAACTTAGCAAGATCTTCAGGTTGAAGCAGTTGCCTCCAGGGAAGAGGACCGGGAGGGGTGTGTGCCAGCAAGTGGGTAAAGAAAGGCCTTGCCACACAAGCCTGAGTTGGACCCCTAGAGTTCATGCCCCCCGGGTCTCACTAGGCAGGTCTAGAACTGGTTTCTTCAGTTTCTACCTCCCAAGTGTAAGGATTACAAGTATACACCACACCTGCTGGTGTGTTGTTCTGGAGTTTGTTTGTTTGTTTTCCTTGAGTCAGGATCTTGCCATGAATGTAACCCAGGCTGTCCTTAACCAGCAGTCCTGTGGCCTCGGCTGCTAGAATGCTGGTGTGCAGACAGGTACCACTTTCCCTGGCCCGTTGGCTTTAGAACACAGAATCTATCTTCAAGCAGTGCATAAGTAACGTTGATAGGCAGACTGGAACTCAGAACAAGTGCTCTTCAGTGGGAAGCAAGGTCTCTACTGGCCAGGAGTAAACCACTGGCACCTAATACTGGCTGACAGTACATCAGCACACCTCAGCATTTCTGCTGGGCCTATTAGATAAGAAACCAAGGTACAGAGCATACTATGAGGAACTTGGATGCTGTTATCCAGACTTAGCCTTGGAGGGCTGAGAGGGGTTTGGCTAGAGTCTAGAGACTGAAAAACCTTGCTTTTTAACCACCTCTTGAATCTGGCCTGGCTTTTGATTTGCTGTGACTCAAAGACTGGTGGAAGGACCAGCAGATTTTAGGCCCAGGCCTCCTACCCTCCCACACTAATCTTGGAACCCTGAAGGCACCAGAAACTCCACCTCCAGCTGGGTAGTGAGCTGATGTACATACAGCTAGTCTGGCCCACACATCTAGAGCCCTTCCAGTGCTCGTGTAGTCAGTGTGAGCGAGCAGGGTTAAGATGTGGCTCCTAAGAATAAATGGCATTAAGAGTCACTGTTTACACAGCAGTGGCTGGCAGTGACATTTACATAAGATAGGTTAAGATAGGTCACAAGAACAGAGTAAGGCTTAGATTTGAGGAGTTTGGGAAAGACTCAACAATTCTAAGGAAAGCTGCATGGTGCAGCAAGCAAGCCTGCCATCCTATCACCGGTGGGGATGGGCAGAATAATCTAGAGTTCAAGGCCAGCCTGGATGACATAGGGAGGATGTTACATGGATATTTCAGGCCAGCCAGACTGTCTTACCTCCTGTCCCTAGCAAAAAAGTAAACTGTCCGGTAGATCGTTCTTCTATCTTATGTAATACAGAAAAAGGCCATTTAGGAGCTAGGCAAAGTGGTTCACGTCTGTAATCCCAGCACTTGGTTGGTTGAGGGAAGATGGCCCTTGAGTTCAGGTCTGGCCACAGAGAGAGCTCTAGGTCAGCTCTGTCTCTATAATCAACAACAGACACCCACAGGGCATTAGATTACAAAAACAAAACACTACAGTAATAGTTCGTAACTAGGAAAGTTTTCATTGAGCTAGTCGGAAATAAATAGCTCCTTAGGCATTTATGGTCTCTTAATGTTTCATTGCTGTTTTGAGACAGCAATGGAAGCCCAGGCCGCCCTTGACTAGTTGATCCTCCTGCCTATCCCTCTCCAGGGCAGGAATTACAGCAGTGCTGACAAGTCTCGATTCCTTTAGCTACTCTTTCTAAAATGTATTCTGTATTAAACAAAAATACTTACCACAGAACACCATGCAAAATGGTAAAACTGGATAGATAAACCTGAATTCTTTGTGGCCCAGCATGCTATAATAAAAGATATTAAGACAAAACATTAATTTTATATTAGTCTGAGAAATTAATGTATTTAAACTATATGATCTATTTATTTTTCAGGTTGTTTTTTTTTTTTTTTTTTTTTTTTTTTTTCAAGACAGGGTTTCTCTGTGTAGCTCTGGCTGTCCTGGAACTCACTCTGTAGACCAGGCTGGCCTCAAACTCAGAAATCCACCTGCCTCTGCCTCCCAAGTGCTGGGATTAAAGGCGTGCGCCACCACCGCCTGGCCTCTTTTTTTTTTTTTTTTTTTCTGATGACTGTTTTTCACCAGCCGGAGGCTCTTGACGCTCTGCTTTAACCCGTGCCGCTGCATTACAGGCATTATACCATGCAGCAGACTCAGGGGTCATACTCCTTTTTAAATAGCACGTGATTATGTGTTAAACAATATCGGAGTGAAATTATAATGTACAATTACACTAAGAAAAAATTTTATTACCTATTCAATTAAGTAATATTACTCAAATCTGGAATAAGGATACATTTCTTTAAAAGGCTTAAAAATGTGTGTGTGTGTGTGTGTGTGTGTGTGTGTGTGTGTGTGTGTGTGTGTGTGTGTGTGTTGCGGTCGAGGCGCTCAAACCACAGTGCACATGTGGAGGTCAGAGGACCAGGACTTGTGTGCATCAGTAGTCTCCTACTATGTGGATCCTGGTGTGCTGCTCGGGCATCAGGCATGGTGGGAGTTGCCTCTACCTGCTGAGCCGGCTCATTTCCATCTCACAGTTAGATGTAGGATAGGTCTACATCCTCTGAGTGTCACGTTATCTGACATAATCTCTGCTGCTATATCCTAAGAAGCAACTTCTCAATCATTTCAGAATCTCTTAGCAACATTTAAATGTTCACCTGCTTGAACAAAACCTTACCTGTACACCAGCAGTGTCCACAGGACAGTCAGCAGTAGTATGTGGAGCCTCCTTGGGGCCAGGAAGCAACCGTGAATGAAGAAGGGTAAGTGGGTCCCCAGGACCACTGGAAACCCTTGACTAAAGTACCAGTGCCAAGGGTGGGAGCCATAAAATGTCCCCAAGTTCTGCAGCACGTTAAATTTCAAAAAATTAAATTGAACCAGCGTCCACTGGCATAAGTGAAAGAGAAAAGAAAATGGGTTAGTGTCAAATCTGATCTAGGTCTTTATAGCATTTGACAGAATCATAACATTAAATATGAATTTAATCCAAAAACTCAGGCAGCAGTCTTTAGTCAGTCTGCCTAATGACCTGAGTTCTTGTTAATAACTTGTCTGTTTTGTTTTGTTTTTTCTCACCCCCTCTTTCTTTTTTCCTTGGAGGGTTTCTCTGTGTAGGCCTGTCCTGGAATTTGATCTGTAGATGAGGCTGGCCTTGAACTCACAAATCCACACGCCTCCCAAGTGCTGGGATTAAAAGTGTGGGCCATCACTGCCCTGGTTAATAACTTGTTTTATTAAGTACTTGATACGTGTTAATTTGTAAAATGCTAAGTTTTTAAAGTTTAAGGTAAATCTCAAAAATTATGAATAATCATTCACACATATTTTTGTTTAGTATCCAGTTAGAAAAGAGAATTTTTAATTGATTTTTCTTTTAATTGTATGTGTGTGCACTTGAACATGTGCCCTCATGCCTAATTGTTCTTTGAGGTGAGAAGGGATCAGAGTCCCTGGAATTCCAGGCAGTTGTGAGCAGCTCCTATGTGGATGCTGGGACCCAGCAATCAGGGAGCCTCCTCCTCGGTGTGGAATTAGAGGTGTGCCACTCACCGAGCATGTGCCATCACAGCCAGATTAAATACAAAAGCACCAAAAGTCTACCTTGAGGTTTCAGAGCAGTAAATGGTTAAAATAGCCTAATTTAGCTTACTCTAATTTTTACTTACTTGGCCAAAAAAGATACGATCAATTATCAGAGACAAACTGAAGGTTATAAATCTGGAAAACAAAATAGAATGGTGACTCACATGGGAGCCTGCTGAACTCGGCCACGGCCTCTGTACCAGCACGACTTTAAACACGCTTCACCAGCTCAGCAGCTGTGGCTGCGTACATTTGAAAGACCTTTCACTGATGAGAAGATGCACTAAAGCAAACATTAAAAAAACCCCACTATTCTATCTATTCTTGGATAATTAGCCTGTCAACATAAAAATACAGATACATATTATCTCGAAGTCCTCAGGGTTTCTGTAACTATTAATTGATGTGGTAGTGGCCACCCTCTGTGGGCAGAGTCATCACTGGACTCATAGGGTAGGCTGTGTAAGAAAGGCAGCTGAGCAGGCCAGAGGAAGCCAGCCAGGAAGCAGCATTCCTTACAGGTTCCCTTCCTTCACTCTGTCCCTCCAGGTTCCTGCCTTGGCTTCCCTGGGTAATGGATACAATTTGTAACCTGTAATCAATCCTTTCCTCCCCAAGTTGTTTTTGGTCAGTGTTTTGTCACAACAGAAAGCTAACACGGAGACACAGCTATATAATTTTGTTTTGTTTTGGTTTTGTCTTGAGACAAAACCACTGTGACTCCAGCTCCCAAACTGGGTATTTTTTGAAGTAGGGTCTTTTATGGTTTGTTTCCAGTCACCTGTTGTTAGTTTTCTGTTCTCTCTGGACACGAGGTTCGATTGATTATATATGTTGTGAATTTGGTCAGCAGCTCACCTCTCCACCGTCTTCACAGTGGCTGTCAGTGTCCTTACCTTTTGTTTTTGTGCTGTGCTGGAGTCAGCTTGTAAGTAGTCTGTCTTTGTGTCTATCTCCAGCACAAAGGTCCTTAACTAGTCAAATGTATCTTTTCAAAAGTTTTCCGTTCTGCCTGGGGATGCTCTGGTCATGAGGGTGCTGGTGCCATGTCTGCCTGGCAGGACATTGGTGTCTTATCTTTATAATGAAATCTATGCTTTTCTTGGAGATGTCTTCTACCTTGTGGGAAGACGGTTCAACATTTTTTTTTTTTTAAGATTTATTTATTTATTGTATGTGGTTACACTGTTGCTGTCTTCAGACACACCAGAAGAGAGCAATGGATCCCTTTATAGATGGTTTATGAGCCACCATGTAGTCATATAGTTGACAGGAATTGAACTCAGGATCTCTGGAAGAGCAGTCAGTGCTTTTAACTGCTGAGCCATCTCTCCAGCCCTCTCAACATTTTTTTTTTTTTTTTTTTAAAGATAGTTCGGCATGCTGGTTCAAGGCCATTATTACAGAATTTGGGAGACTGAGAAAGGGAGAAGTATATGGGTTCAAGGCCAGCCTAGCTAACATAGCAGGTTCCAGGCCAGCCAAGGCTTTGAGTGAGGTAAGGCTGTCTCAAACACAAAACAGGCTGGGACTTGTGAGACACAGGGTTAATGCCAGCATTCAGAAAACAGAGGCAGGCCTGGGCTGCATAATGAGACCCTGTGGGGTAGTGGACCCCACAGAAGAGAAGAAGCCTGGTAAGGTTGAGCTGGGTTGGAAGCCCCAGGGCCCAAAGGAACAGTAGGAGTTTCACCTGCTCCAGACACCAGGCCTCTTTCAGCCACAGCCCCCATAGAGAGAGTTGTGACCATCAGTCACATAGGGGCAGCAACCCCCAAGCCCCTCCACATGTAGCTGAGGCATCTGTAACATCTCAGACCAGGCCAATAGGAAGTAGCTGCTGTCAGACTCCAACCTGCCCAAAAACTGTATGGAAGATCCTATCTAGAAGGAATAAAGGTGTGAGAATTACTCCATCGCCTGAAAACATCTGTCATATAAGAACTGTAACAGTTCCTGGGAAGAGAACGCTCTCCAGAAGCTTTTGCCTTCAGAAGCTCCCCTGCACCTCGCTTCTTAGCCAACCCTCCACCAGCTTAGCTCAGTGCAGCAGCAGCACCAGAGCAGCTGTGGCGGTTGCACTTCCCCCGGCCCTGCTTGCACCCTTTCCCTTTCATTTGAATGCTCCCTCATGGCCGGGCCATAGACCTCCATGGATAGTGTTTGGTGCACAGACCAGCAATTGGCGCCTATGTGGCCCATGCCTAGCTGAACGGTACTCCAGCAGTCGACCACTCAGACCAACATCGGAACTCCAGATTAAACAAAGACCTCTGAGTAAACCTCTGACACTTGTTCAAAAGTCCTAGGCTTTTCTCTGTGTTTCTCTGACTCTGTTCTCTCCCTAACCCCCTTTTCCCTCTTTATGATCCCCACGATCCCCACGTCCCTGCTCTCACCACCTTAATCCTTTGCCTTCTGCTCCTGGCTCCCAGCCCCTTTGACTCTCCAAATCTAATCTTGGACTTAACTTGCCCGGTTACCTGCAGCGACTAACCTCTGCTCTCTACTTTTCACTCCTCCCTCAGCCCCACAATGAGGGCTGCTACACAGCTAACAGAGCCCGGCTCCAGGCGGCAGCGCATGCCCAGGCCGGCTCCAGGCGGCAGCGCATGCCCAGGCCGCTCTACCTGCCCTCGCCTGCCAACCCGAGCCCAGCCCGTGGTCCCAGCCACAGCCCCAGTGCCCAGCGCTCCACAGGAAAGCAAATGCACTTGCCTCTCCCAACTGCCCAACCCAAGCTGCTGCCGCTGCGGCTAGGCAGAGCCCAGCTATGGGCGCTGTCTCACTCCCTCTGGCTCTGCCTATACCTGATGTGGTGCAACCAAATCTTCTCCCTCTGTTCTACTTTTAGTGTATACCAGTCAAGGAAAAAAAGAAAAAGCAGGGGTGGGGTGGGGTGGGGGCAGCTGGGGAGTGACAGCAGGTCCCTCCCCCTCCCCAGGAGAAAAGAGCTCTCCAAGCAAGACAATAGATAAGGTCTTGCTGCTTGAGAATTCGACAAAGTACACCTGAAACCCTTCACTCAAAAATGTCCAGTTTTTGTTGCTTGTTGCTCTCCCTAACGGGAACACCTAAAACAATGGTCATGCCTTTTAACCTAAAATTTTCATACTTTATTTCAACGGTTATTTTTCTCCCAAGCATTCGTGCCTTCTAATCTAAAATTGTCCTAAAATTTTTCAATTTGTTTAAAATTTCTTTTAAGGTTCAAAAATCATATTTAATCTATTCCCACAGGTCAAACAAACTACACTGATAACCATTATTTATTCCTTAATTAACAGTTTCCTTTTATAGAGAAGCTGTCACTACCTAGCCCAGATATGTTAGTTACATGGTATTTTCTTCCTCGGCCATCCCCAAAGCAGATACATCTTCAGCTCTTCCCTCTGCTTTCCTTAATACAACACAGGTAACTCCCAACTTAACGGATGCCTTTCAGGACCCAGTTCCTCAAACACCCCTGCTTTTTCTAGGACCATAACAACAGATGATGATAAAACCCCCAAGCAAACTATTGCAGGCTTAACACACACTCCCACCTGTGCAGACATCCTAGCTGGGGCTCGGCTCCTTTGTGATGATTACAGGCTTATCTCTACAGAAAAAAAAAAGACAGCGCTGCCACCACAGACCTGGAGTTCAGCCTGCCATCTCCTTGGATCTGCCCGGGGCAGTGAAGCTGCCTTGTCCAGAGCATTAACTGGCTCAGTAATCCCTTGTCTCCCTAGCCTCCACCCATTGCTACCCTTTGACTTTTACTCTGATGTGCTTCTACTCCATGCAAAACTTCACTACAAATAACACTAGACAGTCACTCCAATGCCATCTTTTATTAAAAAGAAAGGAGGAACCATGGGATGGTAAACCATGCCAGAAAGCTTGGTAAGAAGGTAGAACAGATCTGAGTCCCCAGAAACTCGGGGTATACGCCTGAGACAGTAGGCGTCTCCCTGCTCCCTGTCCCTGCCTGGGACACGCGCCATACTTTCCATGTTAGGAACTACCTGTGGTCATGTAGACCTAGAACAGAGGTCTCCATGTCGATGCGGTTCCTAGAGACCCTGAGGGTTTAGACAATAAGCGTCCCTTCTCAGACATTCCTCCCTTGCAAAAGGTATTTAATCTCAGGTCCACCCTGAGAAGTAGGTAGGCATCCATTTTCCATAATGAACGACCAATAAACAGTTTGGAACCAAGGACTGTCTCTTTCATCTACCACAGACATGGGGAGCATGGAGAAGGCCTTCTCCTACCACCAAGCTAAGGACAATGACAGTTGAGCTAAGCTGGAGCCCCCCCACCCAGATGCCCCACCCCCAGGGCCCTGGTTCTCAGCTTGAGGGTCTCTTCCATTCTAGACTCCCAGCAGCACCTGGATGTCCAAGAGTCTGAGAACCACCACAGCCTGGCCCCAGCCTCATCCCAGACCTGAGCCCCCTCCACCCCCCATACTTTGTTCCTGACTTTCCTGTGCAGTTCTCCAGCAGCAACTGGAGGCCTGAAGTCAGGGAATACCCTTCAGGCTTTCCCATATCTCAGACTGCACTTCCCCTCGCCCACCCAATGGTGTCTCAGCGATTCTCTAAAACCCAGCACCCACCCAGCAAGTGCAGTCAAACTCCCTGTGCTTTGCCTCTCCAGCCTCCAGGGAGGAATGAGGCCCCACAAGACCCTGTCTCAAAAACAAATGAACAAGTAAATAAGAGAGAACAAAATGATTTTCTGTTGTGGACCCTACTCTTCCACTGGTCTGTTTGTCTTTGCACTGTTTCTAAGTCGCCTTTGTCACTGTATGTCCTAACACTTTTCTCCTCTGAAGATCTTTAGTCTTTTGCATTCCTTTAAAGGCCAGAGTATGGGGAGCTGGCCCAATACCTGGCAATACCCTACAGGCCAGGCCTCATACAGGGGTCTGCCATCCTAGTTACTTGAAAGCTGAGGCAGATGGCAAGCCCATGCTCTGCTGGGCAAGGTACACCCACTGGCTCAGGAGATACTCTGAATTTTGGCATCATATCTGGGTGCTCACTTCCTGTTTAACAATTCCTGTTTCATCACTCACCAGCTCATTGGCTTTGCTAATTTTAAACTTCTCCATGTTTCTGTTTACTATAAAGAACAATAATATAAGAACAATAGCACCACTTAAATGTAAAAAGATCACGAGGTCATATGAGCAAAACTATTTATATCTTATACAAATATAATAGAAAACTTTAGGAAATAAAGTGTGGAAATTCTAAGAAATAGATACTTTTGTTTCACCGGAGTATAATACAGGTAATCAGTCTCATAAATCTAGACATCTAAAATGGAATACTGGGTCAATGAAATGGCTCAGTGGGTAAAGGTGCTTGCCACAAACACCTGATAACCTGAGTTCAATTCCTGGAACTAATGCAGAGAGAACCACCTCCACAAAAGTTGACCTCTGACCTCCACACATGCCTTTCAGCATGCACACACCATTGTTGAAAAAAATAGAAAACACAAAGTTGGAACTTCCCTGAGATGTTTGATACAGTAATTAGCTGAAAGAGAAAAAAAATTTTTCCTTACAGTCTTAATAAGATGTTATAGATGGCACCACAGCCAGACTTACCCTACAGGCAGAAAGTGATGCAGAGTCAGATGGAGCTTTCTCTGTTCTTGGCAGAAATGTCTGCAGAGTAACAGCACCCATGGGATAAGAGCTGTGGGGCGGACCACACAAGCAAGGGCAACCAAGAGCAAGTACTTGACACTAGGAGCAAGGAAAGCTTGTTACAGGGACACTGGGAAACTGAGCTTGCAGTCAGGTGGCTACCTTCACTGTGAGACAAGAAGAAAGTGCAGACATTTAAGGAAATACCATTATTTATGCAGTGATAGCCTTTTGTGCACATACGACCTTATGAAACAGAGAGGAGGCCTAATGGAAGACCATCCAAGGCCCTGGGTCTGACCCCAGCACCACTCACAAGAAGGAAAGTATTATATTTTTTCAAAATGTAAGTAAATTATACTCATCTGAAAGATGCACATGCACACACACATGCACACATAGGTTTTGTATAGATATGTGAGGGTGTGTAATCCCAGCACTGCAGAGACTGAGGCAGGTGGATCATGAGTCCAAGGTGTGGCTCAGCAATTTAGTGAGTCTTCCGAGTGTTGGGATTATAGTCATGAACCTCCATGCCCGGACGAGTTGATTGTTTGTTATGTAGCCCAGGATTACTTCAGACCTGCTACATAGGAGAGGATGAATTTCAACTTCTGATCCTCCTGTCTCGGCTTCCTATGTTGGCATTACAAAAGTATGCAACCACTACAGCCAAATAGGGTCACGATGTTTTAACAGACCTACCCAGGGTTTCTCAAACTTAACGTTACATACAGAGAGCGTTGAGCAATGGGTAGTGAGACCACAAGTGGACAGGGCCTGGGTAGGTCTCATGGTGATAAAGGACCAAAGGGGGAGTTAGACACCTCAGGCTACAAAGCACAACAAAACAGCCTGCCCCCAAACTGCCTTGGAGTCTACATCTAATTATCTTACATGACTGAAATATTCTAGTTCTCTCCCAGGCTCAGAACACCAAACTGAGAAGCCCATTTCCTGTATCCTTACTCTTCCCTTACAGTAGCCCCCATCATATTTACAGTAACTGGAATCTAATGTAGAAATAATCTTAGTGGGGCATGGTGGCACACACCTTTAGCCCCAGCACTTGGGAGGCAGAAGCAGGGTGCTTCTGCGTAAGTTTGCAGCCAGCCCGGTTTACATAGTGAGTTCCAGAACCAGAATAACCAGGATTACACAGTGAGGACCTGTCTTAAAAAGCAAGCAAACAAACAACAACAACAACAACAAAACCTCAGGAAAATTATTTTATCCAGAAGATCTTTATGCAGGAAGAGTGAGTGGACTCTAGCTTGTGTGCTTTGCAATCCTGTCTCTCTTCCATCCAACACAGTCTTTTTTTCTTTCTTTTTGAGGCAGGCTCTCTATGTGCCCCTGGCTGCCCTGGAACTTCCTCCTTAGATGAAGCTGGCCTCAAACTCAGAGATGTCTGCTTTTTGCCTCCCTGAGTGTGGGGACTAAAGGTGTGTGCCAGCATCCCCAGCTTTCAGTACACTGTTTGAAATCAGATTTGACTCTGATGATTTTCTGTGTGTAGACTAAAACTCAAGGTATGGAGAAGGGCCTGGTCCCATCCCAGCCTCACCCTTGCTCTCTCCTCCCTCCACTCACTTGTTTTCCACATCAGCAACCTGGCATCTGCAGCTCTCTCAGCCCCTTGCTTCTACTCAGCCTTTCCTTGATGCTTGGTCTGGGTTTTTTTTTTTTTTTTTTTTTTTCTTTTTTTCTTTTCTTGTCTTTCAGATCTGTTCAACCTGTTCACCCACACTGGTCAGCAGACCTGCAGGAACACTAAGCCTAGCTTGCTTCTGATTGCTTTAGGGAACCAGAAGGCAGTCGCGGCATGAGTGAGGATTATTCTCCTGCCTAGCTCCTTGCTGTTGCTCAAGGCTAGCCAGGCCAGTCTCCCATGGGGACCTTCAAATAGAGCTTTACAAGGATCCTGGTACTTTCTTCTGGTCTTCGGAGCCCACTGATAATAGACTGCTACTTCAGTAAACTCTGGGTACCACAGGATTTCCTAAGCATTGTCTATGCTTTGTAAACCTCCCCTGCCCCCCCCCCCTTTTTTTTTTTTTTTTGGTTTTTCGAGACAGGGTTTTTCTGTGTATTCCTGGCTGTCCTGGAACTC
Organism: Arvicanthis niloticus; assembly: GCF_011762505.2. Taxonomy (NCBI): domain Eukaryota; kingdom Metazoa; phylum Chordata; class Mammalia; order Rodentia; family Muridae; genus Arvicanthis; species Arvicanthis niloticus. The sequence goes on from NC_133435.1 coordinate 18,873,226, forward strand.
ACTCTGTGGTGAGTTGTAGGCTGGCCTCAAACTCAGAAATCCTCCTGCCTCTGCCTCCCAAGTGCTGGAACTAAAAGCATTCGACACCACTGCCTGTAACCTTACCCTTTTAAATAGATTCTCCATATAGGGTGACTGTTTCCTGTTATACTCCTTGAAAAACGTTTGTTTCTTCTAAGTCCCATGAACGCTTGGGAGTCTACTGGACATGACACGTTGATACTTGGGGTTTTCAAAAGCACTTCTTAGACTTTTGTCTGCATTTATTAACAGTAATAGCCATCTTACCTGTTCACGGACCTTGAGCCTGCCAGAGGATAGTAGAAAAGGGCGACGGCAGTAAGGGTAGTCTCCATGGTGTTTGTGAGAGTCCGGGTACAGCAGTACCACGTGAACCAGGAGCACAGCTGGCAGAAAAACTAACGAGTCAGCAGTGAGTAAGGCTGAAGTGGGAAGTGGGAAGCTAGGTGTTCACGGCTGTATAAAGCACCAGCCTAGATGCTGTAGCCGTGGCCACACTCTGTTCTTAGCCCGTGCCACCCATGCTCCAGTGCCAGGTTTGTATTTGTTATGCTTGCAGGGCTTTTGGTGGTTTGCACTTGACTAACTTTTACTTCTTGCTAATGAAATACCCGAAGCACGGACACTAAGAGTAGAGTTTATAGAATATTAAAACTTCTCACGAGGTCATCGGGCCACTGCTCCACCTCCTACCTCACAGTGGCCTGGAACCAGCTATCCTGAGCATCTATGGACCTTGCTTTGGAAATGCTGCCCTATTTCTTCTTCTTTCTCCTCTTCTTATTCATATATATATATATATATATATATATATATATATATATATATGACACACCAAGCATTGAGATTTACAGGTGTGAATGTATATATGTATATGTGAATGTATATAGTGCTTTCAGGGCATACATATACACACACATATATAAATAATTTTGAATTTTATTTTTAAGGGTTAGGATTTTGCTAAAGTCAAAGCTGACCTGGAAGTCTCTAGTCTTGAGCTAGTCAGTATCTGGGCCTCATTATTCCTTTTTCCTTTTTCCTTTTCTGGCAAGGCTCCACACCTGTGCGGCCAGGTATCCTGCAACTAAGCTATAGCCTTTGCCATGGCTCCCATAGTTTTTGGTGAAAACTTAAGAGAAGAGAGAAGATGTCTCAGGAGCCATTTGGTTTCAGGTTGAAAAACTAACTAAAAATCAGTTTTCCTGAAGAACATGGAAACAAAAGTGTCAGAAGTCTACAAAACCACATCTTAGACGGAACTCCTTGTTAAAGCAACAGGTGGCTTCCTGCTCTACAAGGCCTTTTAAAAAGGTTCCAATATTCACGACAGAAAAGATTTTTTTTCCTTAAGGAGAACTTTCAGCCTGTCCCATTTGGGGCTCAATCAGGAGATGGCATACACTATTCAGATTTTACTGTTTCTAATTATGGAAGACATTCCAGGAAGTTCTGTGGATCAGCTGTTTTAGGAAGCATTTACCCCGCAAATGCTCTATATCACACTGTGTCCACAGTGCTTGGACTCACCACCCATCGGGCCACTTCCTGATTTTCCAGCTGCTTCACGAGGGAGTAAAGTTTTACATCTGCTACAGCAGACAGAAGAGCTTGGCCAAGTCTGGGAATCCAGATCTTCATTAGTTAAAAAGAAAAAGAGGGTTGTTAAGCACATCTTCCTGGTTTATATTGAATTGCCATAAAAATAAAAAAAAACTAATCATTAACAGAAAATCAACTTTCCATCTCCAAGCATATCCATTCATATGCCTGCTTAGTTTGCTGGCTCTTCTTCCCTCCCTCCCTCCCTCCTTCTCTTCTTCCCTCTGTCCATCCCTCCATCCATCCCAGCTGTCTTTTGGGACAGCTTTGTCATGTGGCCTACCTGGCTTTGTCTTTGTTTTTCCTGCCTCAGCACCAAGCATTGAGATTTACAGGTGTGAAGCCCCATGTCCCATTTACCCATTTTTATATTTTTGTATATCTTACAACACTTAATTACTCACCTTTTGTAATAGTAGAGATCGAGTCTATTTTTTTAGAAGCATATTTACTTTCATGAGCATACAATAGCTTTTGTTTTTAAGCGAAGCGTTTACAGTACTATATGCTGGGAGTCATAGCACGTACTTTATCTGTATCAGCTCACTCTTGGCAGTGTCCTCCAAGGCAGGTACTGTCTAATAAGCGAAGAGGCCAAGGCACAAAGAGGGTAACTGATGTGCTCAAGGCTACAGAGCTTGTTAGCATTAATGCCTGGATTCTGACCAAGGAAGGCCTAACCCCACAGCCTGTGCTCTTAACAATAAAAAATTAAAACTCTAGGTCTGGAGAGATGACTAGTGGTTAAGAGTGCCCGCTGCTCTTTCAGAGGTCCCGAGTTTATAACGTTCCTAGCACCCAGGTCAGGCAGCTCCCAGGTACCTACCAGCCCCAGGGCATCTGGACCTTTCCTCTGGCCTCCAGCACCAACATGTCTTGTGTGTGTCATGCACACAAACACTTTTTATTGTTTTATTTTATTTTTTTCCAAGATGGCCTCAGACACTGAAAAGAGAAGGCATGACCCTGTGCAGAAATACGCTGATCCGAGCCTCGTTTTTCTAGGCCCCACACAGCACCTCAGAATCGGAGGACTCTCTTTGGAGTACCAGGTTGCAGCTTTCCTTCACTGAAAAGAAACAATCCAGCTCCTAGATCCAACCTGATGACAGCCTAACAGAGCTCCAGGGCTGGGTGTACCTCAGTGGAACCTGCTGGCGGGTCTGGGAACTTGGGTTTGGTTCCCTTTTGCTGCCAGAGGATCCTAAAACAAGAGAGTGAGACTAGACAGACCTTTCTCAGGTCCTGTGCTCAGCCTCCTCTGAAATGCTGCTGGTATCCGGAATCCAGAAACTAAGTCTTACTGCACAGTGATGATACACACCATTCGGTTTTTGTCATATTTTCTTGCCAAATCCAAGGAACAAAAATGAAGTAAAATAGTTATTTTGATAGACTTTCTCTTTTACTTTTACTTCTGCATGCCTGTGTCTGTGTGCACATGAGGATCCCAGAGGGTGCTTCTGTCTTTCCCTGTCACTTGTTCCCTTTGAGGCAGGGGACTGACTGGGCACTGGGGACTGAGTTTTTGCAGCACAACCAGGGATAATCTTGTCTCTACCTCCTCAGAGCTAGGGTCACAGTTGTTTGCAGGGACACAGCTAGCTTGTTTCACGAGCGCTGGGATCTAACTCTGGTCTTCATAATTGTGGAGCAAGGGCTCTTAACCTTGAGCCATCTCTCCAGCTCCTCCTTTTTATTTAAAATTTTATTGTACTTCTTTTTAAATATATTGAAGAGTTCTACATCACAGTGTCTTTGGAACAGTGGGCCTCCCAGATAAGACTGGGCTTTAGCAACAATAGACTTTTTTTTTTTTTTTTTTTTTTTTTGGTTTTTTGAGACAGGGTTTCTCTGTGTAGCCCTGGCTGTCCTGGAACTCACTCTGTAGACCAGGCTAGCCTCGAACTCAGAGATCCACCTGCCTCTGCCTCCCAAGTGCTGGGATTAAAGGCGTGCGCCACCACCACCTGGCAACAATAGACTTTTAAAAACTAGTTTTGTGGTACTAAGAAAGTCATTCAGTTTTTACCAGTTAACTTTTGAAAAGGGAATAAATCTGGATTTAACAACAGTTTTGGTCATTTCAATTTAAACTTACCAGTAATTGAACACTGTCTTTCCCCAGAAGATGCAGAATCTTATAAATGCTTGCAAAGATTAGGGGATAAGTGTAACCTCTCAATTTCTCTGTCCATTCCCAGGTCAAATAACCATAATTATTAATATTAAGGATTATATGTCAAATAGTGTTGAAGCAAATTGACAGGGTTCATCCATGTAGCTATGACTATCCTGGAACTTGCTCTGTAGACCAGGCTGGCCTCAAACTTAGAGACCCACCTGCCTTAGCCCCTCCAGTGCTAGGATTAAAGGCGTGCCCTACCATCACCCAGCTTTTTTTTTTTTTTTTTTTTATAACTTATTTTATGTGCATTAGTGTTTTATTTGCTATGGATGTCTGTGTGAGGTTGTCAGATCTTGGAGTAACAGACAGTTGTATGCTGTCATTCGGCTGCTGAGAACTGAACCCCAGGCCTTTGGATAAAGCAGTCAGTGCTCTTAACCACTGGGCCATCTCTCCAGCCCCGAGACAGAGCTTTTTATTGCCTGTTTGGCTAACTAAAGTCTTAATTTCCTCAAGTTAGTAGAGATGTGTTTCTCATTTAATATATAACTATATAACATAGTTACATATATATTGTATATATATATAAAGTCACAGTGGATGTGTGTGGTTATGCATGATATGTATGTTGATACAAGTCAGAGGACAACTCTATAGAGTTGGCTCTGTTTTCATTTTAAAAATGTTATGTGCATGTGTATGCACATGTATGTTCTGTGCACCGTGCACATACCTGGTGCACATGGAGGCCAGAAGAGGGCATCAAATCCCCTAGAACCAGGATAGCTACAAGCCTCCATGTGGGTGCTGGGAATTGAACTCTGATCCTCTGGAAGAGCCTGGTTCTCAGTGGTTAAGAGCAGCTCTAATCACTGAGCAATCTTTCCAGCCCTTCTATCCACCCTAATGTGACTCTTAGGGACAGGAGAAAGGTGACCATGTTCATATGCTTTTATTAGCTAAGCCACCTCAAGGATCTGGCTTTGTTTTGAAACAGCTAAGTCAGGCTATCCTTGAATTTACAAACCTGCCGCTTCAGCCTCCCAAATGCTGGGAGGGATTGAGTTTTTTACTTTATCTATAACCTCTGACTACAAGTCATTATAAGTGTATATATTAATTTAAAGGCAGTATCAAGTCTTTTTGTGTTGTTGTTGTTCTTTTGTTGGTGGTGTTTTGTTTGTTATTTTTCGAGACAGGGTTTCTCTGCCTGCTGTTGCCTCCTGAGCGCTGGTATTAAAGGCGTGTGCCAGCATGCCTAAGTTTTCTTTGTGTGTTTTTTCTCTTTCTGCCTTGTCAAATCTGTGTCAAAGGAAGACATGCAATAAATAATCAGTCCACAACAACAGCATATTTGGTTGAGCTGAAATTATTCAAAGAAATACTGAAAACATAATCATGACTGAGCTCCTAAGATGAATACACAGGCAGTGGGAAAGAAACCATAAAGGATATCTGAAAACCATGTGGTGGGCAACTTCGAGAGACTGCCAGTATTCATCAGGAACAAAACTGGTCTGGACTAAGAAGCAGTTACATACTCGCAGAGCAATGGTAAACAAGACCAGGTAAATGTTTTCTCCAAGAAGACCTGAAAAGCAAATCAAAGCAGTAATTGTGGCATAAACATAGTCAGCTTCCCCTACAATTCCATGTGTGGTGCCCTGCCTCTGGCTCCCGCTCTGTTAAACAAACAAACAAACAAAAACAAAAACCCCTCTACAGCACTCCACAAAGGTCATCTTGCTAATTGATTACTGACCGGCTGTGGAGTTAGCTCAGGGGTGGGACTCTTGCCTAGCCAGCTTGGGGCCCTGGAGTGTGGTCCCTAGCAATGTGTAGGGAATGGAAAACAACCCTCGAAAACCTCCCACAACCTCAAAAATAGATACAAACCCCATTAGGGATCATGAACACACACACAGATACAAACCCCACTAGAGAACACACACACACACAACACACACACACAATCTGTTAACCACTGATGAGTCTGAACCTCAGTTTTACATGTGAGGAGGTTCAGAAACTGCCTTGCCCAACACAAAAATGCTGTTACTGACTAGGTGGTCGGCTGTCTGTCTCCAAAGTTTGCTTTCCCCAGTGTGCAGGCAGCCTGTATGCTGAATGCAGAGTTATTTTCCACGTTAGTTGCCAACAGTGGTGGTGGTGGTGGATTATATTTTATGTTATAATCTAGGTATGCCAGGTGTGACGGTGTGTCATCACCACACGGCACTGGGGAGACTGAGGCAGGCGGATTGAGGCAAGTTAGTGCAAGCACAGTTAGCTCAACACAGCGAAGAAACTGCCCAGCGAGCCTGAGCTCCTTTCCACCATGCTGTGTAGTCCCAGGTGCCCTGTGCTCTGCAGTGAGCCCAGCACTCACCAGGGCGCCGAGAGCGCTTCTCCTGCGCGCTCACGTACTGCGTGGACTTCCTTTTCCGCAGCTTCATCTCTCCAGAGCTGCTGTGGAGATTGCCGAAGGCCGGGCTGCAGTCGCCGGCCTCCGGCTCCATCCTCTCCCGGATACCTGCAGCCCACGGTGCCCGCCCCTCACTTTCTTGTAGGCGGACACATGCCACTAAGATTGGGCCCTGCGAGCCGCCGTCGCTTCGCTGCTCTGGCACAACCGCAGCAGGAAGTGCTACCGGAAGCGGCTGAGTCTCCGGCCGGGTCAGGAGCAAACCTGCCTGACTAGGGTTCAATGCTGAAAAAGACAAAAATAAAGACCCTGGATGCTTTACTGCGCCTGACACACCTCGCACAGCGCCCGCCGAGGAGGCGCTTGGAGGTAACAGAGCAGAGAGAGGCAGCGCATCGCTGAGAACCAGCTCCCTCCCGGGTGACCACGGTGCTCACCCCTCATGCCACGTCCTCGCGTGGAAAGTTTCATCACGGTTCTTACAATGACAGGAAAAAAATTATAACTCAGCGAATTTTTATTATCTGTTTTTCACCACCCCAGTGGATTTCTCTAGCCGTAATTATCTACTTTCTCATCAACTTGTTATTTTCTTGAGTCGATCTCACTATGTAGATTAGACTGGGCTTGAACTCGGAAGAACTACTGTCTCTGCCTCATGAGTGTTGGGATTTAAAGCGTGAGCCACCACACTCTGCCCCCTTTATCTTTGTGACAGGGCCACATTCTTATATAATAACCCTGGGTGGCCTGAAACTTGCTCTATAGACCAGGCTGGCCTCAAACTCCTGCCTCTGTCTCATGAGTGTTGGGATCAAAAGCATGTGCCACCATGACCAGCAATCAAGGCATTTAAAAAATTAGTTGGTGGGGGCTTAAGAAATGATTCAGGGCTTAAAACACCGACTGCATTTGCAGAATACCCTGGTTTGATTCCCAGGACCCATACACTGGCCCCATCTCTCCGAGGGTACCAGGCAAGCATGCTGCTGCAGATACATTCATGAAGGCGAACACTCAGATAAAGTAAATTTTTTTTTTAAATGCCTTGGTGGAAATATCAGTAGTGGTTATACAATAAAGTGGGGGAAGTCTGTGCTTCAGGTCTCAGATGCCCTCTGATAACAGTCTTAGCCTTTGGGTTGGTGGAAGGGAGGGGCCTGTTACTGCATCCCAGGATTTTATCCATTAGTTATAAAGGTGTTTGTTCACACACAGATAGGTGAAAAAATGATTAGGGGACTAAAAGCAGTCCATGGTAATTTGGCTTGGAGCCTGCAGCTTTCTGGCTCTACATAGTTCTAATCAGTCGACTAGTCATTTAGAATGTTGAACAAAAGTGTTTTTTTTTTTTTTGTTTGTTTGTTTTTTGTTTTTTTTCCCGTTTGCCCTGGGAATAGCTTTTCATGGAAAAAAAAAGTCCTGCTGAGAAAACAGGTTCAAAAGACTCAGATTTTAAAAAACAAAAGTGCAACAACAACACTCTACAGTTCTAAATGGTCTCTGGCTTTTGTACCTTCTTGTTTGTTTTAAAATTCTTAGCTATTTAACCAAAGTGAGATTGATAAAATTGTCATCTGTGTGGTCAACTGTATAATCCAGGGCAAGCTACTTACAGTACAGGAGCTGCTGCTGATTTTTCTGACCTGGGGCTTGGATTAAGAATCCATGCCGTAGTCCAGAAAACATGCACCCCTTCACTCTGCTCTCCTCATGCACAGCATCTGACCCAGATGTTGAGGGGGTTGACAAGCAGCTCTGTTTACTAAAAAGTGCTATGTTTATTTGTCACTTTCTACTATTTTCAGTTGTTGGAACAAGAAGCAAAATCTCCTTTCCCCCCTCTTATTCTCAAAGAAGGTATCCAAATGACTTGTATTTGAGTTCACCTAAAATATCAAAAGAACTCAGCATAGTTTTTTGTTATTGTTGTTTGTTTGTTGCTTTTTTTGAGATAGGGTCTTACTATATATTCTTGGCTGCCTTGAAACTCACTCTGTAGACCAGGCTGGCCTCAAACTCACAGAGCTCTCCCTGCATCTACCCCACACCTGGTGCTGGGATTAAAATCCTGCGCCACCACACCTGGCGCAGTAAAGTTTTATAGCCTGTTAAAAATCATTTTTGTCATACAGCTTGCTTAAAAAATAAGGCTACTGCAGAAGAAATGGTGACATCACTTGTCCGCTCTCTCTGTTATTCTTTAGATGAAGTTTAAACGGGGACACTCACTTCTGGGCTCCTTCCGGGCTCCTTTTGGAATAAAAAGTATTGAATGACTAGAAAGGTCGTAGGCCATCCCTTTCCCTCCTTTTGCCATTTTGGAAGTTACTAGTTTAAACACACTGAGAAGATGTCCAGCAGCCATGTTAGTGGCACATGGCTGTCATCCCAGCGCTGGGGAGGTGAAGGCAGAGTTGTAATGTAGAGCAGCCTGCCTGTCGTAGACAACCAGAACAAACAGGCACACACACACAGTCACTCACTGGGAACGTTCTGTAATAGGAGAGGATGCATCTCCATCTCACAGCACCTCCAACTTGCGTTCCCTACAGGTTCCTTTTTAGGGTTTTGTTGACTTGTTTGGTTCTTTGTTTGAGACCTGTTATGTGTGGAATCCAGACTGGCCTCATACTGGCAGCGCAGCTGATGGGCGGCCTCTAGTTTCTGACCCTCTTGCCTGGACCCAAGTGTTGGGAATATGAGCGTATGCTACCATGCCTGGAAGAAATATCAACTTTAACATAAAATATGATTTTTAACTACTGACAACTAAATTGAAATTTTAGAAAATATTCATAGCAAGCCTATGTGCTGTCATGCAGCCCCTATGTATTTGTATCTATTAGTTAGTGATCCTTAAATAGTACAAAGACTTTCATGCCACAGGAAAGTAGTAACAGATTTTCTGAAGGGCAGTTGTGGGGCTGGAGACATGGCCCCGGAGTTAAGAGTGAAGTGCTGTTGGAGAGGACCTGAGTTCAGTTCCCAGCACCTGTGGTAGATTACAGCTGCCTGGAACATCTGCTCCAGGGCCCCTGACACTTTCCGGCCTCCACAGGCTCCTGCACTCAGGCGCACACATCTTCCCATACCCCAATAATTTAAAACAAAATTGTTACTAAAAGGCTGCTGTACTAAGTGGTCCATTTTTTCTGTCCCCTTTCCTTGGAAACAGGTCTGAAGAGGTTTGCTGCCTGTGGAGCGTAGCCACCTTCAGCTTGTGTGGTACTCGCCGCCGCCGCAATGCTCGGGAGATTGCCGCTTCCACAACTGCTCTTTGCTGTCGTCCTTGGAATTGCTGGAGGGATGTATATTTATCAGCCAATATTTGAACAATATTCCAGAGATCAGAAGGAATTAAAAGAAAAGGTGAAATTGTTGCAAGAATCAGAAGAAAAAAGGAGCTAATTCTGTATAAACTGAAATTGTAGACATCGCTTAAAATAATGTTGAAATAACACATGGACTACTAATTAATCTAGTAAAAATTTAGGTTTGTTTTAAATAAACAAATCATGGGTAATGGATCTAAGTTATTTATAAAAGTAGTTCTTTATTGGTTTGTCTCAGGGCAAGAACTCACTATGTAGGTCAGGCTGGCCTCAAGCTCTAAGCCTTCCAACCTTAGCTTACTGGCATTTGTTTTATAGACAGGATCTGTCTCTGTAGCCCAGGCTGGCCTCAAACATGCAATCCTGCCACTGGTGTTGGGATTACAGAGTATCACCATATCTAGCTCAAAATAAGATGCTTCATTTAAAAAAATACTTTTAAGTTATATATAATTGAGTGTGCACTTCTTGTGAATTACGTACCTGAGTGCAAGTGCGTGCGAGGCCAAAGTTGTCTCCGAGAGCTGGAGTCACAGATGTCTGTGAGCTGCTGTGTGGGTCCTAGGAACTGAATCCAGGTCCTCGGCAAGAGCAAGGTGTTCTTAAGTGTTGCGCCGCCTCTCTCTAGCCCCAAGGTGTTCCACTTTAGTGTTCACTTATGTGTTTGTCTTCTTTTCAGGGTGGGGCAGCAGTTTCCTACTGCATAAATTAATTTAGCATGTTTAACAATTTAGTGTGTACTTTTAAGATTCCCCTTTTCTGAGATAGAGAAATGGCTCAGCAGTTAAGAGCACTGGCTTCTCTTTCAGAAGTCCTGAGTTCAATTCCCAGCACCCAGTTGATGGCTCACAACTGTAGTCCCATGGGATCTGGTGGTCTCCTAGTGCGCAGGTAGATGTACATGCAGACAAAACATCCATATACATAAAATAATTTTTAATTCCCTCTTTCTTGTTCAGTAAAGCCACACAAATGTGAGAGGTTTGTCATGTTACATTTTTCCAGTTTTAGAAACTGAACCCAGGGCTCCCTGATGCTATATCACTGACCTGTGCCCCCAGCTTTCTTTTTGCTTTCTAAAATCTTTTTAAAAAATTTTATTGTATGTACACTGTCGCTGTCTTCAGACACACCAGAAAAGGGCATCAGATCCCATTACAGATGGCTGTGAGCCACCATGTGGTTGCTGGGAACTGAACTCAGGACCTCTGGAAGAGCAGTCAGTGCTCTAACCACTGACCCATCTCTCCAGCCCCACTTTCTAAAATCTTTAAAGGCTTTATTTTTAAAATTTTACATGTACAAGTGTTTGCCTGTACATATGTATATGTACCATATACATGTTTGGTGTCTGTGAAGGTCAGAAGAGGAGACTTGATCCCCTGGGTTTAGAGATGGTTGTGAGATGTCCTGTAGGTGCTGAGCTAATCCTCCATCCTCTGAAAGAGTAAGTGAAAGAGTAGTAAGTGTTCTGGTCACGGAGCCTTCTCTCCAGCGCTCACTTTTTGAATTTTAAATGTCACTGAGTTGCCCAGGCTCACACTGACTTCACCCAGTACCCCAGACAGGACTTGAACTTGTGATTATCCTTCCTTATTCTCTAGAGTACCCGGAACCACAGGCCAGTGCCATCAGGGTCGGCTTTTATCTTTTCCTTGTCATGTAATCCGTGAAGGCCTTAAACTCACAATGTAGCTCAAGCTGGCATCAAACTTGTCATCTTGCATCAGCCTTCCAAGTGCTTGGGTTGAATTTGTGTACCACCATAACTAGTTTGAAAATTGTAATTCAGATACCAAGATCCCACTTGACAGAAGCTCTTTGAAAACTAGGATTCTATTATGTGTAATGTTTTCATTCTGGGATCCGGGCCCATGAAACAGGCTTTATCTGGGGTATGACAAGGGAGAGACAGACATAGAGACATACTCAGGTCTTGGAATTGTGTGCTTCTGCTCAGGTATAGCAAATGGGTGTGGAACATTTTTTTCATCATTTGTTGGAACCAGATGCATAGTCAAGTCTCAGAGCATAGCTGAAGCCCTCGGTCTCAGGACCAGCATCTCACACTCTTGGTGAAGTGATGCAGTTGTGTAATCCCAGCACTCAGGAGGAAGCAGGAGGATCAGAGGTACCAACCATTGCCAGTGACAATGTTGGTCCCCAATATAGTTCATATACCTTCACCTCCAAAAGCTTGTGTGTAGGAAGCATGGTCCCCAGTGTGATGTTATTAAAAAGTGACAGCTCCTTAAGAGCTAGTGCCTGAAGGAAGATGGTTGCCTTGCTTTTCCTGGGGAGGCTATTTCTCTTAACTCTTGTTAAAACAATAGGAAATATTCTGTTCAGGTCCAGTTTATTAGGATTGCTTTACAGAAACGTGGGTGACTCCAGTAGCTGCCATACACAGAAAGCTCCTTGGACATAGTTGAGAAACTGACTGCACTGTGGTGTGGTCCCAGTAGCTACAACCTGGAGTGGGGGGTGATTGGTTGGGCAGGTGGATGGGACAGCTGGACAGCTGGAGTTTGTGGTGGCAGAGCGTAGGGCTGAGTGACGGAAGCTTACCCCAAGCTTCTCAGCATTTTGCTTGTCTTGGAAGTGGAATTCTGAAAGCAACGGGGCAGGCCCAAAGGCCAGTGTTAGGATCAGAACCACCTTTGGATGGATTTGGCTAATAATGTCATCCATCCCCAGGTTGAGACCCAACTGCTTACAGAATACCCTAGGCATCGGTGGGAGGCCACTAGGAGGCAGCAGAGGTTCATAGGATGCTCCTAACCCTGGCGGGTCTTAGTGTGTTATACCACCCCTTAATTTCCCTCTTACTGTGCATTAACTGCCCTAACAGTTTTTTAGGACTTCAGAGTGAGTGTAATCCGAGGTGGATTTGTGTGCGTGTGGACTCTGCTAGCCATTGCCTTCCAGAATGGTGTTTATTTTCTTCTGACTGAATCATACCTATTTTTCTCGTTGTCGGGTCCAGGAACCCCCAGTCCATGCCCAGGCTGTCTTCAGCGAGGATGCACAGCCATGAAAAGCTTTCAGGACAGACCTTTGGAGTCCCCAGGGTACGCCTCGCTTTCCCCGGATCCTGAGGCAATTTGTGCTCTTCGTGCTAGGCACTCTTGGTCTCAACGAAAACCACCCCCTGTGGTTCTCACACCTTACAGAAGGGGCGAGGAGACCCGTTCCGTGCCAGAGGCGCGGAGAGCAGTTGTTTCGGTGGCTGGGGGCTTGCGGGCAGGTGACAGGGGGCGGAGGTAGAAGCCTCTTAGGGCCCGCCCCCACCGCGCTCTCCTCTACGGGAAGTGATGTGGGGCCGGACGGAAAATAGCGCCAAGCACCCAAAAAAGGCCAGTCGCTCGGGGTCCTCAGCTCCGTTTGGAAGGGAGTACCTCAGGGGTAGAGCGCGGTGGGGACGCAGCACGTTGGGAATCTAGCACTGCAGCAACACCGCGGGGACAGCACCGGACCGAGCACCAAACCGGGTGAGCACTCTGCGTCCTGAGCGTTGCAGGTTGCAGGCGAGCAAGCCGGCCCTGAGGCTACCAGGGACAGGGGACAGATCTTCGGAAGGGATGCTGGTTCTCTGGAGTTCCGGGGTCTGGGGTCCAAGGTTATCCCAGGTGGTATCTAGATGCCAGAGTCCCTTTAATGAGGGGGGGGGACGATAAGTCTGCCCACCCCTCTCGTCTTCCCTCGCTTGGGTTTTGACTTTAAAAGTCTTTAGAGCCCTTCTGCTTGCAAGCGAGAAAGGGCTCTCCCCTTTCCTGTCATTCAGAGAATCCAGCTGGTCAGCCTGGTCTTAAGAGTAGTCACCCTATCGGAGGTAGAATTGATGCGATGACATATTTTTCCAGGACCGGGTCCCTGGCCCAGTAGCTGGGTACCGATTTGGAAAGCCAACTCTGAAATGTAGATCTTGAGGCGTCTCAGCAGCCCCCTGGCCTTTGCACCTTGCTGTTGTCTGGAGTAGGCGTCTCTTTCAAGCCCAAGGGCTAACAGCTGTTCTGCCTTAGCTGTTTAGCCCAGCCGCGTGAGGAAGGCAGGAGACATTGCATATTCGTTTCTTTAAAGCTCTCTGTAGAGTGAAACCGGCATGGGAAAGGGAATCCCTGCATTTGGAATGTGGACAGAGAAGGATCCCGGGTTCAAGGTCAGCCTTTGCTACATAGTGAGCTTGAGACCAGCCCGGGTTACCGGAGACTCAAAAAACAAACACCACCAGCAAAAAGAAAGGGAGGCCTGGGGGTGGGAGTGGGGGTGGGGTGGGGGAGCAGTGCTGAGCGCACACCAGAATGGGAACTGCTCTTATTTTACCTTGGTCTTCCTGCCCTCAACACTATCTCGTTTCCTCTCCATAATGGGTCTTAATTTTTTTGTTGTTTATTTCTGACGTGTGTGTGTGTGTGTGTGTGTGTGTGTGTCCACGTACAGGCCCATACATGTGTGTGTAGAGCACAGAAGTCAATGTTAAGTGTCTTCCTCCATCACTAGCCATCAAATTAGTCTTTTTGTTTTTGAAATGGAGGCCTCGCTGTGTAGCTCTGGCTGACCTGAGATTCACTATGTAGACCAGGCTGATCTTGAACTCACAGAGATCTACCTGCCTCTGCCTCCAAAGAGATGTCTGGATTATTTAGCCCATGAAGTGTTTAAATCAGGGAGTGCCAGGCCTTCAACTTTGCAACCCCCCCCCCCCCCCCAGTGCCTTTTAACTTTTAAGATTGCAAAGTCCCTTGTATCTCTGTGTGGAATTTATGGCCAGCTTCTCAGTCCTGTTGCCTTGGCTTTAGAGCACACACAGGCATTTTGAAGTGGGAAGCCGTCTTTGGGAACCAGATTTAACTTCCTTTCCCGATACCTGTTTTCCCCTTCTTAGTAAAGAAATTCCATTCTTAGAGAATCCTAGATTAAACACTCCAGAATCACCCTCAATTCTCTTCATTCATCCACGTCTCTTGCCCAGCCTGAACACATTTTATTGAATTTAACTTGAGTATAACTAAATATTATTTTGGTTTAAAAACTTTTTAAGTGGCTGGAGAAATGGCTCTGTAATTTAGAGCACACACTGCTCTTCCTGAGGACGGAGGCTTGGTTCCTAGCACCCACATCCAGAAACTCACAACTGTCTGTAACTCTGACTTCAGAGAATCAAGTGCTTTCTTCTGGACACTGCCAGTATTGCACTAATGTGCACAAAACCAAACACACACACACACGCTTAAAAATTAATAAACTGTGTAGAATTTACATTCACTGAATGAGCTGGTTTAGTGACTAGGAGCACTTGCTGCCTCTGCAGAGGACCTGGGTTTAGTTCCCAGCACCCACATGGCAGCTCATTAACACTTAGTAATTTCAGTTCCAGGGGACTGGATTCCCTTCTCGGGCCTCTGAAAGCACTACACACATGTGCTGTATGTACATACGTGTAGGCAAAATATGCATACACATGAAATAAAAATAGATCCTTTGTAAATGCTACATTTATTTATCATTTGTGTATGTATGATATGTATGGTAGGTCAGGGAACAACTTACAGGAGTCAGCTCTTTTCTTCCACCATGTGGGTCCAGGGATTTAACTCAGGTTGTGTGGCTTGCTGGTAAGTACTGAGATATCTTGCTTACTCATTTTTGGGGGGTGGGGTGGAGAAGGGTGTGGTAGTTGAAACACGGCTCCATTATGTATCCCAGGATAGCTTGTATAGCCTAGTGTGTAGTCTAGGCCTTAGCCCCCGGAATGGGATTACAGATGTGCCCTATACCTGGCCATGATCACATCTGCTATAATAACCATTTCTCTACTGTTTGCACCCATTCCTACTACCTTCTCTAGCTCAGTTCCTGCCAAAGTCCCTTAAAGCACTTCCAACCTTTTTTTTTTCCCCATGAGACTCAGGCAGAGTCACACAGGGAAAGTGGGATTTGAACGGGGAGAGAGAGAGAGAGCAAAGGGCGCAGGGTCGCCCTCTGCAGGCCAGCGCCTAAGCCGCTATGCCACCACTCGCTCCAACCTTGTTTACATCTCTATAATCTTCCCTCAGCACAGAGATCACCTGTATACACACACATACACATATACTTACTCTGAATTCTACTTTTGTGTAAGAATGAGAAAGATAATGGCATATACTTTTAATCCTAGCACTCATGGGTCAGAGGCAGGCAGATAGATCTCTGTGAGTTCAGGCCAGCCAAGTTAACGGAGCTAATTCTAGGACAGCTAGGGTTATACAGAGAAACTCTGTCAAAAGAGAAAAGAAGAAAGAGAAGAGGAGGAAGAGGAGGAAGAGGAGGAAGAGGAGAAGAAGGAGAGAAGAGGAAGAAGAGGAGGAAAAGGAAGGAAGGAAGGAAGGAAGGAAGAAGGAAAGAGAAAAACAAAGCTTTTGTTGTGGCAGCTGAAACTCCGAGATGCCAGCATTCTTGCTTGCTCGGTTCCCATGATTCAGGACCTCCTGGTTGCCATTACTTTGCCTCCAACGCTCTTCACTGTTCTCACTTGTCGTAGACAGGCCCTCTTACTGATGTGACACCCCATTTGAAATAGCAACCCCACTTTGTCCTGCTCCTCTACCTGTCCTCTTCCCTTTGTAGTGCTGGGATCAGCACCGAGGAGCACCCACTGTGAGGGCCAGGGATCAGGCTCAGTCACTATTGTGTCCATTGCACTCGGGGTTATTAAGTTGTTATTATTAAGGGGCTGGAGAGATGGCTCAGCACTTAGGAGCATTCAGAGGACAAGGAACAATTCCCAGGACCCACATGGTAGCTCACAACCACCCATAACTCCAATTCCAGGGGCCCTGATACCCTCTTAGGGCACTAAGGCAGGAGGATCAGAAATTCAGGGTTATCCTTGGCTACCTAGGGAATTCCAGGCCAGCCTGCACAACAAGCTTATAAAGGACAGAAGGCCGAATAGTAATGGCTCTGCTGGTTTTTTCCCTCACCGTTCCTTCCACACTCCCCCACCTGTCTTGTGATGGTGGCAGCAGGCAGCCCTCTGCCCTGGCACTGAGGAAACTAGGCAGGGCTGTTCAGTAGCTGATCTGTCTTCTGGCCTCATGTTAGTCTAGGGCAAGACTGGAGTTCTTGGAAATTGAAGGAAATGGACATTAATTTCTTCATGAATATTTTGCACTCTAACAAATGGATCTTTCTGTGCCTTTTAACAGAAATGGCCAACTGTTGGCACCTAATTGTGTAATTACTTTCAGTTGTCAGCTGTTTTTATGTGTCTTGGCCCATTTCCATGACTACACCCTTTCATTCTTGGGCTTGAACTCGGGGCCTGGCGTATGCTAGGCAAGTGCTCTCCCATTCACTGAGCCACTCCCCCAGCCCATCCTTGATTAGATCCTATCAGCCTGGAAACAGAGTACCACTCTACCACTCTGGCTCATTTTGAATCTTATTTTGTAAGGAGTCAGAGGCAAAATCAAGTGTAAGACTGTGGCTGAATGTGCACTTAAGTTACTGGCTAAAACTCCAGGACCATCCATCTAGTCTAACGGTTCTCGACCTCCCTAGTGCTTCCAGCTTTTAATACAGTTCCTCATGTTGTGGTGATCCCAACCATAAAATTATTTTCATTGCTACTTCATAAGTAATCTTGACAGGACAGCCAGGGCTACACAGAGAAACCCTGTCTCAAAAAAAAAAAAAGTTATCTTGATACTGTAGTGAATTATAATACAAGATGCTTGTGTTTTCCAATTGTCTTAGGCAAACCCTGTGAAAGATCATCTGACTCTCCTATGGGGTTGAGACCCAGAGGTTGAGAAGCAACAATTAAGTCCCTACTTTCTTCTTTTTTTCTTTTCTTTCTTTCTTTCTTTCTTTCTTTCTTTCTTTCTTTCTTTCTTTTTTTTTTTTTTAAAGACAGGGTTTCTCTGTGTAGTCCTGGCTGTCCTGGAACTCACTCTGTAGACCAGGTTGGCCTTGAACTCAGAAATCCCCCTGCCTCTGAAGTTCATACTTTCTTAGTAGGCATCTTTATAACCACCTTACCCCTACTGCCTCCTACTGAATGGGGCTTCCCACTGAATGAGCGTGCGCGCGCACACACACACACACACACACACCTGGGAACTGAACTTGGGTCCTCTTTAGGAACAGTCTTTCATCAGGCAGTGGTGGTGCACACCTTTAATCCCAGCACTTGGGAGGCAGAGGCAGGCGGATTTCTAAGTTCGAGGCCAGCCTGGTCTACAGAGTTCCAGGACAGCCAGGGCTACACAGAGAAACCCTGTCTTGAAAAACAAAAACAAAAACAAAAACAACAACAAAAAAGAGGAACAGTCTTTCTTAACCACTTAGCCATTTCTCCAGCTTATATATGGGATTTTTTCAATTGAATTTACCTTCTTCCTTTGTTATTAAGACTTATATTGGAATGTGTCTTATCTATATTCACTATGAAATAGGAAAGAATTATTTTAGCATATATATGCAGTAGTTACACACACAGAAAACATATTTTCCAAATGAAATAGAATAGGTTTGATGTTTCTGAAGGACAGAACAACGCTTGCAACTTAAAGCCTGAGCCCCCAAGAAGAAAGCCTTCTTGCCCCTGTTAAGAATATGATTGGCTCCTGAGGACGTAATGCTTCCCTACAAAAGCAAAAACGTTCTCTTTCTGGGCCTCCTGAGATTTGCTTGAACTCTGTTTGTTCCTCCACCTGGTGATCAGGAAATTTGAGTTGATGATCTGGCTTCCCCTAAGCTGATTAGCCTGAGAGCAGACACTGGAGACCAAGATAAAAGCTTTTAGTGAACCTGATGTGATGGGGTGAGGGACAGGAATAGTGAGCGCAAGCCATCCCGTGTGGGGACTCAGCTCATTGTTCTTGTATGATTTGGGATCCATTAACACATTTTATTTATTGTCAATTAAAATAGAATGCCTTGCCTAAAGGGGATGGGAATTTTCCCCTCCCCTCCTGTCCCCTTCTCTCTCTGTCTCTCTCTCTCTCTCTCTCTCTGTCTCTCTCTCTCACTGTCTCTCTCTCCCTTTCCCCTTCCCCCTCTTTCTTCTTTCTCTTTTTTCTTTCTCCTCTCTCTCCCTCCCTCTTTCCCTCCCTCCCTCCCTCCCTCCCTCCCTTTCTTTTTCCTCCCTTCCTTCCTCCCCCCTCCCCTCCCCTCCCCTCCCCTCCCCTCCCCTCCCCTCCCCTCCCCTCCCCTTCCTTCCTTCCTTCCTTCCTTCCTTCCTTCCTTCCTTCCTTGTCTAATTAGATCTCATGTATGCCGGCTAGGCTGGAACTCTATGTAGCTGAGGATGCCCTTGAACTTCTGAGTGTCTGATTTATGCTAGGATTACAGGTGTGTATTACCATGCCTGTATGAAATTCTCATTTGAGGATGGGGTTTCAAATTTATCAAATAGAAATGATTAAATTTTCAATCTGTCTTTATTTTTTTTCTTTTGAATCAGAGTCTTGAGATGTAGCCCAAGCTAGTTCTTGATTTCCCTGACTCTTGACTCCTTATTGGCAGTGTGCACCATCATGCCTTATTCCAAAATCCAAATATAAACAGCTTTAGTAAGAGGTCATGCTTGTACATAGGAAAGTGTGTGATATAATCCAAAGAACGGCTGAGCTCCAAGGTGTGTCTCCAAGGTGATGGAGAGAATCTGTTAATGGCTCCAGAGCTAGAAGCAAGAGAGCATTGGTTTTACCTTAGTCTTTCATAGTTAAGGAGATCCCCACCTACAGAGGCTAAGTCCAAGTTACACAGACTAGGAGGAGGGGCCAGAATATTCAGGACCAATGGCACAATGTCTCCCTTAAGAAGTTATGCATAGGGTGTGGTGTGGTGTTAATTTTTTCCTCTTCCAGAGGACCTGGGTTTGGCTTCCACCACCCACATGGCTCACAACCATCCATAATTCCAGCCACAGAGGATCCAATGCCCTCTTTTGATCTCCTCAGGTACCAGGAGTGCATGTGATACACATACATACATGCAGACAAAAGACTCATACACATAAGTAAACAACATTTAAAAAAAGTTTATATAATTCCAGTTCCAGGGGATCCAGTACCTTCTTACTTCCGTGGGCATGAATGTGGTACATGACATGCAAACAAGCAAAACCCTCATACACATAGAGAAAAACAAATCCAAGTCTCTTTTTAAAGAAAGGAGGGAAGGAAGGAAGGTAATCCTGAAATGAATGTAGGGTTTTTTTTGCCACTAGGGAAACCATATTTCAGAGCCCCTGGTCTTTTTTCACAACCTGGATGGTTAATTCATATTAAGCCTTTCCAGCTGCCAGGTCAAAGCATAATAAAATTGGTTGCCAAGAAACAGAAAAGTCTGTTCTATCTTGTTTGCTGAGGTTTGTCCAACCACACGGGTGCATGGCAGATCCTCTGGGTGTTCCCGTGCACTAATCTACTATGTATTTGTATCATTAGAGGCAAAAACAAGGCGTCAGTCACTGGTTAAACATGATAGAGTGAGCACTTTAATTCTTACAGTACTAGCCTGGCTTGGGGAAATGAGATGTAAAAGCTTTAATTTAGGCTGTTCAGATGCATAGATACAAATCTCTTGCTCGTGGCTGGGGACACCGCTTAGTACATGCTTGTTTGGCACTCGTGAGCCTCCTTCTGCTTATTCAGGTTACCTAAGAATTGTGTGTGTGTGTCTGAGACAGAGTCTGCTATAGCTCAGACTGGCCTGAACTTGCTATGTAGCCAACGAGGACCTTCAATTTCAGATCCTCCTGCCTCCCACTCCCAAGTGCTAGGATTACAGGCCTGAGACACTGTTCTTGATTTATGTGGTACTAGAGATTGAACCTAGGGTTTCATGTGTGCCAGGAGAGCACCTTACCAACTCAACTGCTTCCTGGGTCCTCCATAAAACTTTAAAAATATTGCAATGAAAGGAATATGGAAAAAATAATTTAAAAATATTAATCTATAGCTGTGGGCAGGGTTTCTTTATTTCTTGTGTTAGTTTTTGTTCCACATCTTACTTGAACAGTAGGGAATGCCAGGAAGAGCTCAGCAGTGGGGCAACCTCTGGAAAGAGCCTGTGAGGGCTCAGGGTGGTCAAACAGTCTGTTGGTTGTTCTGGGCTTTGCTTCTCCTGTTAGAAACTAGGCTAACCCTTCATTATGCCTCTCTGCTCTGCATGAGAACATAAAGTAGACTGTGGGGGGGGGGGCTCTTTGGATTTTTGGGGAGAGGGGAAGGTACTCATTTCTTGTCCTGTGCTTGAAAACAAAAGACCCACCACTGCCAGGAATCACTGGGATGCTTTTCCTTGCCACGCCACTGATCATTGGTTGCGAGGTATCACACTAGCAGCTTGCAACAGGGGTCATCACCCCTACCCCCACCAGGGAGTTTCAGTGTCTGCCTGTCAGTCTGAGACAGGGTCTTTTATAGTCCCAGCCTGGTCTCATTGTAGATGTGGCCTTATTGGAGAACGTGTGTCACTAGAGGTGGCTTTGAGGTTTCAAAAATCCATGTGATGCTCACACTCCTTCCCCTCCCCCACCTTGCCTGTGGATCTCTCAGCTGCTGCTCCGGACACCATAGGTGAGGCCACACTCCTCACCCTGATGATAATAGACCAAACCTCTGAAACTGTAAGCCAGCCCTCAATTAAAATGATTTCCTGTCTAAGAGTTGCCATGATGACAGTATCTCTTCACACCAGTAGAACACCAAGAAAGACAATGCCTATACATGTTACATGGCTTTTGTTTGGTTTGATGCTTTGAGGCAGGGGTTCTCTGTGTAATAGCCCTGGGTGTCCTGGACTCGATTTGTAGACCATCTGGCCTTGAACTCGCAGAGATCCACCTGCCTCTGCCTCCCAAGTGCTGGGATTAAAGGCACGCACCACCACTCTGGGTTGCCTATACATGTTTTTAATTTTTACAAGGGTTGCTGCTACTGTGTAGTGGGCTGTGAGAGCCCTCTACAGGGGACTACTGAGGACTAGTGAGGTCCTTGTTGAGAACCAGGTTGCTTTTATGAGAAGAGTAGGCCCTGTGGCCAAGTAAGAGGCTTGACTGAAATGTCTATTTGTGTGACCCCCAAAAGGGACAGGGACCTGGGCAGACAAAGACTGTGGGCACCTCAAGTCTTCAGCCTACTGGCCTCTGTGCTTCCTGAATTCCAAGCAGCCTCCTATAGCTTTGTGCCATGGAGCCAAGAAAATATCGAGACTGGGCAGTGTCATCATTGATTCTGCTTGGCTGGCAGAAGCATTTGGGAGTCAGTAATGGAAGCCTCCTAACTCTTCAGCCCATTTTGCTGCCTAGATAAAGAAACCTCACTGGTTACACTGACAGAATTGTTTAACTTTAGATCTGGTTGGAAGGGGCCCTGAAAATCCTGTGGCTAGCCTGGTTTTCCCTTAGTATCCTAGGTCCTAAGCTAGGTACTATACTACTGGGTGATTGACAGCGGGGAGGATTCCAGAAGGAACCTTTTTAATGTGTCTAGGCAGATATTTCTTCACTGTAACCGGCTGCAAGGTCAGCAGTCCAAAAGTTGTGTTGTTTGAGTGCTCAAAGGAAGTGGCATTCATTCATTCATTCATTCATTCATAGATAGACTATCAGGTATCCCAGACTGTCATTGAAACCCTTGAACTTCCAGTTGTCCTATCCTTACTTCTGGGTATTCTGGAAACTGAACTCAGGGCTGCATGCAAGCTAGGCCCTTGAGCTGCCTTTCAACCCCGACAGGGACTTTCAGATGGAATTTTACTAACCACTGAGGCATCTTCCTTGAAACTGTTTGAAATGGCCAAGTATCTTAGAATCTTGACTTAAAGCTTCCCAGAAGTGTCTGCCACAATGGTTCTATTTGTCCTTCACAGTGAATTTTTTGTCGGTCCACAGATAGCTTCTGCTAGAATTGTCTCTATGGCCACTTGGTGTTGTCAGCCACTTTGTGTTACTATCTCTACAGTATCTCTTGCAATTTGAGATTATTCTATGTTTATCTTGCTTGTGGCCTGTCTCTTCTGGCTAATGTCCTCTCTGTGTGAGCCACTGTGACTGACTACCTAGAAATTACCTAAAGCAGCTGTTTTCAGTCCCTCATGTTGTGCTGACCCTAAACCATACAATTATTCTGTTGCCACTTCATAACTGTAATATTGCTACTGTTATGAATCGTAATGTAAATATCTGATATGTAGGAGATCTGATATGCAACCTCCTCCAAAGGGGTTGTGACCCACAGGTTGAGTGCCACTGACCTAGAAGGTGGTACATGCTAAGTTAATAATTAACAGGTGAATAAGGGAACAGGCAATCAGAGATGTCTGCTTTCTTTTTCTTATACATCGTACATTATATGATGTTTATGTATGACTGCCTGCTTATGTATGACTGCCTGCATGTATGTCTATGTACCATGTGTGTACCTGGTACCTTCAGAGGCCAGAAGAGGGTGTCAAATCTCTTGGATCTGGCATTAAAGGTAGTTGTAAGCTCACACGTGGGTGCTGAGAATCAAACCTAGGTCCTCTGCAAGAGCACCATGCACTCCTTACCACAGAGAGGTCTCTCTAGTCCCTGAACTTTATTTTAAAAGCTAAATCCAGAATACCAGTTTATCAGTACATAGAAAATATCCCTTTTTTTCAGATTCATTTTATTTTTTATTTGTATGAATATTTAGCCTGTGCCCAGAGAAGGCGTTGGATCCTGAAACTGAAGTTAACAGATGCAATGGTTGGGAGCCACCATGTAAGCTCAGGGAATTGAACCTATGTCCGTTTGTAAGAGCAGTCAGTGTTCTTAACCACTGAGCTATCACTCCACCCACCCCCTCAAATAGCTCAGGCATTCTCTTTTTATTTTTTTTTATTTTTTTGGTTTTTCGAGACAGGGTTTCTCTGTGTAGCCCTGGCTGTCCTGGCACTCACTCTGTAGACCAGGCTGGCCTCGAACTCAGAAATCCGCCTGCCTCTGCCTCCCAAGTGCTGGGATTAAAGGCGTGCGCCACCACCGCCTGGCAGGCATTCTCTTAAACAACAACAACAGTCATCCTAATCCCCCCAGAGAGCAAACACAGAAAGAGAAAGGCATTGTAAGCACTGATGGTGTAAGGTCAAAGAATCAACTACCCAGGGCTTTATGCTGCAAGGAGCCAGAGAGGCAAGCACGGTGAGTCACATGACAGTGTCATCATGTCTCTTTAAAGCCTCCCTAAAAAGCAGCATGTAATGTGTCTCCTCCCGTGATTGTAATCTGTTAGGTTTGAGGTTAGGCCTTGGGAATCAGTGTTTTTATTTGTTTGTTTGTTGTGTATTAGTGTTTGGCCTGAATGTATGTATATGTGCCAATTATGTACAGTGCCCAAGAAGGCCAGAAGAGAACACTGCATCCCCTAGGACTGGAGTTACGGAGGGTGTGAGTGAACCTGATCTCTCTTTAACATTGCTGACCTTGGCTTCTGCAACATGGAAGCCTCGTCTTATTAAGTCAGCAGGTTTGGGTGCTGGGACTCAAGCGCAGGTTCTCTAAAAGACAGCAACTGTCCTTAATCACTGAACTGTCTCTTCAGCCCAAAGAAATCAGTTTTTATTTAAAAAGACTTGCCAGCTGGGTCTGGGACCCAGTGATGATGCTCTCTACCCTGAGGTACTAAACTATGGCTCAGAAAATGTGAGCCAGGGACATGGAACCCCCCCACCTCTCTGCATCATTTAGAAAACAGTAAGAAAAGATTTTCGGGGCAGATGTAGCACACAGAGCCTCCAAAATTGTTGACTCATTACTTTTTGCTATGTTGACTTGTAACTAGCCAAGCTGGTGTCAAACAGGAAACCCTGAGGCACAGCTTTCCTTTCCGGTACATGGTGTCCTGTGAATTAGGTGTTAGATGTGGGGCTGTAGAGGAAAGCCTTGCCTAAGTTCTCCTGAGCCCAGCAATGTGAACACCACCTGAGAATGTGCCATGGAGGCAAATTCACAGCCCCACCCCAGAGCTGCTGGATCTGAAGCTGGTGAGCAAAGAGCTTGTGTTTTAAAACTACCAAGGTAATCCCAGTGTCCACAAAGCGGAAGAACTCGGTCTGTGGGTCATAGCCCAGTCTTTCCTTGACACTGCTGACAGTTGGTGACTCAGGAAGGTGGAAGCCGTAACTTATTAAGCACGCCATCTGGTTTGCTTAGGAACACCTATTCAAATCCTGAGCTGTCCTTAGGATCTTTTCTTAGGAATATCACACAAGGTGGAGAAGAGACAAAGTCCTGCCCAGCACCTGCTGTGGGTGAGGCACTGGGCTTGGGGCACTTATTTGGTATTTTGTTTTCACAGGGATCCTGCTAAGGACATACTATGATCTGTTTTACAGATTTGGGACCTGGGGTTGGTGGAGGTTGAACAGGGCCTTCCCCTCCAGGCTTCTCACCTAGTCATGTCTCTGCACATTGTCTTCCCAGTACAGTGGCTCTCAAACCTTATACAGCACCAGGGAGCCCCTGGCAAACTACTGATAATTGCAGATTTCCCAGGTCGCCCTGAAGTCCTGATTCAGAGGCCCGGTTGGGGCTCAGAGCTTGGGGGGTTTCATCAAATGCTCAGAAGAGTCTTCCTTCCCATGGGTATCTGACCACACCTGGGAAAACCCCATCTGGGGTAAGTCTCCTGCCCTAGCTGGTTAGCACAGACCATCCTCGAGGCTTCTGGAGGTTTTGTGGTGCTGTTTTGTGCTCACAGGTCTTGGGTGCTGACTGGGAAACTAGCAGGAGAATATGAGAACAAACAGAAGAGGGCTTTTGTAGCCAAGAGAAGTCTCCCATGCCTCTGTTGGGAGGTCAGGCCATGTGTTGGTTTTGAGTAACTTGTGATCTTTTCTGTTATTCACCCCACCCTCACCCTTTTGTAACTTTTCCTATGGCAACTTTGTCCTTGTGTTCGTGGGGATCTCAGATGTGAGCAACTTCCTCTGAGCTGCAGTTAACATCTGTGGAATAATGAATTGCTTCAGCTTTGAGGTCAGAAATGGGGTTTCATGTGCTCAGAGATAAGAGTCTTTATTTTTCAGATGGGAGTGACGGAGAGAGTCATTTGGCAGCTCAGTGGGACACTAAATGGCTTGGCACTGCTGTGAAGGAGGAAAGTAAGACACAAATTGAAAACCAACTTCAGGTGTGATGCCGGGTGTCCTTTGTGAGTTCATGCTAATGTCTAGGAATTGGAAAGTTTAGAAACTGTTACTACAATAAATACCCCAAGGCAGTACTGAGACCGTGTCTAATCCATAAAGTGCATACTGCCAAGCATAAAGGCCTGAGTTCAATTCCCAGAGCCATGTAAAAAATCCTGAGCTGGGCATGTGTTGCACACCTGTAATTCTAGCACTTGGGAGGCAGATCTCCATGAGTTCAAGGCCAGCCTGGTCTACAGAGTGAGTTCCAGGACAGCCAGGGCTACACAGAGAAACCCTGTCTCAAAAAACAAAAATAAGCAAACAAACAAAAAACAAAACCAAAGCAAAAATGGTGTGCTTATAATCTCAGCACTGGGGAAACAAAGACAGGGGTTTGCTGGCCAGCCAGCCTAGTTAGACCTTCAGGTGGCAAGTCAGTGAGACACTGTCTCATCTAAAATCAAAGAAGAAACAAGGGGCTAGTAAGACGGCTCAATGGGTCAAGTTGCTTGCTCCCAAGCCTGACCCAAGCTGTCCTTTTTCTCCACAAGGAGGCCCCAGTGTGGGCAACCACACAGACCACCTGCATACAAAATAGATGAATGAAGATGTAGTAAGTTGTAAAACAAAACCAAGGTGGAGAACTCTTGAAGCGTACACACACACACACACACACACACACACACACACTACTTAAAACTCTCACAGTGGGGAAAAGGGAAACTAGCATGAAAACACAGAAACTCCAGTCTTTGTAGAGTAGAGTGGTTAGTGTTACTGAACTATTAAACATTTTTTGAAAGATTTATTATCTTTATGTTATGTGTATGTTATGAGTGTGAGCCTGAATGTCTGTCTGTCTGTATGCCATGTGTGCACAGAGACTTTGAGGCCGGAAAAGGGTGTTGGATCACCTGGAATTGGAGTTACAGGTGGTTATGAGTCACCCCGTCAATGTTGGGAACCCAGGTCCTCTGCAAGGACGGCCAGTGCTCTTAACCACTGAGCTATCTCTCTGGTCCCAACTATTAAATTTTTAAGTATGTCTTAATCCTGACACACATTGTATAGGACAGAGATGGAGAAAATTTCATGAGAAACCAGCATTGGCAAGGGGTGGTAGCACAGGCCTTTAATCCCACTACTTGGGAGGCCGAGGCAGGCAGATCTCTGTATTTTGAGGTAAGCCTGGTCTATATAGTGAGTTCCAGGCCAGCCAAGGCTGTATAGTGAGATTCTAGCACAAAAAATACAAAGCCAAAAAGAAAGAAACTCAGCATCTGACTTCCAGGAAGGCACCTGTGCACAGAGCAAGTTGCCTGTTTTCTCACTAAGAATGTTTCCTCACCCTAGTTAGAGCCACTTGCCTGGGTGCAGCTGGAACCACCGCTACCAAGTGTGGGAGGAATTATGGAAACAGTGTCTCATCTAGGCCTCAACAGCCTTTCAAAATAGCCAGCACCTTTAGTTTTACCATTTAAGATCCAGGTCAGGGACAGGGTTGGTTTTTCAGGGTCATGGGCCTTTCATCGACTTAAATCTGATCATCTTTGCAAACTGGGAGAGTCGGTTGCCATGCCAGCAGCCTCCTGACCCACAGGTGGCCGTGAGGAGGTGAGCCCACAGGGTTCTGTTCATCACACAGATGCCTGCTAAAAGGAAACTTCCAATCGGATGCAGTCCAGGCCTCTGAGACATGTCTCTGTGCCCTCGTCCCTCTCTGCCACCTGCTGCTCAGGAAGCTTGGTTCTCTGGTGACCTGGTCCCCAACGACTGAGCAACAGCACGCTGGAAGATGGCAGAGCTTGTTCTAGAAGGGCACATTGACTGTGTTGAGGGACAGCTGGCTGATAGACAGCATGGGTGGGGGAGGGGAAAATGAAATACAAACCAATAAAAGACATGAAAAGGAGCCGTTTGTTACGGAAGCAAATTAGCTTTTGTGATAATGGCTTTTGCTAATCATATACCTCACACCAAACAGATTTTTAAAAAACTTTTATGTAAGTGTGTGTATGTGCGTGTAGGCTCTTTTGTGTCACAGCATATGTACGAAAGTGTTGATTTTCTTCTTCCTCCATGGGATTCCCAGGGTTCAAACTCAGTCTAGCTGTGTTACCTGTACCCAGCGAGCCATGTCACTGTCCCCATAACTCGCTTTCAGTACTTAATAGGCATTGCATAATTCAGTCCATATAACACCATCCTATCAGCTTTCCTGACTCACAGATGGGACAGTGAGACAGAAAGTTTGGCTAATTTTCTCAAAGTGGTAAGTTTGTGCATCAAAGCCAGTCAACCTTCCCCTAGAGCCCAGGTCTTCCATCAGAGTAGGAACTCAATCTTGGAGATTCAGAGTGGCCGGTTTGGGATGTCTAGTATGATGTCTTAAATCACTCAAGAAAAACAAACACATTTTGTTTTGCATTAATTAATTTTAAAATCAAGATTATACACAAATGGGGGCTGGAGAGATGGCTCAATGGTTAAGACCACTTCACTGCTTTTCCAGAGGTCCCGAGTTCAATTCCCAGCAACCACATGGTGGCTCACAACCATCTGTAATGGGATCTGATGTCTTCTTCATTCGGTGTACATGCAGATAAAGCATGTACATAAATAAATCTTTAAAAAAAGATTATACACAAATATTCTTCTACAAGGCTTATGTTTAAAAAACAAACCAGCAGGCTCTCCACCTCCAGCCGTTTCCAGCTCCCTTGTCACCCAGTTTGCTGCTTTTGCCAGTCCTTACACATGTAGGCTCTAAATGACACACTTATATTGCCGTGGCCACTAGGTGCTGTCTCTTGCCAGCTACTATATTGGGGAATAAGAGTGGTTAGTTCGTTTTCCCAGATACCTCTCCCACACACATACAACTTCTGACCCTTTCCTCTCCATGGACAAGTCACACAGAAGTTTTGGTTTAGTTTTATGTTGAGACAGAGTTTCTCAACGTGTAGCCTGTGCTGCTCTAGGATTTGCCCTGTAGCCCAGGCTGGCTTAGCAGCCCAGGCTGGCTTAACAATCATCCTGCAACAAAAGACTTATCTACCAGTCTTTTTTGTTTTGTTTTGGTTTGTTTTAAGATTTATTTATTGTATGTCTATGAGCACATTGTCCTTGACAACCAGAAGAGGGCATCAGATCCCATTACAGATGGTTGCAAGCCACCATCTTGGTTGCTGGGAATTGAACTCATGACCTTTGGAAGAGCAGCCAGTGCTCTTAACCAGCCCCACTACCAGTTTTTTTTTTTTTTTTAATTTAATTTAATTTAATTTTTGTATGTGGCTTTTTCTGGTTTCTTCTAGGATTTTTACAATTTTAGGCCTCTCCTTTATTCCAGAGTCAGCTGAGGTTGGGGTGACAGACTTTCCATGTTAGACCATGGCCAAGTTCATTCATAACTTTGAGAGGTACTCTACCCTACCCCCAAGCCCCTGTACTGGTGAACACTGCTTTGACTTATGGAAGCCTTGATTGCCCATGTTTTGATTCTGTACCCAGGTTGAGCTTGTCTCATCCCGCCCGAGCTCCCTACAGCTATTTAGAGCCTGATAAAAAGATCCGAAGTGCTGAGCTAAAGCTGAGCGCGTCAAACAGCTCCCAGTTAAGGCCACCGTGCTGCATCCTTCAGTGGCCACTGAGGTATGAATGTGGTTTTATGTTGGAGAGACTGTTGGCAGACACGGGATCATGGTGATGATGTTTGAAGACCAGTCTTTAACGTCTGATTTATTTTGAATTCATATTTGGATGTTGTTGACCATGTAAACCAGGCTGTTATCTGAACAAAATAAGAGCTGTTGGGGGAGGGGGGAGACTTCATTCTATGCTAAGTTGATGTGTGTGTAGTTTAACTCTTCTTGTGTAGCCACTTTTCTCCACACTGTTGAAGAGTCTCTCGTTTCCTCTGTGTGCTTGGCTCTCTCATTGAAAATTAAGTAACCATAGTGTGAGTTTGTTTCTGAGTTCTCTCTTCTGCACCTCTAGTTTGTTGTGGCAGTGTGTTCTGTTTAATTACTATAGTTTTGTAATAGTTTTAGGTTTTCTTTCTTTTTTTTTGTTTTGTTTTTTTGTTTTTGTTTTTTTTGTTTTTGTTTTTTTTTTGTTTGTTTGTTTTTTTGGTTTTTGAGACAAGGTTTCTCTCTGTAGCTCTGGTTGTCCTGTCCTGGAACTTAATTTGTAGACCAGGCCAGCCCTGAACTCACAGAGATCCTGCCTCTGCCTCCTGGTGCTAGGACTAAAGCGTGCACCACTGTGCCTAGCCTTAGCTTTGTAATAGTTGGAAATCAGGAAGTGCAATGCCACCTTCTCTTCTGTTTGTTGGGTTTTGTTTTGTTATGTTGTGCTGTGTTTTTTTTGTTGTTGTTGTTCGCGACAGGGTCTTACTGTGTCTCCGGCCAGGCTGAGACTTGTGACAGTCCTCTTACCTCAGGCTCCTGAGTATGTGATTATAAATGTGCCTGGCTGTGCCCAGGTTCCATCTTCCGAGAGAGAGAGAGAGAGAGAGAGAGAGAGAGAGAGAGAGAGAGAGAGAGAGAGAGAGAGAGAAGCATATGTGTATAATTTTTGGGTTCTTTGTCCATAAGCTCATATTGCCAACAAAGACAGATTATTTACTTGTTATTTGTAGTGCTGGGACTTGAACTCAGGGCAAGCACTCTGCTGTGAGCTCCACTCTCAGCTCCTCCTTTCTTACTGGGATGGATGCTTTAGTTCCTTTCTCCTGGCTTATCCAGCTGTGACCTTCAGGACCATGCTGAAGGGCAATGGTGAGTGTGAGTGTCTGTCTTGGCCTTAGTCTTGAAGGTTTTCAGTAGCTCAGCACTTGAGAATGATGTAGGCAGGCGTGGCTTCGTGTTTCATGCGTCCATGGCTGTGGTGAGGGGGATTCCCCCTATAACTAATTTCTTGAGAACTTTTGTCATGAAAAGGTTGATCTTTGACAAACATCTTGTTGATCATATTGTCTTTGTTCTTCATTTTTAAATGTGTTTATTTATTTGGGGCTGGAGAGATGGTTCAGTAGTTAAGAGTGCCTGCTGCTCTCATAGAGAACCTGGGTTCACTTCACACTGGGCCACTCAAAACCGCCTGTAATTCTAGGAGCTCTGAAACCCTCCTCTCACCTCCTCAGGCACCTGCACACACGTGATGCACATAATGACAAAAAAGAAAGGAAGAAAGAAAACCACACACACAACTAAATAAAAATTTTAAATAATTTGTTTTTATTTTTCTGCAAGCACATAATCCAGGGGACCTGGATTCAATTCCCACGACCCACACAGCAGCTCACAAGCTCTGCAAGGCCTTAACTGCAGAGTCTTCTCCTCCCCTCCCCCCCCCCCCCCCCCCCCCCAGGTTTTATGGAGGAAGTGATTGTGGAAAGAACAATTTGAGCACCATGAGGGGCCTGGATCAGAGAGAGGTGTTGACATGTTTGCAGCCAGAATACCAAATAAGCGTTTAGTCACGGCCACCCAGACCAGAAATAAAATTGTAAAACAGATGACGGTGAACTCAGGAAAGATGTGGCCAATTGGAAATCAGAGAGGAGGAGAGGGATGGGCAACTGAGGACCCTGAAGGGCATTCCTGAAGACCGAGGAGGAGAAGCAGGTCTGCAGCAGGAAGGGGAGCAAGGCAGGCACTCTGAGGTCAGGCAGAACCTGCTGACTTTGAGGTGCTAGTGGGTGTGAGGGTAGACTCCTCTGGAGAATGTTTTATCACTGGATCTGAAGCCTTGGAGCAGGTGGAGGCCACATCTCTCCTGCAATGTGGGAGAAGACTCTGATTGATTTATCTCTGGCTGGCCACTTGCACGTGCTCATCCATCTTCTGTCTGTCTGAACCAAGCATTGCATTGCATGGTAAAGAAACTGCAGTTAAGAAAGCAAATGCACTTTCTTGATGGTGGGGGAAAGTTAAGAGTGCCAGCACTCCCCCCCCCCCCCAAAGTCTGCTGCTCTGTGTGAGAGCCTGTTGGATTGGATCTAAGAAGCCTGACCTGGGGAAATCACTTGACTGCTTGGCCCAGCCACATGACGAGCAGCTGAGACTCATTAGCCAGACTGTGGGTTTCTGTGGAGAAGTCTGATTTGGAAAGCCTGTAGGATAGACAGCTTTTCAAGAGTCTTTGGAAAAAACTCTCCTAAGTTGGCCGTTTGGCCTTTACCGTTTCTCTTTGTTGTAACATTAGACTCAAAGTGACCTTGGGGACCAACAGATGTGATTCCAAGTTGTCAGTTGGTGTGTTGGCAACTCCTGGCTAGAGGTTTAGAAAACACAACGGGCTCTCTCAGGTATGGTTTGCATCTCTTCTTATTTGTTCTTATAATGTTTTTGAGATCTGCCATGCCAACTTCCAGGCACTTAAATGGTTAATTTTGTTAGGTTTGAAAGGCCAGGGCCCTATTTCAGAGCTTGGGGGTGGGGGTGGGCGGAGTCTGAGTCCAATATAAATTTTGGCACTTTGGGCAATTTGATGTAGGTGGCACTCCAACATGTGAATGTATTGTCACCCAAGATCAGGGTGTTGGCAGGGATGGATCCTCCTGAGACTGTCAAGGGAGACTCCATTCCTGACCTCTGCTCATGAGTCTGCATGTCATCATCCCTCTGTGCATGTTGGGGACCCAATCCCAATTTCCTCTGTGTGTGTCCCAATGCTTGTGCTCCTGGAGGCCAGAGGTCAACCTCAGATATCTTCCTCTATGGTTTTCACTTTAT
The DNA here is from genome assembly GCF_011762505.2 of Arvicanthis niloticus. Lineage (NCBI taxonomy): Eukaryota > Metazoa > Chordata > Mammalia > Rodentia > Muridae > Arvicanthis > Arvicanthis niloticus. The sequence continues at coordinate 18,905,629 of NC_133435.1, forward strand.
GTTTTAAGACAAGGTCTCTCATGGAGCCTGAAGCTCATAAGTCAGGTGAGACTGGCTAACCAGCACACCTAGGATCTTATCTCTGCTTCCCCAGTGCTGGGATTACCGCTATCTGCTCCCGTCCCCACTTTTTACATGAGTTCTAGGGCTAGCACTCAGGTTTCCAAGCCTGAGGAGGCAAGCCATCTCACCGATTCAGATTTTCTTCTCTTTCTTTTTGGTCTGTTGAGACAGGATCTCTCTATGTAGCCCTGGCTGTCCTGGAACGGGCTTTGTAGACCAGGCTGGTCTCACTCTCACCCTTCTGATCTCTCTTAACATCTGACAACCTCCATTAGAAGTTCTAGCTATGAAAGAGGTTGTATCCTGAGGTACTGCAAATTCGTACTTTCCTGTGACAATTTGGGGGAATGATAATTCAACTTGAAACAGATGTGTTTAAGAGGTTTCAATACTATCACAAGTTAAAGATCTGCCTTTCACAGGCTGGAGAGCTCTGGAGAGGTAGGTCAGTGGTTAAGAGCATTGGATGATTCTACAGAGGATCCTTGCAGCTGACCCACAGGTTGGGGGGGGGGGGAGGGCGGCACTAGGCTTGGAGTAGGTGTTTGAAACCTCACTCCTGTGACACACCTCCTCCAACAAGGCCACACCTCCTAATCCTTCCTAAACACTTCACTAACCGGGAACCAGACTTTCAAATATGAGCCTATGGACTAGTGCTTACCTGGAATATACCACAATCAAAACGTAATACAAAAAAATCATCTGAAATTCCTCCAAGTTTGGCATCATGCAGGCAATATTTGCTGATTACCATGTGGAAGAATTAGAAACTAACAGTAACAACAATAATGCATACTGCAGTCTAACAGGCTGAGGGAAATGAGCGGGTGTCTGTGCACTGCTCTGCATAAGTGAATGCCAGGCACGCCCGGTCTACAAACAGATGCTGATAGACAGGCAAACAGTTCTAAGAACACACAGCTACATAGGAAAGGTAGACAGAGGCAGTCTGCCTAGAAACTGCTTAAGGAGAGTGTGTGATCAGCCCTGTCCTCTTGGTAAGTTTATTTTCATTCTTTTAGATTCATCTATTAAAGACTGATGTTGGGGGGGGGGTGGTGGTAAATATGTATTGTAGAGAATAAAACAGTAGAGAGAAAGCCTAGCAGACAGACTTGCTGATGGCTAATGGCAGAGGCTTGGGATTCTAAGGTCCCACCCCTGTTACTAATGAAAGGAAGTCCTGTCTTTTGTCTTTGTCTTTGTTTTTTGTTTTTGTTTGTTTGTTTTGTTTTTTTGGTTTTTTTTTTTTGAGACAGGATTTCTCTCTGTAGCCCTGGAACCTGCTCTGCAGACTACCAGTTTGGATTGGAATCTCCTGAGTGCTGGGATCAAAGCTGTGGTCTACTGCGCCCTCCATTTCGAAACTGTTTTTTTTTTTTTTTTTTTTTTTTTTTTTTTAATTTTAGATTTATTTTATGTGTATGAATGTTTTGTCTGGTGCCCTTAGAAGCCAGAAGAGAGTGTCATCCCCTGAAACTGGAATTATAGATGGTTGTGAGCCACCACGTGAACACTGAGAGTCAACCCTGGGTCCTCTGCAAAAGCAACAAGTGCTCTAAGCCCTCTGATCTACCTCTTCAGGCCCAGAGCTGTTTTCAATAATGTTACTCTAGAATGTTTTCTTTTCAGATGGTGATTGAGAACCTAATAATCATTTTTAAAAGAATTCTATTTTAGTAGCATTTAAACATTAGACAACAGGTTGATTCTCTGAGTCAATTACACTGGTTTTTATTTCTTATCTTTTATAAGAACTGGGTTAGTGAATGTGGAAATCTTTAGAGCGACTAAGGGGCAAGCTTGTGATAACTGCACCTTCTGCCCTCTCTGTTTTGCCGTGGTGAACCCCAAACCAGCACAGTGTTGGGACGCTTGAGTCTGTTAGGTGCTCCCTTCATATGTAGTGAGGGAAAACTCTCTCTTAGTGGAAAAGTAGAATTTCCTAGAGACCCAGCCTTGTGGGAACTTACTGAGAGGGTTGAATATGTAGAGGTTTGCCCAACAGCTGTTTCCAGGAAAGCAGGTGTTGGGTGGTTGGCGGTGTAACTCTCAGGTCAGCTTTTGGGAAGAAAATCTGGAGATGTGGGACAAGAGAGGCCAAAGATGAAGAAGACAGCAGATGGACTCATGGGGAGTGCGCTCAGGTTGGCTGTCAGAGAGCTACATGAGCGTGTGGCAGGCAGACACAGGGAAGCCAGCTGGAAATGTTGAGGGGGGAGGGGCACCATGGACCTGAAGAGCTTGTTTCCATGGATGCAGACTAGCTCTGTTTAATGAGGTTGGTTAGGATGTGATGGAAGGGAGCTGGATAAGGTCCACCAGAGCAGCCTTTGTGAGCATGTCTGTGCCAAGCCAATGGTGCAGCTTTTCCTTAGGGGCGGGGTGTTAGGGTAGGAGTGCAGGATTCCCCACAGAGAACTTAAAAGCCTACTTTGATCTCATGTTGAAGAAGTCAGATTTGATTACAGCGTACTGGAAACACCACTCCTTAAAAAACGCTGAAAGTAACACCCTGGTGTGTAAATGAACGGGTGCAAAAAGAGCTGGGTGTTAAATACCCAGGACCCAATTCCTCTATGGATGAGAAAACGTACAACCCTCATTTTCTTAAAAAAACTTAACTCTAGGGGCTGGAGAGATGGCTCAGTGGTTAAGAGCACCGACTGCTCTTCCAGAGGTCCTGAGTTCAATTCCCAGCATCCACATGGTGGTTCACAACCATCTGTAGTGGGATCCGATGCCCTCTTCTGCTGTGTCTGAAGACAGCTACAATGTACTCACATTAAATAAATAAGTCTTTAAAAAAAAAAAAAAGCCTAACTCTAAATGAGACCATTTTCTCAGTTCTCGGTAGAACTGAGAAAATGGTCTCATTTAGAGTTAGGTTTTTTTCTTAGAACAAGAGAAGCAGCGTTGCCCCTTCACAGAGTTGAGGGGCTTGCTTCTTGATCTGGTGCGTTTCCCTAGCGGATGGCCGCCACTGATGCGCTGCAGCTGCGTGGGGGGCAGCGCTTCGTCACCCGGGCTCATGTTCCAAGAGGAATCTTAGCAGAATCCCCACCTGGGTATCAGAAAGGCGTGTATGTTGTAGAGTGTTGAGAGATTCTCTTTCCGACTCCAGGTCCTTCCATTCCCATACCCTCTGCTTTGGGTGCCGTTTCTAACAGTTCCGCCTTGAGCAGCAGGCCTGGGGGGTGGGTTTGGTTGTGGTCTCCAGCTTAGTAACCCCCCACATTTGGTGGCTTCAGAACCTCTAGATAGATTTGAAGGTAGCCTGCATTCCAGGTGGCTTAGATTGCTCCTGTACTCCCAGGATGCTTGGAGAAGGTTTTCTGTCCTATCTTTGAGGAATGTGGTTTAAGTGCCATTCTTTAGCTTGCGTGGAAAGCACCAGGCTTACAGCTGTAACATGGGGTTCAGGCCCTGACCTGCCTGCAGTGATGAACAGCTCTAACTTAGCTGATCCACCACACCCAGACTTCTTGCTGCTCACTTTACCCAGGAGGGTGTGGTATCTGTTGTCCTGTAGAGGATCCTGGCTCTGGGCCCTGTTCTTCACTGTCTCCATTGTCCCTACAGAAAAGCAGCCACCCACTGGGAGTAGACTTTTCACTTCTTTTTTTTTTTTCATCAAATTCTTGGAGACAGCCTAGCTTCAAGGTTCATTAGGAGGCGTGCTCAGCTGTGGGCTGGTGTTTCATGACAGTGACATATGGCTGTGTGCAGTGTGTGGCTGCCTCTGGGCTATTTAAGGAATTACTCAGGAAGTCAATCAGCCACACCTCTATTCTACACATGGAAGGTTGTATCCTCCTCCCATTAGACAGTATATAAACAAGAGGTACTTGTCACAAACCATAATAAGTACTACACTCCCAGATTTTGGTAAATTTCCCAAATCCCAATATATATGCATTCTCTGATCCTCAAAGAGGCTTTATCAATAAATGATAGATATTGCCAGGCAGTGATGGCGCACACCTTTAATCCTAGCACTTGGGAGGCAGAGGCAGAGGCAGGCAGATTTCTGAGTTCGAGGCCAGCCTGGTCTACAGAGTGAGTTCCAGGACAGCCAAGGCTATACAGAGAAACCTTGTCTCAAAAAACAAACAAACAAAGTCACGTCTCTGTGCTTCGTAGGGTTCTTATAACGGCTGGCATTACTTGTCAAGTTGACAAGACATAGAATTACGTAGGAAGAGTCTCAGTGAGGGATTCTCAAGATCAAGGCAGCCTATGAGCAAGTCTTACCTGATATGTTTAAGCCATCCCTGGGTTTGAACCCTGGGCTGTACAAGGGGTAGGGGGAAAGTTGACCACCAAGCATGCATGCATGTATTCATCCTCTCTGCTCTTGACCGTGGATATGGTATGACTAGCTTCTTCCAGTTCCTGCCGTTGTCACTTCCCGACATGATGGACTGCCATCTGAAGTTGCAAGCTAAAGTGTATATATCATATACACACATATATGCAGTAACACTTAATGAAAGAAGAGAGCAGGGAGGGACATAAGGAAAGGCTTGGAGGACAGGGAAGGGAGAAATTATAGAATTATAATCTCAAAAGCCAAAAGCTTTTTTACAAAGTAAAAATAATAAAAAAAAAAAAATGGACTCAGATTCCCCTCAGTTGCTTATTGCCAGGGTGTTGTTTATCAGGAATGTCCCAATGAAGGTCGGTGGCTATTGACTCTGGTTTACAATTGAAGAGGTGAGGTCAGTTTTAAGCAATGGGACCAAATGGTAAGGCAGAAGAGGGAGAGTTAGAATTTGGATCTGTGCAAACCCTACTCGGGAATGCACTCTCTCTATGTCGGAAATCTATAGATCTAAGGATGATAAATACGTTAGATTACCTATGTCTAGTGCTGTTTGTAGCATATGACAGCTGCCAAACAATGCTTCCCTCTTATCTTTGAGACAGTCTTGCCATACGGCCCAGCAACCTTTCCTGCATCAGCCTCTTGGGTCTCAGGGTCAATTTTGTCTGAACTGAAACCACCTCCCTCCTTTACTCTCCGGAAAACAATTTAGCTATGTTTAGAATTTTTGTTTATTTGTGGGTTTGTTAGTTTTGGTACTAGGAATTAAACCTGAGGCCCCTCTCTGCTAGACAGGTGCTCTACCCCCACTCTGTATCCTCAGGGTCCTTTGCAGTGTTTATTTTTAGTGGAGGTCTCACCAAATTGCCCAGGCTGTCCTTTCTATCCTCCTGCCTTAGTCTCTGGAGTAGCTGGGATTCCAGGCATGTACCACCAGGCCCCTCCTCCTTTTTTTTTTTTTTTAATAAGGAAGCTCTTTCCCTCTCTGGCACTTATCTAACTTGCGGTTCTTGATGAGGAAATGGGTGTTCTGTGCTTTCTATTGTTCGTCTGATGAGAATAGGGGTGGAGAGCACTTTGAGAAAATATTTGTGTAAGGAGAGGGAGGCAGAAGCCAACTGAGTGGGAGTGTGTCCACTCTGAAGGTGCCTGGAGCTTTTGACCCTGATGGAGGTTTTGAAACTGTACTTCCTCCAGGAGAGAGGAACTCATATATGTGATTCTCAAGGTTCCAGTGCCCTCGGCACATCTTACGAATTCAGTAATCTTTTTTAATGTAGATGAAGTTCTGGGCATTTCTTTGCAGGACTGTGACTCACAGGCTGTTAGATGACACTGAATGCTGGGTATTCCACAAACAGCATGTCTTTCCATCCTCAGGGCAGTTGTGTGAGGTGGTGTATTATATATAACCATTCTTTCTTTTTTTAAAGATCTTAATTCTTTTTTATTTTTGTATATATTGGTTTGTGCCTGCATGCAGTGTCTGAAGAAGCCAGAAGAGGGCGTCAGATCCTAGAGCTAGATTTACAGTTGCTTGTGAGGGGCTGATGTGGGTGCTGGGAACCAAACCCAGGTCCTCTGTAAGAGCAGCAGGTATTCTTAGCTACCAGGCCATCTCTCTAGCCCCTAGGGTTTAATTTTTCTTAAAAACAAAGCAAACTAACCAAACAAAAACACAGACAGTGTGGTGGAACACACATTAATTCTCAGGAGGCAGAAGAAGGTAGATCTATGAGTTTGAAACTAGCCTGGTTTACACAGCAAATTCCAGGATAGTAAGGGCTACACAGTGAAACCCTGTCTTGAAAAAACAAAACAGTGGTGGCACAGGCTTTTAATTTCAGCACTCAGGAGGCAAGTGGATCTGTGAGTTTGAGGCTAGCCTGGTCTACAGAGTAAGTTCTGGGACAGCCAGGGATGCACAGAGAAAACCTCTCTCTCTCTCTCTCTCTCTCTCTCTCCATATATATATATATATATATATATATATATATATATATATATATAATCAGAGACCGCTAGGCTGACTTGAACTCACAGAAATCTGCCAGGCTCTGCCTCCCCTGCCCCCACAGGTCCCCCCATACCTGGTGAAATCATTCATATATATATATGAATGATTGTAAATCAAAAAATAAACTAGCTGGGCAGTGGTGACACACGCCTTTAATCCCAGCATTTGGGAAGCAGAGGCAGCCGGAGCCAACCTGCTCTACAGAGTGAGTTCCAGGACAGCCAGGTTTACACAGAGAAACCCTGTCTCGAAAAAACAAAACAAAGCAAAAAACCCAACCAAACAAAAAAACTAAAGCATAGGTCCATGACTGACCAGCTTTTCCCAAATTAACATAAAGAACAAATAAAACAGGTAGAGGGTCTTTGTCGCTGCTATTGCAGAACTAGTGCCCCTTTGTTTCCATTTGAAGCCCCCACCCTTCAACTGACTGGAGCTTGTCTGGATCTGCTCTCAAGGCTTAGCTCCTGTATATGTGTACATGAAGCCAGGCTCTATCCTCATGTGGTCCTCCTTTGGGGAGCTCTTTAATCCCAAGTCCCGTGTCTGCAAGAGGAACCTCTGAACACAGACAGACTCCCCTCAGTAAAGTGTCACCCTTCTTATCCTGCAAACAGAACTGTGAATGTTTGTAGAGGCTCTGCCCTTATCCACAGGGCCAGTCCCGTCTGCAGTATGAGGTCACAGGTCTGCACTAGGGCTGTCTGAGAAAGTTCTCTACAGCAGCTCTTGGGGGCGAGGATTTTGGATTTTTAAGTCACCAAGTGGAGGCGGCAGACAGGGGTAGAAGAAGTGAGGTTGAAGAATGAAGATCCTTGCCTGTGGTCTACTAATTCCTGCAAACAGGAAGCACCTAGTGTTGAGCCTAGGGCCCGAGTAGACAGTGTGAGGGAATGGAGCAGCATGGCGGGCATCTGATGTTCACATGAATGGGGGTGGATCTTGCCTTTCACAGGCAGGAAGAGGTGTCTCTGTGAGGGGGACAGAAGATCATTGTTCTAATTGTCAGGGAGTTTGTTAGCACTTGACATGTGAAATGAGAGTAAACAGGGCTTTCCTGGAGAGGTGTGTGCGTGTGCGTGCGTGTGCGCGCTCGTGAATATGTAGCTCTGGCTGGCCTGGAATGTTTCAGAGACCGCTAGGCTGACTTGAACTCACAGAAATCTGCCAGGCTCTGCCTCCCCTGCCCTCACAGGTCCCCCCATACCTGGTGAAAGACCTGTTTTTCTTTGGATTGGAATTGTGCGCTGCATCTGTGGAGAAGGTAAAAGCAGATCGTGAGAGCTGCGCAGAGGAGAAGAGCAACCGTGGATGGGTATTGCTGGGGATGAGGACATTTTCTCCTTTGTGGTGGAGTTTGTTTCAGTTGATCTTGAAGAATTTTGAGCAACTTCCTGTTAGAAAACCCAGTTTCTACTCCACTATGGAACCCACTTCCTGAGACAGTGTGACAGCTAGGCAGTCTGACCAATAAGTAGGAAATAATAACAGTGTATATAGAAGCCATCAGACCGATTTGACCTGTGAGTTAAAAGTGTCTTATCTCTTCTTCCTCCTCCTCCTTTTCCTCCTCTTCCTTCTCTTCTTCCTCATCTTCCTCTTTTTTGGTTTTTCAAGACAAGCTTTTTGTGTGTAGCCCTGGGTCCTTGAACTGACTTTGAAGACCAGACTGGCTTTGAACCCAGAGATCTGGTTGTCTCTGCTTCCCAAGTGCTGAGTTTAAAAGCTTATGTCACTAGTCTGTGTGTGTGTGTGTGTGTGTGTGTGTGTGTGTGTGTGTGTACATGTGCATATGAAGGTCAGAGGTTGGTGTGATATGTCTTTCTCCAGCCCTCTGCCCCTTATCTTTTGAGACAGAGTATCTCACTGAACCTGGAGCTCACCAGTCACTAGATCTGGCTGGCCAGATCTGCCTATCCCCACACTGTTATTGGGTTAGGGATAGACCTACCTGTCTTCTCATGTGGGCGCTAGGGAATCAGAACTCAGCCTCTCACTCTTGCACAGTAAGTACTTTATGGACCAAGCCATATGGAAACGAGTAAGACAAACGAAATTACTTAAAGTCCAAGTGGAAAGAGGGAGAGAGACCAGAATCTAGCACTGAAAAGATGACCTGCAGACACTGAGCAGTGGGAGTCACCACTTATGCCCTGCCCCACCCATTCCACCCGTCCCATCTGTCTCTGTCTGCACATTTTCTCATTGAGACAATATCTCAATTCAAGTTGGCCTTGAACTCAGCTCCTCCACCCCTTCCAGGTACTGGGGTCACAGGCATGTACCACTGTACATTATTCTCTCCTTTTTTTATTGGATATTTTATTTATTTATATTTCAGATGTCATCCCCTCTCCCCATTTCTCCTCCCTAGAATCCCTTATCCCATCACCCCCTTCCTTTTTGCTTTTATACCATTTTAATTACATGCATGTATTAAAGTCAATTCTAGGTTGAGGGTCTAGCAATACAATAGATGCAAACAGTCAAGGAACAAGCAAGACAATAAACACAAATAGTTAAAGAACTAGCAAGGCATTAAACCCAATGAACACTCCTGTTGTCACTGTTTCTAAGGGCTTATCAGGATGACCAAAATATCTGAGCCTACTACCCTGCCCTAGCCCAAAGTCATTTTCACATCTGAAGCCTACTTCTTTGTTCTAGCCTAAGATTTAGATTCCTGCCTGAAATTACTTCTTTGTTCTAGCCTAAGATTATGCATCTCTTTTCTCATTTAATTTTCTCTTTTCTTTCTCTTATTGGAGATAGTCCCACTATGTAGCCCTGGTTGGGTGAGAACTCACTGCATAGGCCAGGTTAGCTCCAAAGTCCTGGGCAATCCTCCTGCTTCTGTTTCTGGATTGCTAGGATTGCAGGTGTGCACCACCACACCCACCTGTCCCTTCCTTGGTTCACTGGCTTTTGTTCTATGTGGTCTGTCATGACTGTGATTAACTGTCCTACTGACATTCCCACTTGGAGTGTCCTTCTTTATAATTCTACAGTTGAGTTTAGGAGAGCCAAAGCTACACAGAGAAACCCCATCTCAAAAAAAACCACCCCTCCAAAACCAAAAACAAGCCAACCCCCAAAACCAAAAAACAACCCCCAAGCCCTAAACTGTTATTTATATTTCCAAGAGCATCTCACCCACTGGTTATTATGTTCTTGGGGACAATGACCATTTCATTACCTTCCCTCGTGGAGCCCTAGGACAGGCTGTTACTTAGAAGCACTTGTGGAAAGCCAAGCATGGTGGTGCATCCTGTCTGTGATCCAAGCACCTGGGAGGTGGAGGCAGGAGGATCAGGAGTTCTAAGCCAACCTGAAGTACCTGAGACCTCCCTCAACAATAAATCACTAGCAACAAACACTAGAAACAAACACTAGAAACAAATCACTACAAACAAATCACTAACAAACAGACAGACAGACAGATAGAAGGACAAAACCCCCAACAAAGCACACAAACAAATACTTATTGAACAGAATATTGTTACTTTAACAATGGAAAATTCTAATATTTCCTTAATTAAAAGTGTGAAAGTATGTGAGTGTGTGTGTATGTGTGTATGTGTGTGTGTGTGTGTGTGTGTGTGTGAGAGAGAGAGAGAGAGAGAGAGAGAGAGAGAACATGTGAACATGCACAGGTATGTGTGTATGCTCACATGCTATGGTATGAATGTATCAGCAGACAACCTTGTGAATTTCCTCTCTCTACCTTCACATGGGCTCCAGGGATAAGAGCCTGGCTTGGCGAGTGCTTCATCCACTGAGCCATCCCTCCAGTTCTAATTCTAGTATTTCTGGTGAACTTTAACAATCCTGTTTCTTTGTGTCTTACAGGTGAAGCCCAGAGTCCTCCATCATGTCGGATGGAGACTATGATTACCTCATCAAGTTTTTGGCCTTGGGAGACTCTGGAGTAGGAAAGACCAGTGTACTTTACCAGTACACTGATGGGAAGTTCAACTCCAGATTCATCACCACAGTGGGCATTGATTTCAGGGAAAAGAGAGTGGTAAGTTCTACACCCTTCATAACAATCTAATCTGAGTCAACAAATTTAAGGATTTAAGAAGGATTTAAGAATTTAAGGTTGAGACCTAAAATTACAGTACCTAGGAAAGTGTGGCTAGGTGTGTCCATCCACGCCTTTAATCCCAGCATGCTGGAGGCAGGAAGCAGAGCTCTGAGTGAGAGCAGCCAGGTCTGTACAGCAAATAAATAAGTAAATAAATAAATTAAAAAAAAAAAATAAAGTGTGCTGTGCTCAGGACACTTCACAGAAAACCCTTTGGACACAATTCAAGTCCATATTACTTTTTTTCTTTTAACAAACTTATTTTTAATCATATATGTGTGTGTGTCCCTGTGACTGTATGGTTGTTCTCCCCCACCCCCGTGTGTGTGTGTGTGTGTGTGTGTGTGTGTGTGTGTGTGTACACCCATGGAAACCAGAGGTGTTAGATCCCCTGGAACTGGAGTTACAGATGTTTGTGAGCCACTTAATGTAGGTGCTGGGAATCAAACTTGGGTCCTCTGCAAGAGCAGTGTATGCTCTTAACCACTGAGCCGTGTCTCGAGCCAGGCAGTGAACATTTCTACATTTCTGTTAGTAACTCCCCCTGTTTCCCTCCTGGCTTATATCTTTCTTTCTGAATACCACAGAGTGATCTGTCTACCTTTGTCTTAAAATGTGTCAGCCATCTTGCTCTTTCTGGCTCTGTTGGCTGGGCTGGGCTGGGCCTCGCAATGTCTCTCTTACATTGGCATCATCTCCCCTTCAACCACAGCTCTCTTAACTGAAGCCCGTAGCTCCACAGCAAACACTGTGTGCCAGGAGAACAAGGGAAGGATGGGAGTGTGGGATGCCACCAGTGATGCAGTGTGCTGCAGAATGGTGCTACGAAAGTGTGTGTGTGTGTGTGTGTGTGTGTGTGTACAGGTGTTTGTGTTTAACAGGACCATCGGAGTGCAGAGTCTTCTTATGCGGGGACAGAAAGGCAGGAGGTCATATGTAGGAGGAGCTAAGGAGGGAGGAGTAAAGAGAGGAAGAGGAGGTGCTAAGGCATGGAGGTTGATGTTCACTTGTCTGTAGCAGTCAAAGGTAGTTGATATATCTAGGTTGGGTATTGGGTCACACCTCTGAATGTAAGGGCATCTTGTTATTGATCATTACTAAATATATAAGGCTTTGGATAATCTAAGCATTAGAGTCTCATTTGTACCAAGCCCACGTGGATGTTGGGATGGTCTGGGCAATGTCCAGCCTTGAAGAGACAGCATGGAAGATTGCAGAGCCATCTCCCACACTGGCGTCTCGTGGGTGGCAGGGCTGATGTTTCTGGCTGGCCGTTTATAGCTGTGGCATGCACAGGGCCTCTGGCTATGCAACATGGTGGCTGAGCTAGGCAGAGCCACTGGTGGCTGATTTTTAAATAATTACTTCAACAGTCATAACACAATGGTGTTGTTTAAAATACCCAGTTATGATGCTACTGGTAGGTCACATAAGGCTGAAACCAAAGAGCCTTCAGCATGTGTATTCTGCCAGGGAAGCTGCATGGTCCCGAGCTTCTAAGACAGAACTAGTCAGTCCCTTTAACCCACGATAGGCCCTTTCTACTACCAGCCTTATTTTATCACTTTAAGGTTTTTCTATGTAGCCCAGGCTAACCTTGAACTCTTGTTCTCCTGCCTCAGACTCAGAGTTACAAGCATGTGCCATCATACCCAGCAGCCAGAGACTCTGACAGAGACTTATACTCACTGAGAAAGATGAGTACCCTAAGAGATGCTCATGGTCACATAACTGATGGAGTCATTACATAGTCAGTTTTCTGTCTCAGGGTTCAACCACACGGAGCCACCCAGTGTAGTACTGTGTGCTGTGTAGTTAAGTCTAGGATGATAGATGCAAGTCACTGGCCC